>NC_139725.1:53204306-53649306 GCF_964211835.1 Anser anser
TCCATCTGGCGTGCGTTTGCTCTGAAGACATTTTCCTGTCAATCTCTCCTGCCACATTAAAAATCTGTCATTACTATTGCATTGCCGCCTGGCTCCTGAGATTTGTCTGACTGCTTTATTGCTCCTCTCTCTTTTTTTTTTTTTTTTTTTTTTTTTTCTGCTACAGCCAAGAAGCAGAAATAAAGGTTTGTTGTTGAAACATGGCCGCAAGGAAAGTAGGAGGCACACATCTGTCAAGGTATTACCTTTCTTCAACCAGGGATTAAGGTGTTTTACTGCTCTCGCTACTGAGCAGTCACACTGAATAAATTTTCTCAGTAGAACATAAAAATGAACTCATACATTTTGAACTGGGTTTCATTCTTTCAAGCCAACCCATATAATTATGCAATGGCATCAGCATTCGGGGGAAAAAGGGAAGTCAGAAAGGTTTGTGTGCTCCCCCCCACACACACACATATACACTGCACCACCCTTCACATTTACATTATTTAAATGCTTATTAGGAGGGCAAGTCAGAGGACATCAGTATTGGAGAGAGAAATGTTTTCTTCTACTCTTCTTTGCTAGAGCCCTTGCAAGGTCAGATAGGATACAAGGCTTTACCCTATGTTTTGTCTCTGTGCTCAAAAAATATGCCTGGCTGTGTATATTCACTGCTAATTCCCAACCAAGTAAGTCAACAAAATTGTGATTCCTGAAACATTTTCTTTCTACAGAAACAGGAAATAACATTATCTCCCATGTATCCTTCTCATTTCCTCAGTGGAAGTTAACTACAGTCTCAATTGCACAAATGGAGACAACTTAAAAATTAAACATAATCAGTGCAAGTGTTTGTTACACCAAGACAGAGTATGCCAGCCTGTTCTTCTCCACAGTCCTCGGCTGGACACTCCTGCATCATCATCATCTCAGTTCAGTTATATAAAGTCAGATGGATAAAGCAAAAGGGTTTATTTTACAAAATAAATATTAGGCATGGATAAATGAAGGATTGGGCCAAATAAGTCTGTGAAGAGGGACAATATAAGATGCTTTATGTTTTCTTTCTGAATTAAAAAAATAATAATAATAAATTGCAGCTTCTAAATCTGAGAACACCTAAGAACAGAAGGACTAACTTCAGTGTAGAAACCACCACTCCAAACTTTGGGGAAAAAGTAGTTAAAAAGTACTACATAAAGTCAGAAATCACAGCTCAATCTGAATAAGGGCATCTGCTCCATACCTCCAGGGAACTCTGCAGTGTGTCCCTACCATCGGTTTCACTTGCTTTGTTTTGCCCTAGGGTCTCCATCTCCTACATGCCCACGCTGCATCCTCTCAGGATCCCCTTTGGAGTGAGACAAATACCTCCCACCAGAAATGCTAACTTGTGTCATTGCTGACTGACATATTTATTTAGCAGCGAGGTAACTCAGTTCAACAGAGAAATGTTAGGACCTGCAGTTCTACTGGAAAACTGCTGCTTGAACAAAAGCAAATGAGCTATCCAGCAGGTCAGCAGATAATCTGTCACTCACTTATTCTTCATGGTGTCCCAAGAAGGTCATAAATCACCGGGATATTGTTTCAGTACTGTATTCCCCCATCCTTTGCTTTCTGCTGGATGCTGGCTACTTTCCACCCATTTCAATCCAGGGAAGACAAGAGGAAAAGCAAACGTTGTGTAAACTTACAATCCTCTCCCCATTCGTGCCTCCTTCCCAGAGCTAAGTTACATGACTGAATTTACAGCTTTGTTATGCCAGTGCAGCACCCAGGAACATGGTGGGTTGGAGCAGGAGGCAAAGCTCCACCCCAAACTATTTCCAGGTTTTAATTCTTTAGGGAAAGGGACTATCTTCTTATTCTGTGTTAGCATAACACCTCATACAATGGGGAACTTAGGGTTGTCACATTGTGCTTCAGTGCAAATTATAAATAATAATGTGCTTGTGGAAATATGGTTCCTTCAGGTACTCTTTTATGACACCACTCAATGTGCCCCTCTGGCTTAGACCATATTTGCAAGTAGTTGGCCCATAGGAGTAAATATATAGAGTGAAATAATTGGTGTTGAGGAACACATGTTCTTACTGCAGGTCTTTTAGGGGGTAGGACTTCAAACTAACAGGTGGAGCACAGATGTGCATTCTGAGCACAACTTCTGCCTTAATTTTACCTGAAAGAAGCCCAATTTGTGGTCCCTGATCCTGCTCTGCAATGCAAGCCACAGTGCTCTCAAAACACTAGTGTAAATGCAGCTGGGGCCTTCTCTGGCAGACCTCGTGTTTGCCAGATCCTGACTGTGACTGATACTCCTTCATGTGCCTTCAGGACAGGGTGCTGTCTGGAGGTACAGAGAAACAGTGCATTAACCTGCTACATCAGGTGAATTCTGCAAAGCATATTTATTTGAGGAGAAAACATTTCCAGATATCAATCAAAAAAGAGAGGTACAGAGAGAAAGGGAAACATATACTTTTTTTTTTTTTTAAACACAAAAGTACTGTTAATAACTTTGTCTACATACAACCCTCAGAGAACTGGAAGCCTGTTGCACTGTTACACTTGACTGTAAATTCAGATTAATTGCAGAGGTATGTTTTTGTTGTTGCTGTTGTTGTGGTCTTTCAAGTTGAAGTTTCCATTTTTTCCTCCAGAAATAAGTTTGCTGGTGATGGCCCTTTACCTACTGATTCCTCCTCTTCCAGGGTGCATAGTTCAGAGTTAAAAATGCTGTCAGTGGCTGTAGCTTCATTTGCAATGCCTGTTTGAAGTAGGCAACTGCTTTATACTTTTGGGTGTGTTCAAATTACATATCAGGATCTAGATCAAAGCTGGCAAATGGCCTCTTGCCAATATACTTTTATAAAGCTGTTCATGATTGTAGAAGACAACTATAAGGGGCCAAATTTCCAGAAAACATAAAACTAGTGAGGGTCATTTGGGGAACCTCAGAGTTGTTCTTTTTCTTAAACAAATAGCTACAACCACTGTTTTTTATTTAAATGAGAATACAAATGAAAATAGCTGAAAGTAAAGGGATCTCCAGGCCTCACTAATCTCGCCACTGCTTGATTTTAATTACCCAGGAAAAACATAACAATATTTTCCCATGGATGAGGAACCTTCACATCCAATCAAAACACCCTGAAACTTGAGTATGAATATGCATATTTAATATGCATATCTTCTGGTCCACACAGAGGAATCTGGTTAATGTGTAACTGGGTTGAGGATTTGGGCAGTACAGTTTGATCTGATTCTTGGGGTTGTCTGTCTAAACATAGCTGCATCTCTTTCAATCAGGCAGTGGGTTATCAAAGCTTTGCATGGAGTCCCAAGGGAACAAGCCCACCGCAAGTGTTATCTTCATTCTGAGAACTGACTCCAGATACACAGGGTTTTAATGAGTCAACGAATTGCACTGCCCACAACTCATTGACACTTCCTCTCTCAAAAAAAAGAAAAAAAAAAGAAAAAGCACATTAATTTAAGCTGCCCTCACCTGTGTTTTTGTTTTGTTTTGTTTTTCCCCCTCCATACTCTCATGCCAATTAGCATAGTGCTATTCCCTGGTCTGTGTGCATTTAGGTCATCCCATCTTCATCTATTTTTGTTATCCCGGATCCATAAAATTAAGTTAGACCCGCCTCAGATGTGTATAATTAATGAACGCCCTTTTTCTCAGTAAAACTAAACATACTCATCTTTTTCCTTCCCAGTATGAATGTGGAATTCACTTAGTCCACTCTCATACTTGTCCTTACCATGCCTCTCCACAGAGTTCTGTCAGCCACTGCCAGCTACCTAAGGACAGAAAACAGCTTTTAGTGAGGGAAGAAGGACAGAGGGAGTCTCTTCAGCCAGTAAACTTGGGGGGAAAGTAGGGGCACAGTCTCCCAGGGAAGAGTCTGCAGTGTCAAAGCTGGGATTCAATTTCTTCACTGAAATTTCTTCACTGATGAAAGTAGCTGCTGCTTAGCCTGTCTTCTTGTATCACCTGCCTCTGTGCAGGATGTCCAACACCTGAACCAGAACAGTATACAGTGAGGAAGTATCATCTCTTCTATCTACATCAGCTGAGCCTTTTAACATCGATACCACTTTATCACACTCAGACAGTACAGATTTATCAAGGGAGTTCCCATTACCATTAGCTCCAGCCAGCGTGGCACCCACTTCCATGTTTGTTCACAGGTCTGTTGAGATGACAGCTACACCCATTGCTTGAATACAGTGGGATGGACAGAAAGGCAGTAGCAAAAGGAAAAACTCACTGATCCACATAAAGATTTGAGAGAGCTATTTTCTATTGTGCACCTCTTATATGAGCATAAGTGCCCTTTGCAGGATCTACGCACTTTTACTCCCCGTCTGTAGAACCTGGGGGGACAGCACATCCTCTGCCTGTGTCCTCTCAGGTGCTGTTGTCACATGTGCCCAGGAGCAGGAGCTGTAGTCCAGGCACAGCTTGTACTTGGGAGAGCCATGTGGAAATGCTCCCAACAATGTCACTGCCCACATTCTTACAGTCTTATTCACATGTTGAAGCATCTTCTCTTGTCACTTCAACTCTTAACTGCCATGGAAGAAGTACCATAAATGATAGGTGCAGAGAGCTACAGACAGCTTACTCCCAGGTCTGCTTGCTCCTACAGAGTGTAAACCTGGTGTATGTCTTATCTTGTGTCTCCTTTTGCTCCTCCACCCCTGTATTGCTTCTAGGCTGGGGATAACATCCAAGAAGGAAGATCTTTCCCCTTGTGAAGAATTTGCAGAGCTGCTAAACAAGGCTCAGTGCTGCACATCAGAAAGCTACTGCAAGCTACTTTGTAAGCAAGGTGGCAGACATCTAACAGCACCTTCCAAGGGAAGCTGCATATGACCTTTTTCCCCCAAAGTCAATCAAAAGTGATACTGACATTTTTCATTGATCAAAAACTATCGGTTTGGGCAATTAACTTCTGAAAGAATTCAAATTCAAATTGTATGATTTTCATCATATCATTTTTTCCCCTCAGTTTCACTCACAACGCCCAGACATGTACTGTCTTCCTGACAAGTCATGTTGGTTTACAAATTAAAACCAAAAAAACGAAAACTGCTCCAAACTTACTGGACACAATAGGTAACCAGGTGGTGTTGGGAAGGCCAGAGGTGTATTCTCTTGTTAAACCTTTTCTGCACTCATCCTATGCCACTGACAATAGCTAGTCCAACCCTCTCCAACAGACCATGCTGCACATAGCTTTCAGGATGTGTTTCTTTCTGCAAGCCACAGAGTACTTTTGAACCCAGAGCAGCATGAGGCTGTTTGAGCCCCTCATGGGATGCTTTCGCTGTCTTCTACAGGTAGGCCCTATCCTCCACTCTGCTCAACCATTTATGGATTACCACACAGGGTCTGCAAAGATAGATTGGTTTCCTCTTCAGAAAACACATGTAAAGTGCAAAAGCCCTGCTGGCCACTCTGGTCTCTGTAACTGTGTGTGGCAATAGCAACAAGTTCTAGTATGAAGGATAAGAGCTCTTAGCCCAGAACACAGTGGTGGAGTGACTGCCCTTGTATCTCAGCTCAGGCTGAAATTAGCCTGGAAACCCTGAGGTCAGCTTACCCAGGGAAATGAGCCCAACGCTGTGACATTTCCCTTTAGAGGGTGACTGTAGCACCTCAAGAGGCACCAGGGCTTGGTGGTTGTTTATCTGTACTCTGTGATGCTGTGTCCTGCAGGGCATATTAAAGTCCATGAAATAATGATGAAGCAGAGGGGTAATTAAGAGCCACAGTGACATTGATCTGCTGAAATTTCAGAGGGAGCTCAGGGCACATGGGGAGACTATCCATCTTACCTCATGCAGGGCCAGCTTGATTGGCCTACTGAGTATTGCAGGTGGCGAGGCTCCTCACCTGTGGCCAGGAGGGCTCCCAGCGCAGCAGCCCTACTGGCTTCACATCTCTGCAAAACAGGAGGATGGGGAGAAAGTGGTCACACCTGCCAGTCTGTCCTTATAGAGCAGCACAGAAATCATTTAAAGGTACAGATCTGCTTTATCCTTCTTGTTCTTTTATCTGGAAATGGTAAAAATCTGTATTTTTACAGAAACAGTTTCCACTACTAAGAACTATTAGGTTTTTGGAGTAGTTTGCTGTATGAATTTGGTCATCATTTAGCATTAATTCAGAACTAATTTTCTTGGTTAATCCATTTTGTATTGGTTTACTTTCTTCTTCATTCAAAAACTCCAGGGCATGCTCCACATCCACCTCCAACTCTACATGGCTTCTCATTTCATTTTCTAATCCACTGAAACTAAATGAAAGTTAACTCGGGGTCGATGACTTTCCCTCAAATAACAGGCTCTCCTTCTTCAGTTTTGACTGAGTATTGGGATCATTTCTCAACCTGTAGCTTAAAGATTATGGGTTTCAAGCTACTTCAGAAGTTGCCTTTATGTCAAAGAAGTGAGAAGCATGGAGCTCACTAAATTAACAGTGATGCCATAGCTTTCTATGGTAGTCGGCATCTTCTGTACCTCATTATGTAATCACAGATTTTTACATTCTTTTTATAAATCCCAGCCTATTTTTTATTCTTTGCTTCCTCCCACTTTATTTGCTACTGACGGCTGCTGCTAAAGTTTCCTTACCTCTCTCAGAAAGGAAGTAGGTTAAGAACAACAAGAAGAACCCTATCAGATTAAGGCAAACATGTGGGCCCTACTGAGAAATGATGCATCTTACAATTGTACAAGAAAAACAGCTTACTTTGAAGGCTAAATTGCTAAATATATCCAGAGACTTTTGTGAGCAGAAAGCAGCTGTCTTCTGCTTGTTTTCAGTTGTTAGACTCCTGATGTCCCAAATAACGCACAGTCTCATAAAGGGTTGAAATTGATGCAATCAGGATAATGAAATCACTCTGACAAGGCTGCAGTTTATACTCAGTTTATAATTAGGAGTCTGCTGTCTCAGGTTAAGATATTGTGAAGTTCCACTGAATCGTTAAGCTATTCAGAGCATTGTGCTGCTACTGAAGTAGGAAAATATAATGTCCTAAAAATATCCTCATATAAACACATTAGAAATAGAAGGATGGGAAATCCAGAAAAAAAAAAAAAGTGATAGAGATACCACAGGAAAATGATAAAACTTTGTCCTATTTAGTTTGAGCCTTACAAGGAATTATTATCTTTAAAAATAAAGTGAACCAGAGCTTCAGCTACTATGGGTTTCAACTATGTTAGGGTGATTTTTACAAATCAAAGATTGTGTGGTCTCTATTTTAAAAGAGGTGAGAACATCTCTTTTACAAATCTACTTTTTATTCCTCTAAAGATAAAAGAAAAAATTCCTTGTATTTTCTGATCTGGACAGCAGATTAATAGAGAATTTTGATTTTGGACTGAAACTAATTCTGCTGGCTTCTCTGCACATATAGAATTACCTGTCTTCATGGGCCTGTTTGTACGCATCTAACCAAGCTGTCTTTTTCCATGTCACCATTTTCAACCCAGAGAACATCTAATTTTTCTCAAATCTGTACATATTATTCAACTCTGAATGATTCCCTAACCCCCAGCACAGTTGCCTAGAAGACTATGAATTTCGTACATCTCTCTCCCCTACAGTGAGAAAGTAGTATTCCCATTACTACCTGCTATCAGGTTAAAAAGCTGATGTAACATCACAACTCATCAAAGAAGAAACTTGTTAAAGACTTGACTGAATAATTATCTGTGCTGAAATTACATTGAGCAGACTTTGGGAGTCTCCTAGTCTGAAAAAGCTTGATACCAGAACTAAATCCTGTGCAATGCTATTCTACTTTGAGTGTGTTCATCAAGAGGCAGATTCCAAAATTATGTGTGGGCTTTCATGTTTTTTTTTTTATTTATTTGTTTGTTTGTTTGGTTTTATTTTCATCTGAATTGGAAGTTGAATATCTTGATAGGCTAAATATTCTTACTTTGTGCGTGCAGAGAAATGTAGCATTTTTTGTCTTTCCATCCTTTTTTATTAACTTATGTTTATCATAAGTTACATGAATCAGATGCAGACCTGAGGTACCTAAATATAATTTCAAGTTTTTCCAGTACCACACTCACTCCCATAGGTTAGGATGTGAACACCATTCACATGTTATGTCCAATATTGCCAGCCTTCAAAATTCAAAAGTCCAGAATCAGCTCCCAAAGGAATGTGAGACTGGTGTAGAAATCACAGTATTTTAAAAGCGCATCTTAAATATTAGCTTTAAAAAATCAATTATAATAATAAAAAAGCTCAACCTTCCAGTGGTTTTTTTTCAAACTGTTCTTGGCAAACTGGATGAGAAATGCTCATATTATTAAAATAAAATAGAGGATTATTATTTGTTATTTATTTTTAATCCTACAGGTATTAATAACAATATGAAAGATTGCATGACTCCTGATGGAACCTGGAAAATTAGCTATACTGCCTATTTAGCTATCGTCAGTGGAAAGACTTGCAGCATTGACTTTCTGATATATGTCAATGTTTAGTGCTTCTTAGAGCAGAGTGGCCTGGAATTAGGGACCTGGTTTGTAATTAACAGTCAAGCTCGGTATTTTGGGTGGTTTTAGGTGCTGTGCTGTGTCAATGTTTTTGTATAGAGCTGGCTAAGGTATGCTGAAGGTGCAGATTTCTTTCAGTGCAATTAGCCTTCTGCTTTCTTTTTGCTGAAGCACCCAGCCTCTTCCATTGGCAGTGTACACCGTGTTCACAGCTAGTAAGTGAGGACTTCTCTGAAAATTTTGTTAATCAGTTCACAGAGGGAACAGATTTTTGCATGGCCACTAAAATATACATTTATATGAACATATTAATCTCTCAGTAGCCTAAAAAAGATTTTTCCAAAGTTAGCATAAACATTCAATTCCCATTGGACATGTTATGTTACCTGGAAAATAACTTTTGAAATTAGAGCCTGCTCTGTAAGGTATTATATGTGGTTTCTTGCTGTCCTTAGAAGGAATGAAACCATATACTATGAGGGCCAAATCTGAGGTTTCACCTTTGCAACACCTCTTTCCCTCAGGAGGATTCCCTCAAAGTACCGGATTTTCTTGCTGAGTCAACCCAAGTGCCTCTGGCAATGGCCTCTGGAGAGAAACACCTCAACATATCCTTTGAATGAAAGCTCCAGCTGCAGAAGTCAGATCTTTCAGATATAATTTTCTGATATACTAACCAGGCTTCATATCAATTCTAGAGTCCCATGATACCTTATGGCTTATATTTTATCTGTCACACTAGTTATAAATCAAGAAACAGCCAACTGTTTATACATTTTTGCTAAATCAAATAAATTATCTAAAAATGTAGTAAAAATATATATTTTGACAGTGATTTTTTAAGAATTTAGAGTAAACACCAGAAATCAGGAGATCTTAGCCCCGCTTTCTCATAGGCTGATGTTAAGACCATGGGTAATCACTGTATTTCTCTTTGATTTAGAAAGTCCCCACATGTAAAATATTTGCAGAGGTTCCAAAGAGATATTAGATTCATGATAATTCTGAGGTATTACAGAAATAATTGTAATTATTGCCAATATTATTTACATACATTATTATTTTTAGGCTTAACTTAACCTTACTGACAATGCACTGAGAAATGCACAGCTTTACATTGTCCCAAAGAGTCTACTGTCTAGCCAGCCTGGAAAGTAGAAAATAGGAAAAACAAGAAAGGAATTATTACACACACAGGGAACTGCATAAAGTTATACAAATGCCATACAATAGCACCAGTAATGTGTGAAAGATCCATGGACTGGGCATCATCAAGTTGAAGTCCCAGTCCAGAGCTTCAGCCTCCATTTCATTAAAAAACAACTTTCCCACAATTTGGGCTCTTAGCCATCACCCTTCTGACAGAAGTGCATAATACCTCATTGGCAAGTGTCATGGGTTTAACAACTTAATTGACTGCAGGGACATCAGGGAGGAAATTGTGCTTACTGTATGGACAAGGCCAAGTTCCCCTGGTGTGCAGTGAGTCTCTACTGCCCAAAGGAATTCTCTGCTCATTCCATACTACCTCTGTGTTACCCTGGCCCACTGTCCTCCCCACAGGGTATTGACAGGAATCTGAGCTTTCCCTCATGAGATCATCAAGCCCAATTCTTAATTGATCTGAGAAACCAGTCTGAACTACTTCTGTCTTCATCCTACAAATCAGTCCCTGTGGTTAAGGGACCCCCCCCCCCCCCCATCCCCCCACCCCGTGCCCCAGACATGGATGAAGGGCTGAGAAAGGTGAACAAACATCTTTGGGGTACTCTGTACTTCACACAGAGCAGTGTTGTGTTTGGTACAATCTCTTAGGTGTGCAAGAAATTATGCCAATGGAAACCAATGTTTATCAATATGCTCTGATCCTGGCTGTGGTGAGGTGCAGAGAGAAAGGAAACAGGAGGACAAAGACACCCAGATGGGAAATGAACCTGGATATTTCTCATGGGAAAAAGTATTTCAGTCATCCAGGCAGAAGCCTAGACCATGGGAAAAAAATAATAAATAAAAAATCAAATTTGTTCTTTCCAGCTGTTATGCCAAAGAAAAAAATAAATTTAAAAAGGACAAATGGATAAAATGAGCATATTTTTTATCACATCTTTTCTCACAAATTACTTACTACATTCAAGTTTCTTATGAGGAACCATTTTTAATATTTAACAGTCATATACTTCCTCAAAAAGTATTTCCTGGTAAACTGAAGCCATTATTATGTAAAACTCCCACACAGTTTGTTTCAAAAATATCTTTAAATACTATTAAAGAACAATCATTATGTAGGTTTATATCTTATGAGTGGGAAGCAGAAATCCTCAATGAATCATATGATTCCTACAACTGTAATGACACCGTGATCAACTACCCTAATATCAAAAAGTTTATGCCCACTGTATATCTGTTTTGCAGACAGTTTCCTGCCTTAAAATCTACATAATAGGTATGTTGTGGCAAGTGTAATATGCTATTTAATTTTCATCCACTGTCAATAGCCAGGCACACATGGTCTATCAGCTTTCCTTTAGCTGCTGCTGCTTGCTGCTCCCTGGCCGATCAAATAAAGTGACTAGAAATTCAAGGATCAACTTCAGAAAAATGTTGACAGATATACAGAACTAGATATTTTAATTATTTTATTGTCATCCACTATGGTTTTGTTTTGGTTAAAAGCAATGAAAGTATTTTCAGTTGGGTAGTGCTTTGCAGAGGGAAGTGACAATAGGACATTTCTGAGGAAAGAGAAAGATTGCCAGTGATATGGAAAAAACACCATGGAGATCAATATTTAATCTATAATTATGGGTGTACAGTATGTACTGTGCATTTTTTATATTTAACTTGGCTTTTACTATTGCTCAGTAGGAGGGGAACAGATACTGAGAGCCTTGGATAGCAACCATAAGAAGCACGTTTAAATACACATATTTTCAGGAGACCTGTGAGTATGAGAAGGAAAGGACTGTAGTCTCTCTAATATTTTTTCATGTTGGAAAGACTGAGAGCTTTACCTGGGAGAACTAATTTCAGATAAAAAAAATGTAAAAATAACTTCCAAAGTTGATGCTGCATAGTATTATGACACATATTAAAAATATATATTTGTGTCACCGTATACTCGACTAAAGAAACAATGAGCAATTCGCTTTTCACAATGGAAATACTGATCATATAAAGAGTTATAAATAAATACAAAGTCAAACTTGTATATGGGAAAGCCCCCATCCTCTTTGTTGGTTTCAGTCAGGAAATGTGCAGGTAGTACAGACTCTAATTCTGCTCAAACAGTGCTAGAAGATACTACAGTATTGCTGGCAGCTCATATTCATCATGAGTTTAACAATGTTTTGAGTGTATGCATATACATATATCTGTGTATGTGCTCGTATATGGGCATTTATATGCCACATCCAGGTTTTTCTGAAGGCCTTTGAAGTTAGCTGGCTAGAAAAGATTAGACACTAGGGGGACAAAAATTATTTTAAGAGTTTAAAAATTATATTATCAGGTATCATCTGCTTGCTAATGAAGCTTCAAAGTTATTTCCAGGGCAGAATTCTGCGGATTGCTCCAGAGAAAGAGTCCAACGGTCTATCTAAAGACCTCATTCCATCATTAATGAGTGCTTAACCCCAGCATATTTGAACTTGGACTACATGACCAGTAGTCAATTTTCACTAACAGTTTTTTTTTGATCCTGAAAATCTGTAGCCGTGTCATCAGCTCCTTCTTAATTATACCGTATTCTTTACATCTGTCCTGCTAAATAACTCTAATTGAAATAGCACCGGCGTGAATTTTCGTAATGTTCCCCCCAAGACATCCCGAAAGTGACTCACACGAGAAAACAGACTGAAGTCACAGCTGGAAGCACGTCAAGGATCATTTCCATTTTTACATGATTAATTTGAATTTAATATCTTAAATCAAAACCTGATTAATTTAAATAAAATTTTGATGGTGCCCTGCTTCTAATATACATTGCAGTAATTAGATTCAGCTTAATGTGATTTTTTTACATAATTAAAAAAAAGGGTAAGTCATGTGTAACAATGCAGAGATGGTACAAATCTGTCCATATATATACATATACATACACAGACACACACATATGAGATTGTGTTGAGACATTGCTCAGGTACAGGAAAAATCACAGCTGGATTGCTGTGTTATTGCTGAGCTTTTGGCCTTTGTAGAATATTCCACTTGTATTTCACTGCAGAGTGAATCAATGCTTTAAAAATATATGTACACAAAAGAAGGAAAGCTGTAATCAGCATCAGTACAAAAGTAAAATTATAGCCAATGGAATAATCTAGGTCTACTTAACAGTTTTAATATTGTTGTTGTATTTGTTTGTTGTTGTTGTTGTTTGTTTTTTAAGAATTAGATATGTATATACTATAAATGAACTTTTTAATTATTATTATTATTATTTCCCCACCCCCACCCCCACCCTCAAACATCTGCAATGTAATATTTACTGCAGCTCTTAGGCTGCTGTTGTTCAAGGCACAACAGTTCTTTATAAAATAAATTGTTACTGCATTTTTATAGTTGCTCTCCCTGCCTGTCTCTGATTTTATAAAGTGCTCCTGTGCACTATACAAGTAATACAGTAAGCAAACAGCAGTTCATATGTGTTAGGATCAGATGAAAGCTGTCTGCACTACATACCTGACCGTTTACTGATGCTGGTTGTGATCAATGACTGTGGCTGAACATGGCCAGTGCTAGGGAGTAAAACTTTGCAAATGGTACTGAAGGTAGCAGTCACAACGTTTCAGATTTTACCAGCTTCTTTGCAGGAGAACAAATTACTAACATAAGCTGAGAAGTGGGTTCATCTGCAGCAGTAGATGGAGCTTCAGTGAAGGCATGCAACAAAATGATGCAGGTAGGCTGAAATCCTAGGAAAGCCACAGATGGAGTAGATTTTTTTTTTTTTTAAATTTTTATGGACTTGGGCTTCGTCATTAATGTCTGAAGATTTATGTAAAATTTATATATTTTTAAGGCTAAAACATCCCATTCATTCCTGTAAATTATGAATCTCTTAAGTCAAAAATAAAACAAAGCAAAACAAAATAAAATGCTGTCTTTAAATATGGAAAAGAAAATTAGGTATGGCCTTGTCCTAACTGACCAAATGGAACATCAAATTATGCTTTATTATTTAGGTCTTTCTTCAACAAGAGAGTGAAGCATCATCATGACTTTTCACCATGGAGTAATCCCAGTAATGCCTTGACTTCAGTGGGACTCTTCACCAGTTTTAAAACACTGAGCATGTGCTTAGCTAGTAGTAAATCACTATTAAATAGCAAAGAATGAGGAAGAGTAAAAAAACTTATTTCCTGCCTGGGGCTAACTGCTTGCAGGGAGGTACATGCATGGTTCATTTTTTTGTGAAGGCAAGTAAAAATCATTCAGGTGTATTTGATAGCATCAAGTTTTCCAAAAGCCTGTACATATACTATGTTATAAATATTTGGTACACAATTTTTAATTTTAATATTTCTTTGAAATATTTCTTTCTTTTTGGGGGAGGATGATCTTTGCTGGTAACTCAGACATATCAAATGATCAGAACATCATCCTCATCTTAAAAAAAATGCAGAACAAAGCAAAGAAAAAAAAAAACCTAAACAACAGGGGACAGGTTCAAGTCATAGTGTTCAGCCAGCAAAGTCAGGTAAAATGCTTTCAACAGAAATAAGAAAAGGTCCATATTAGAAACTGAAGAACTGTCCAACAACAAAGAGGAAGTTAAAAAAAAAAAAAATCAGACAGAGAGAAGGCAGGGAAACTGATTTTCAAAGTGATGAATCGGGCTCAGTTGTGGAAAAGATGTTATGCGTGGTGATTTACAGCAACTATGTCTTGTTTTCAGGCTTTTAACGATCTTCTCTCATTATTGAAATCATCAAAATGATCTGCACATCCTTCACAATTTCATTCTCATGCAGCATCAGACCCTTAAAAAGTCACCATCACAGCAAGGTCGTGTGTCATCATGTTTGGTCTCCTGAAGTTTATCAGCAAGCATATTACATGTGGATTACTGGAAATGTGTAGATGCAAATTAAATTTCTTCAGTTTGACCAGTCAGTCCTCCAAGAGTGTTAGTCCTGTGGATTATGTAGACAGAAGCTGGCAAAGTTGAATACTGATTCCACGAATGCTTATTTATTATTCATCACAGACAAATAACAATAATAAAATGCCACTTTTTATCTTACAGCTAAAACTTTTGATGACAATCAACTCTTTTTTTCATTCTAAATTTAGATTTCTCTTCACATCAACTACAATGGGGCCCAAAAATAACAGCATAGTTACTATCTGGGGAGAAGGTACTTTACTGCTTATATTCTTATTTCGAAGTAGAAGTCAAAACAAAATTAATCGGGAAGGGTTATCTATAATGAATCACCATTCATTTCAGAAAAAAAAAAATATCTGCCTGCAGCAGAAGAAAAGTACTTTCAAGCAGTTACGTTAGACTATAGACTCCAAGGAGAAGATTACAGATCTTCCATATTCAGCAACATGAATCAAAACTCTTAGGAACTAGTCTAACTTTTTTTTATTATTATTATTACAAGGCAGCAGGGATTGCTTTTTGTATAGGCTATGATTTAGATGGCTAATTGAAAGTAAGCAGTGGTGAGCTGCTTCCTTGGTAAAATATTACCAAGACAATCTTATCTGAGTTTACAGAGTTATTTTCAATTTGTAAATGCTGTATTCATTTCTACCAGATAAAACACCTTTAAAAATCCTAGACCCAGGCATGACTGGATTGCTGTTGCAATTGCTCTGCACTGTTTCACCCCACACAAATGCTTTCCACCCCACATATATATAAACTTTGTTCCCCTGTGAATAGTTTTACTATTAAATAAAAAATACAATCCATTTTATGGTAAATAAATTTAATGATATACTGAATCCTCATAACTTTGAGTTGATGTCATCCTGCCAGTTACCTGCTCAGCAGAGAATCTCCCTCATTAGAGCCTACACCTTTTAAAATCTCACCTTTGCAAATTTATCTCTTTCTTATAACACAAAGAAAATCTCGGGCTTTGTTTCACCATTATAATAGATGTAAATTAATGTTTTGCCATTGTTTGTTGCTGTAATCATAGAGGCAAGTATATATTCCTAACAGCTATCTTATTTTCAATTTGCAAAGCATACTGTGCTTAATCCCATGAGGCAGCCTGTGGTTCTAGATATGAATTTAAAAGGTAATTAGACCAGTGTGGGGGGTTCTCCCTGAGACAGAAAAAGCAGGCTCTTTCCAGGTCCAGAGGGGTCTTTAAGAGGTCCCAGGCTGGACACAGTTCTCTTCACAAGTTTATTACTTGTTCCTATTGTGTGAAACAGCTTATTTGTTCATGTAAATTTAAATCATGTTGATACTAGTAGAAGATTTTTTTATATATATATATTTTTTGAAAGGTCACAGAATTGTTTTTGTGACTGGCACAAAGCTATTTTTTCCCAATAATTTTTACAGTCAAAGAGATAGTAAAAGAAACATATTGATAAAAGTTTTAATGCATCTCTGGTGGGTGGCAGTAATTTTAAATATCATAAAATCATCATTAAGTCATTTATGTAAATGAAAAGTACTTGGCAACTATTTATATGGCAAGGAAGTGCCGGTTTCTCTGTATCTCTGCTTTCTTTTTCTCTTTCATCTTTTCCCCTTTTGCTGGCTGTAGCATTGTGCATATTGTAAGGTTTTTGTGAAGACTTTCTATAGAGAGAGGATCACATACCTGTGGGAGAGAGTGTGCAGTGAGGAAGTAGTGATGGGGCAAGGTTAAATTAATCTCTCAAGAAAAATGCCCAAAGGTTATTTCTATAATCTGAAAGCAATGTGGTGTATTGGTGAGCTTTAAGCAAATTTGGGAGAGATTTAGATTTATGTGGGTTTGGATTAGACAGCTTGTTACCCCATCCCCAGTCTCATCGTTTGAAATCTGGATCCAGATCTGAGTTTTGAGGCTTCAGCCCAGTTGAAGTTTGCATCATATGAATTTCAGTTTGAGTTAATGGCTGGTTTCAAGCACGACCATAAATCTCTCCTCAAAGGGAAGGGAGGGTAAAGGATCTGAGCACTCACACAGGTTTTACTCCCAAAAATTGCCATCTTGAGCACTTTCTGTGCAGGAAAAAAGAGACAGTTTGAGCTAAACTGGTTCTATTTGCCCAGACGTCTAATAATATTTAAGGGCCAGGTTCTGCCCTCAAGTCTTTTTGGTAGGCAGTTTGATCACTCAATCTTGGGAAGATTCTGTCCCTAAATATTCTCACTTCTCAACACATTGTTACCCTCCCACATATACATTCAGGCAGAGAAACAGAATGGTGAACCTCCCCCACTGGTTTTAATGCAAGTCTGTTGAGTCACATTCTCCCCCTGTTTTTTGGATTGAGTTAGGGGTATAGGATTTGTTTTGAAGATGATAAAGATGCTAGGAAAGTACAAGGAAAATTTTGTTCCCAGGTCAGTAGACCAAACCTGAACTCCATCCCCACACCTGCGCATAGAGGCTGTCTCTAAAGCCTTAGAGGCAACTAGTCAGTAGGAAACATTAAGCTCAAGGACTTAAATAGATGTCTACAGAGCCAGTTTACTCAGCCTGTTGCTGTCTACCAGGCTGCATCTCCACCTGCAGCCTCCTTGAGGGGAGTCTGGGAGTGCACAGAGCTAGCCAAGGCTGCTATGACGAGCTTCAGTGCACCTACACCTTCGCAGAGTGCATAGGCTACTTATAGACATGGTAGCACAGGATTTATGTCATTCTCTAGCTCCTTACCTAGTTCTTTGTCCACTGCCCCTTTTTGAGAGGAGCTTTTCTGCCACCAGGAAGGAGGGGCCAATACATAACTGTAGGAAGTCTGTCCGAACTTGTGTTTACATACACAACATGAACTCTGAAGGCTTATTCTGAGCTGGAATTCTCTTTAAGCTTTACACCACACACTCCTGACAGGAAAGTAAGATGGCACCATAATTTCTGCTTTCCTACAGAACCTTCCTTGAAGCTTTCATTGAGGATCACTTCCCATAAACACATCCCAATAATGCATTTTAAAGAAATTAGAAACTATGGTACATCAGGGCAGACATTTGTTTTAATTGAATTGAATTATTTATTTACTGAAAGCTTGTATTGTTCATAATGTTTAGGGCGCCAGTCTCTTCTTGTTAGATTTTTAGCAATGAAAACAGAATTCATTTTAAGGGAGATATTCCTGACTTTTGCCCAGCAATCAAGAATAGATTTATTTATTTATTTATTTATTTTTTCTACCAAGTAACTAGAAAATGCTGGTGACAAGAATTCTGCATGAAACTAGAGAGGAATATGAGTAGATTCAAGTTGTAAGGTAGCTGAAATATAGGTCGGTGACTTTGCAAGGATTATAAGCAGTCTTACAAGAAATTTAGACCATAATAAAATCTAATTTTCTGATATTTGGTGCCATAGCTGAAGTACAAAATAATATAAAGAAAAGCATAATCCCCAGCCTATGTGTGACCTAAGAACTGTTAAAACTGAGTATTGGTAAACCTGAGGTCTGACTAGTTCACTATGTCAAAACTGGAGAGAGGCAGTATCTCTGGCAACTGCTTCTGAAACCCTAAGGTATCTTACAAATTCACTAAGAGTTAGCTGCCAGGGCTCAGCATGAATTTGCCCTACTCAGAGGGGTCCCCACCAAAGCGTATTTTGCTGTTTGCCTCAAAAAATTATCATCTGCCCTTGACTCTCCCTGATATTAAAGAGATTTCAGCATAGATGCACCAAAATTTGCTTGCACACCCCAGACATCAATAGCAGCCCAGTTCCCAAGGTTAAGCTGTTACTTCCTTTTCAGTGATGTTCTCAACTAGACAAAAGCATAAGTACTGACATGAAATAATCCTTAATTTCTGTCTGTGGATTTGCCATTATTCCCCATAGTTGTATCAGAACACCATCATACCAACCACTAACAATGCAAAACTTACATGGATGAGGCTGACTGTTGTCTACACTGTTTGAAACCAAATGGGTGATCTCAAAAACGCAAAAGTAGAAAGCAGGCTACTGAGTAGCACTACAGCATTTTGTTCCCCCCCATACACTGTGTTAAGTCTGGCTAAAGAGGCATTCTCAGAAGTTCGGAAATCCCCAAACAATGTAATCAATCCTTCCATGCCTGTGGTGAGCAATAAAAGTTTATATGAAACCTACAGCACTTCACAGTGAATGGCTGAAAAATAGCACACATTTATCAGAATGCCTGAAAACACACCCCATTCTGGTAGAGCAAAGCAATCAGCGAAGCCATTCTTCACCTAAAAGATTTCCATTCTGTTTTGCTAACACACTATATTCAGTATTGATGTGTTTCTTCGTACAGTAAAGAGCAGACTCTGCAGTACTGGGACAGCTCATTCACATGACAGCGATATCGCAGTCACGCATTGCTCTTGCTTCACAGTGCGAATGGAGTTCCTTTATTAAAGTAGCACCCAACAGTGCTAACAGACTAAAGGCGCTTGTCAGTGTCTCCCCTAGAGGACTATATTTTGTAAGGGGCTTTACATCTGGCTGTTTTTTCATGGGCAACAGGTCCATAAAGGGATGTTAAAAGGATTAAGTGAAGGTATACCCTCTAATAGCCCTAATCCAATCATTGTGGATGGGACTGGATTACAGAAAGCAGCCAGGTTTGTGTGATTTCCCTAGACAATATCCCCTATTTCTGTGGCTTGGGACAGCTATTTCTGTGTCTGGGGACATAGAATTTGGCTGGACAGGCTGCTGGTATGGCCTGGCTCATTTGTGCTTCCTTGCATTATTCTATAAAGGAGGTACGAATCATACAAAACTGATTCATATCCATTTCAAAATTCAGAATGGCTTTGAATCTTTGACTGTTTTGATTGGAAACTCACAGAAAGTTTAGCTAAAGACTGCTTCTGTGAATTTCTTTAGGATCTAGCCTTGCTTTTATAGTCCTAAAATCAGCATTACTCAGCTTCCAAAAAGACAAAGTTCAGAATTAGAATTAGAATTAGAATTAGAGCAAAGGTACCAATAGATTTTGGGATACTGGCATATAAATCTCATATCATTATCCTTTCTCATCATATTTTTCCCTTTCTAGGCAGAAATATCAGACACACACACACACACACAAAGTGCCACATTTCATGGTATTTTGCTCTTGGGATTCTGCTTAGCATCTACAAGTAAAAAAGGTGATGAAAATGGAAAACAAGTTCTCAGATAGTTAACAGAACACATCAAAAACTTAAAAATCTTCATTCAAGGTAGGCATTAAAAAAGCAAAAACCAAACCAAACCAAACACAGACCAAAGAAAGCAGAAAGAAAAACAAAAAGAAAAATACAAATACAAAATAAAACAAAACAAACAACAACAGGAAAAAAAACAGCTCAAGTTCTCTATAATAAATCCATGGCCACTTTTGAACTTCACAGTTCTCACTGTCCTGTACACAACTCCCACTCAGTACATCACAGCAACAGTACAGATGGAGTTGTGATCTTCTTTACTCCAAAAGCACAGTCTTGTAGCTAAAGAAGGATATCTGTTAGCAGCTCTGGGTCTATACCATAGAGCTGAGCAGTTCTCAGTATGGTGGTACATCCCAATTAGACATGCAGTCCCATTCTTTGCTCTCCTTTGGTGTACTCTTTCTCCATCAAGAAGGATCTCCACATGCAAAGCACTAAGCCTTTGCTGTTGTTTTTGCATAACATTGATTTAGACGAGTAGAGTTGTTTATTATTGAGCTAAAGAGCAGTGTAGAAGTAGGTAGCTTTGGAGGCTTTTTGTGTTGCATTGGTGTAAATGAAAATAAAAATGTTAAAGTTTCCAAAGGGGCATTTTAAAGACTGTTAATTGATAATGCAGAAAGGAAAGACTTAATACATTGATGGGAAAGAGTGGAGCTGGAAAGCTAGCAAATTGGAAGACACAGCTTTTACCTCTCTTGTAGCCATATTCTACTCGTGGTTTTGGACCTACCCGGAACAACTGCAAAACCTGGAGGAGCTGATCAGTGAAAAGAATGGTCATACCATCCCCAAGGAACAGAGGGGCAAAGTAGGGATGGGTTGATCCATATATCTCCTAGGTAACCACCACGATAGAGTACATGCAACTCCACTGTTTATAGTAGCTGAGCACCTCATAATCTTAATGTGATTAATGAATATCCTTAGGCCATCTGGGTAAGGAAGAGCATCTATTATCTGCATTACAGACATGGGAAATGAAGCTCTAGAAGCCTAAATCTCAAAAGTACTTACAAACCAAATTTGTTTCAAACACTTTTTAAGATTTGGGCCAGAGAGATTAAGGCCATATTAGGCATGGGTATTGCAAGAACAGAAGCTCTGATGAATGGGTTACACGCACCATTTAGGGAAAAAAAATATAATAATAATTAAAAAAATAAAAAAAAAAAAACAGGATGGCTGCAACAAAGCAAGCACTGAAAACAAACTTTTGCAGACCAGACTACCAATGGACTGTTTTCTCAAAAAAAGTCCTCTTCTCCTGCTACCAGAAGAAATTTTGGGTTTTGGTGCAAAACCTTTTGGGATTGCAATTAGAATTCTCATGAAAACCCAAATTAGTAGCTGGTCATTTTGGTGGTTGACATAAATCCCTAAAAACACTATGATGGTAATTTGGACTTTAACCATCTATCACATACTAATATTTCTGCCAAGGAAAAAATAGACAATCCAGAAGGGTGAAAGGAAGGAGAAGTCCATCATTCCCAGCTGTCATTCACTCAGTGTAGGCTCTGTGCTGGTTTTTGATCCATTTCTAGCTTCCTGTTCCACAACCACTAGGAGGTGTACTTAATACATTGGCATGAAGAAGGGGAAACATCAACATCTAGTGAAGAAAGGGTCATGTCCAACATGTGGAGAGGTGCAATTAAAGACAAAGAATGCCAGCTAGTGAGTCAGTGGAGCAGCTCGTAGTGAGTAAGCTGCAGTAGTTGTTGCGTAGGTTTAAGCAAATCTGTGGCTATCCTCATTTAAACTGGGTGCCAAAAGCAGTCTCTGGGTGGTGAGGAGCTTAGAGGCAAATCATCAGCCTTCCTCCTCACTTCATAGATACTCACAGATGATCAGACAAATATGAGGATTAAACTGCATATATACAGACGGTTTCTATTAAATGAGTATGGGAAGAACAGCATTCCCTAGAGAATATGACTGCAGCCTGACTATTTATGCCTGGTAGGCACATAGGTCCTTAACTTTAACTACACAAGGAGTACAAGCATTAAAAAAAAAAATTGACAGGCAGATGTTGCAGAATTTTCTGAGAACTGCAGTAAAAATTCTAGCTACCACAACAGCTCAGTCTCTGCAACCAAACTGCCATGCCCATGCTTCAGAATATAGGTGCGAGTCTTTCTTCTGCATCTTTTTGACGTATGTGCTTAAGTACATAAGCACACAGCCTGGCTTGTTTGGGGGATGGAAGGTAAAATTTGGCTTTCAGTTACTTCTAACACCTCAGAAATCTCAAAGGTGGAGTATGAAACTTGTTCTTAGGAATGATAACTCCCCAATTTATTGTGTTGTTATTTTCTATCTGGTTGACTATATGTCTCATAGGAAAAACAGAACATAGGCAATGAGTGTCCCCAAATTCTAATATTGATAATTGGGCATGGAAATTTATTTTATTTTGGATTTTTTTTTAATGTTTCTATGCTTTTTTTTTTTTTTTTTCTGCACTGGGAAAGAAGGAGTAGATTGGTTTACATTTCTTTTTGAGCATTCACCAACTGTACTAAGAGTTAAATATGAAAAAGAATGAAAATAAGCACGAAAGACAACATCCGTTCTCATTTCAATTTCCTGGAAGGAAAGTGTGGTTGGGCAGATGGTGCTTTTTTGTTTTACTAAACTGAATGATCAGATGTAAATAATATACACCATATAGACTATAAAGATCGTTGAAGGTGAGGTTTCCATGTGCAGTGAATTGCTGTGTTGCAGAGACTTTTTCTCTCCTTAGTGATATAGATTTTTATTTTTATTTTTATTTTTTAGCTTCTTAGTTTATTTGACTCTTCAGCTTGCTTACTACACCCTCTACCTGCCTAGTCATATTTGTTTTCAACCACTGTATTTCAGACGGTTTTGTTGCATTGTTAATTCTGGTCCCTTCCATGGAGAACCAGGATATTGGGTCTCTGGTTGAACAGGCAGAAGAGAGTGGCTGGTAATTTGGCATCACGTGAGTCTCAATATTTCTGTGTTGCTATGTTTCTTCATGCCCTGGCTTTATTGTGTGTTATGAGAGTCTTTTTAATTTATTGTTGTTCAATGTGATTTTTATATCTTTAGACCTCTACTTTAATTTGCTTTCTAAGCTGGAACATTAAACATTCCTAAGGCAGAGGAGGGTTTGTGTTCTCTGTTAATTAGAAAAGACCCTTAACAAAGGAAAGGAACAACAACTACTACTACTACCTATTTTCTAAAATAAGCATGACAAAACTTGGCCCAACAGGGTTGAAATACTGTGTTTCTGACTGAATGAGCAGAAAAAGGCATCGTGCAATGACTCTACAAAGAAATAACACTATAGTTTTGTTCTCAGCTAAAATCAAAATGTATGCTCTTCATTACTCGTCATGTTCTGCGTTAGCTTGCAGGAATTCAGACAGAGGACTTGTTCATGCTTACAGTACAGCTTACATGATCACCTCTACCAGTGGTAGCAAACTAAAAACATTAATGTGGGCCTCTTCATAGGTTATTATCTCTCTGAAACACCGTGGTCCAAGATGACATCATGAATATAATGCCTGTGGCCACCAGGAGTTTTATTTAACACTCCAGATTTTTTTGCTAACTAAATGGAAACAGTAAGGGAGGAGGAAAACTGTCTTCTCGCTGAAAGAATAACACCATAACCCTCAGGAGAAATGACTCATACAAAAATACATAAATCAAATATCAAATCAGAATGACCAAATACGAGGAAATTAGAAGATAGCCACTGCTAAAACTCTCTAAATTAGCATACTGATGCTAACCATGTGACTAGATTAAGCTAATGCTTACTTTATGAAGTTCATTAAAAATTAGAAGTAATAATAAGAGACACTAGTGGTTTTTTTGTTGATGTTTGTTTGTTTGTTTTTTGTCTATTGACCTGGGAGATGTGTTGATAGTTGCCAAGATTTCATTCAAATTTTTTACAGTTTTAAATTCATAGCTCCTGGAGTCTTGTGATTTCACAAGAACTTCAGCTCTTGGTATAAAATAAAATGTTTGTAGCAGAAATCACACTTGAAAAATTGCTCAGAATAAACCTATTTCAGGGGCCTGATTCATTTTTAGGGTCCTGATTCATTTTTAGGGTCCTTGATTTTTTCAGTACTGGGAGCAAGAAAAGAAGGATCAAAACACACTAGTGACATTACACCAGTATTATCAAGAATGTGGAAGAAATAACAGAAAATTAAATATCTTCCAGTTAGTCTAAGCTATACTGCAAGTGTCAATGAATAAGTGCTTGTAGAAAACATGTCATTGGAGCTATGATTTTAAAGGGGCAAATTTTTAACATTAAATATTAACTGAGAAATAAATCAGACCAAAAATAAAGAGGAAAGACTTAAACTTACAGAACCTCCTGCCTTGTAACTTTTAAAAAGTTTGAAAATCTCAGAATGAGATTTATCTCCTCCAGTTCTTCGTAGACAGCTCGATAATGAATAAATATAGGAACAAATCAAATACATAAAGGCTCCAAAGAGAGGTGTTAGCAGCTGAGAAAGAAACACCAAAACATAGTAGCTTTAGTTGAAACTCTGCCATGCATTTACCAAGTGTTTTTAGTGTACAAAGCAGGCAACTTTGCCTGCACACGTGTTGCTGATGGGTACTGCAAGCAAGAATCAGGGCTGGGGTGCAAATGGTATGGACAGACATTGAAACCAGCAGCTTCCCATAAGCAGGCAGGGCTTCGGTTCGTTGCTCATTCAGTTTCCCACAGTTAAAAGCTGACAAACTTGAAACAGTTTAGTGCCGATAAGGCAAGCGTAGTTAAAAAGGAAGGAAAGGCTTTAAACACCTGGGGCCAAACCTCTATCTGCTGTTGATCTCAAGTGGAATAAAATAACATGCACAAGCTCGAGATTTGACTCCTTGAATCTTATATGTATTCTGAAACCCATAGAAATGGACCATGGGGTATTTTGGGTTTCCTTAGAGACCATCCCCTATAAAAAAACACAGACATGGCTGTCCTTATGGACAAACAGTTCTATGCATGCAATACGTAACTCCATGATAAATAATGCATTAGCACCTCATTCATAGTCATAATTATGGATAGTGCTCTAACCTGAAGAGGAGATACCATTTACAAATAAAACAGACCAGTCCCAGGTAAAATTATAAATAGTTGCCAAACAAAATGGAGGCAATGTTCAGGCCCTGACAAGCAGCTGAGAATAAAACCTGTTGAACTAGTAAGACACCAAATGTCCTGTGGCATCGGAAAGTAAAAAATCTGATATCTGATTTTTCTTTCTCTTGAAAGAAACACTTCATCATGCAAACCCAATTCTTTGTTTGGTGAGCGGGCCTGGACTGCCACTGTTCATTACTATGGGAGTCGATGTAGAAATCAACAAAGTAATGCCTTTCATCTCTTGTATTATAAGAATTCAAATTCAATTTTTATTTTACAGCACAGCCACACAATACCTCACAGTATGGTTCTTGGTTGCCTCCATCCGTTAACAATATCTTTGAAAAGAGATATAGAACATAAAAATAAAACCCTCTTTTTCCCCCCAGTAGTTTGTTTCATCTTACAAACAATCGCAATTCACCATCTAAAATACACAGTAATAGTAAGTAGAGTCTATTAAACACTGTGCTCTTCCTAAAACATTTTTTTTCTTTGAGCACTAGAATAGTTAGCTGTTCCACAAAACCAGGGGTATACAACTTTTGGGCGACTATTGCCTTTGCCAAAAAACATACTAAGATATGGGGGGCCTTTGTTAACTCCCAATACAGCAGGCTACTGCACTTTTTCTTCTGGCATCCTTAGAACTGTAATACCAAACCACAGGTCCCTTCAGACCTATGGTGTTTTACCATGGGCTTCAGGACCTGATTCTTACAAGAAGACTCTAACTGGCTCTATCTGTCTTCTTAACAATGAATTATTTTTTTTTTTTGTATGTCTGCCAAATGCTTTTCAAGGTTTTCAGTTTGAGGGTTTAAAGATAGGGTATGCATGTGGTTAAATGAAAAAGCTGTACCAAAACAGGTAGATAAACTTTCTACACAGTGAGTTTTAAAATTGCATGGTCATCATACCTCATGCCACTTGTCACTGCTCCTGCATGTACCTCTGACTGAAACTCTTAGCAACTGGTGGTTAGCTCTGTGGTCAAGGGACTGTTTCATCAAGCCCCTTAAAGTATTTCATAAGCCAGGTGGCCCAGTGAATGCTCAGTTTGGTTTAAATGCAACAAAATCCCATCAGCCTCAGCAGTGGTCAGAGCAGCAGAGGAAGCAGAGCAATGCATGAAGAATAGGGATGGAGATATCCAAAGTAATCTGACTAGTTTATGTTAAGAAAGGATTCAACAGACCTGCTGTGTTCCTACTTAATACCAATCAAGCCTGAAAAGGGCCACTTGAGCTCAGGTATTTATCTCAAACTGGTTTGAATTATCCTGACTTCTTGGAGAGTCCAGAACAAAATACCATGAAAAGAGTGTGTTGACATTTCCTACATAAAACAAAATTGAACCCATTCAAGTCAAGTAAATACACAATATAAGTGACATGAGAATTAGATCCTTTGAATTTGACAATAGAAATAGAAATCAGGTCTGTGTGTTCTTAGAGAGTCTTCTGGGAAGTGAAAATTCCATTAATTCCTCTGCATCACCCCCTTCATACAAAAAGGATCAACAATACACAGGCAGGGAATATCAGATATATTATTCCTTCTTTTTATTCCTAATCAGTATAAGCCTTATGCTTCTTTTCCAGACATGACATTAGGTAAAAATCAGCATTTGAGGTCAGGTCTGGATTGTCTTCTTTATTAGACTAATTCTGTTCATATCAAAGCTTATTCAAAAGAAATTGTCTTAAATGATTACCAAGACTTAAATTATTATCACAGAAGTCATAGGAAAGAAGGATGGTGCTTACCAAAACCCCAAGAATGTATTTCATATAGTTTTTCTTTCATTGCCAAGAAGCGAAGGTCAAGTGAACTATACTATTTGCAAACATCCACCTTCTCAGTCTGTCACAAGCAGCTGTAACATACCTACCAGCAGCAATTTCCACTTGGCTCTATCCAGAGGGGAGAAAAGTTCTAGGAGCTTCATTGTTTATAATTCCTTCAACCCCAAGGGTAATTCTGTTCACCAGTTACTTGAAATTAGAGTTAGGTAATTCGACACGTCTGTTTGGTACCCAACCACAAACTACCTCGTAAGCAAACCAAAGAGTTGGATAGTTTACTTCCACAGTACTCCGCAGAATTTCATTATTGCAGCCATGACAACAAAGGAAAAATGAGAAGTTATATAGACTCATGAATAGCTGGTGCTTGGGGGTTTTTTTTGGTCACTGTTGCCACCGTTAAGGAATCTTACTAGATCTGAGACAGAGAAAGACGGAAGGCAGTTTTCTTCCTGGGATGAGAGTTCCCAGTCAAACATAGCAAATATAGTAAGAAGTGAGAAACAAGAAGCCTCCAAGTGCTATATTTGACAGAAAAAAAAAATAAAAAAATAAAAAATGCTGATCTCTGCAAGTAGAAATTTTCATACTTTGTGTCTTTTATAGTAGAGAGAATTACCAATGTTATCTACAGCAGGTTGTTTTTGTTTTTTTGTTTTTTTTTTTTTTTTGGATCTTTAAGGCTATTCAATTAAATTACATAACTGAATCCTCAGTTAGATTGTATCTAGACCTGGAAAATTTTTAAAGTCAAGTAAACCTGTTAAACAATATTTTGGTGATGAGTTTGTGTACACACCACTTCCGTATCTCTTTGTGAGTAATGAAGTAGCTGCCAGGTATCATATCATGACTGAACTGCATGACTCACTCTATGGATTCATTTTACAGTCTGGTGAAACCAGTAGCTGGTAACACCTATCCATTGTAAGAACTTTTTTACATGTTATAATTCTAGAAATGAACTTGTTTGTTTATTTATTTATTTAAAGAGTTTAGACTGATGAAATTTAAAAACCTATAAGATGATTAAAAATCCATTTATTTCTACATTATATACCAAATATACTGTATACCAAATATTCTATATAACAAACTGGTCAAATTAATATCTATGAATTGGGTCTAGTTCTCATTTTCATCAGGATAAATCAGAAGTAATTTCAAAGACACCATTATCCTTAAACAGTATAAAACAAATAAAAAAGAAATACCGAACCACTATATTTTAGTAGTCAGAGGAGTCAATTTTTAATTGTATAATCTCATTCTTGTTAGCAGAGCTTCATATCTGGAAACTTTAGAGCCAAATAAGTAGAAGGTGCTATATTTTTTAACTCTGAATATGATTATCCTATCTACCATATTCTGCATTTCATTTTTACTACAAAAGTTGTTCGTTGTCCATTTCCAAGCTTAAAAAACTATAAAAATCCATTTTGACTTTGCTACAGGAGAGCTAAAAGATTTTTTTGAACTAAGATTAAATTGATATATCTACAGATTCTGTCATTGTAATATGACATTAGGAGCATAGTCAAATACTAGCTTTGACTATAAGTGTCCTACTAAAGTAGTAGTCTACTGCAGAGTGCTTTTTGATATATCAAAGCAATGTACTATCTTTCAAACTGCATTCATATTCTAACCTCCTATCATCAAGGTAAAGTAATAGCAGGACTAAAGGATGATCTTTTTTACAGTTTCTAGAAGTCATTGGTATAAGGGATTGCCTAGACTTGCATTAGATATTCATGTTTAAATGAACCACATATAGGCTTTCCAATCTACAACCTCCATTAATTAGATTTTATCCTTTTCTCTGTCTTTTATGTTAGGCTTCTTTACCTTCTTTCCTGCTGACATTGCTATAGCTTCACTAATGACAGGATACGTAAATTTTTATTTTTTTTTTCCTTAAGTTGAGATACTCTTACTGGGACTATTCACAAATGTTTCTGTACAATACTGTCGACCAATGACTTCATCATTCAGTGGGTAGGTAAAGTTTTACTCCATTATCTCTCTGGTATGTTACCTACCACATAGAAGGTTCTACTTTAACTAAGTGCTTTGCTGTTGCTGTTGTTGCTGTTGTTTTTTCAAAAAGGTTAGTGGATGAAACATCTCTGGACAACTCTTAATATTTATAACTCTGTTATGATTAGGCTATTTGTACAAACAGATAGAAGGAGAGCATACAACCATGAAAAAAAACAAGGACCAACCCTAGTACTGAAGGGTCAGAGTCAGACATTTCAGTGAAACTCCGAAGGTGAGTGAGGTGTCTAAGATGAGATAAGAGAATTTGGGTTCCTTTCTCTCCTAGGATCATCTTTCCTTACGCCTTCCCTCCACTCCTTTTTTTTTTTTGTTTTGTATTTTTTTTTCCCCTGGAAATAAACAGTTTTCACGCTGGGAGTGGTAGAATTAATCCTGATTTTCTCATTTAGTGCCAATCTAGGAAAAAATATAGAACTCCACGTTCACAGAGCAACAAGGAAGAACTTCTGAATGTTTATTTATAAGTGAAACAATACATTTGTTTTGATACTGTTAAATTGTTTCACTAAAGTCCAAAACCTTTTCACTGAACAGGTGAAAATATTGAATAAATATATGATTTTGTAAACACCAACACAGAATAAAATGCAAATTTTGAAAGAATAAATTATAAAGAGAAAAAAATTAATTAAATTTTCTTTGGTTTTAAGTCATTGAAATTTTTTAATTGAATATATTGTTAAAATTAACATTGTCTTGTAAATTATTTTTTAAAAAACAACCATTGTAAAAAAAAATCAACTTTATGTAGAAGAAAATATTGTTTTTATTATTTTTACCATTAGTGAATGAAAGGTATCACTAATGACAGACTTGTTGCTCATGGCAGTTTGACACAATGGATCCTCCCCACAGAACAAGCAGATAACTAGTACTGTATGATACTGCCGTCTTCAAAAGTGTTCTTTTATGTCTCTGCTTGCTCTAAAACTGGACCAGAAAATAGTTCAAATTTCAGTTCCCATAATTAAGCAAAGACCTATGTAATTCCTGTTCCTTCTTCTTATAAATGAAGTCTGCAGGGGTAATAGAAATGGTCTGGTAAAAGTGTGCATATGTTGTAAATGTTATATGGCCAACCCAAGAGTAAATGAAACAAAAGGTAGAAAGTGGGTTTATTCTCTAGTACCAACACGGTCAAATACCGTGTTTATTATACAAAATATTTCTTCTGCTCTCATATTGATAGACTTTATCTACAGAAATCATTAATGCTGACTGAAACTGATTTGGTCTGGAAGGCAAGCTCTGGGAGTAAGCAGATTCATTTCTTGATCCGCAATGCCCTGTGTCCAAGGTGACCAAGCAGTGCAACACACAAGAACAGAACCTCAGAAACACTTTTCAGCAAGATAGTGACCACTTCTTTTTAGTGTCAACTGATAGGTGGTATCGATCATTGTTGAATCAGTTTATAGTGCATATGTATCATGGCACAATTACTCTGCTATCTAGCTTCTTCCTCCCTCTCTTAAATACACTGATATATTTTCTTCTGAAATGCTTCCTTCTTGTCACAGTGAATTAAGAGCATCAGATGCACAGGGTTGAGCAGCTTATAATACACACATAGTTACAATACTTCCAGATACAGTATTGAATGTAATAGTACTGGATACTGATATTGGCTCCATTGACACTGTATGTGGACAAAATTCATTGTCACACCAGAAACAGAAAGAAAAAATTGGGAAAAGTGTGAAGAAGGAACCTTCTGGTCAAATTCAAATCACAATAATGTTATCATTACTTGAGAATAACAGTAAATGACTAAATGGAGCTGCTTTTGATTGCTGCTGAGGCAGAAATGACCAGAAAGGGATGTTGGGCAGACCCTGCACTTCTCTGAATGGTGCTACTTCTACAGCTCACGTGCTCCAAGTCATGCTGTATGACAGTGAACACTAAATACCTGACTCACGTTGTTCTTACATGTAGCCCTATTTTGCCTGCATAAATAGGGAGGAATTTCCAATTCCGTAGAGATACTACAAGTTTAGTCATGAAGATAATTAAGTCCTTTGGGCTTGAACTACCCAAACATTTCATACTTGAAAGAAATTCAGATATGACTCTGAATGTCTGGACTACTGCCATCTAAACAGTTTGGATTCATTTGAGGTTTAAGATTAGCTCCAAATTCCTCTTCACATCAGTTCATCATTCAGATATTTACTATTCTTATTATTGGTATTATAGAATGGTTAGAAATTCTGAGATACTGTACTGACTACCTCTACCTACATTTAAAAGCAAGTGTCAGTCTTTCAAAAACTTCAAATCTATTCAGCAAAGATAGAAAAAATAAACAGAGAACAGAGAGAGAGAAAAAAAAATTATTAACACCCTTTTCCAAAGGATAGTAGGAACACAAAGAAAGTCCAGTCAGTTGTCCAACAACAACAACAACAAAACAACAACAACAACAACAACAACAACACAGATTAATGGTATAGCTGGGGAAGGACTCTCAGACTACTATCTCTCAAAGCAATAGGAGGCTTTATCACTAGATCACCTTATTTTAAATATCGTGTAGCAACAATTGTTGCTAATTGTTATTGCTCACTGCAGTCAAATGGAATTATTTTTAGTCTTTCCAGAACTTCAAGAACTCCAATCCAAACAAATATATTTTCCCTAAAAGTTGATGGAAACTTATATTGCAAGGAATTTATAAAAATGTAGGCACCTCCTGGCATTGCTGTGGGGTCAGACAAAAGTGACCTTGTTACAGAAATAGGGACACTTGCTTGAAATCAAGGTGTCTTAGTTGTCTAGAGATCTTTGAAGCTAAAGAGAAAGGCAGATAAAGAGTGACGTTTATCTTCAAGATCGGGGAACTTCTGGAAGGCATCTGTCTGAGCCACATACTTAAATTTGTAATTTTACTTGTATTTCAAAGTACAATTCCTGGGTCTCAGTCTTAGAACGGTTTGTTTAATTTGTGTTTTGATTTTTAGATGCTAAAGATCAACCATTTATATTTATACAAAAAATTTACCTTGAAAGTAACACTGCCTTGCTTAAAAATGCTTTTGTGCTGTTGTTTCATTGCTAAGAATTCTTGAAATCAAATGAAGAAAGTAGAATGGTTACAAAGGCAAAAAGATTTATAAGTCTCACTTTCTTTCCTGAGGTATGTTTTTTGGTGGGGGGGGGGGGGGGGGTGTGTTCAACAAGACTTGTAGTAAATATTTTCAAATTAATTTTAGTTAACAGATCTGATGTGTTACCAAGAAATATGGAAGTTCACCTCCCAAATCTGTACTAGTTTGTTGTTGATATTGAAGTTGTCAAAATAAATAAATAAAATAAAATTCTGCTGACACTGGAAATAATTATGATGAGTAGAAAGACACTGTCTTTGCAAGGGAAATTTTAGACTAAATTTAATCTGTATTTAAAAAGCTGAAGTAAAACTAAAGAAAACTAAATGGGTAGTCTGCTCTGAACCGAACTTATTTTGAAATTTTTTTGTTGCTAATGCAGTTCCAGTGAAATAGGGTAGAGAGATCTACTTTTGTCAAGGAATTTCAGCAGTCAGGAGACAATTTAAAACCTTAAATGAAGCAAAACAGAACATGATAAACATAGAAGAGGGAAAGAGAAGGATGAGAACAAAGATTAACTTTGCCAAAATTTCTGTTAACTACTCTAATGGTAGCTGTCATGTGACAGGACTCATTCCTGATGCCAGGCACTGGATATGCCCATGCTGCATTGAAAGATACTTCTTATTAAAGCAGTATAAGGGATGGGGAGTTAAAATTTATAGTTTTATGTTTATATGCATATAAGTACTGGAAATAAACGTTTTTGTAGCTCAATATATCAGAGTACTATTTGTTTATTGATCTGTACCATCTGTAATTGAAAGTTATTGTAGTATTTTATATACTGACATCAACACATGGTACTGTCTGGTTAATTTTATATTATACAATGACAGTAAATGTGTGTATATTGGTATATATACACACTTGTTAAAAGTATTATGCCTACTTTACTTCAACAAAAGGACCACACGTTTTTGGATGAATATAATTTAGATTAATCATAAGCCATTTACATAACATAATAAAAAAACCCAAAAAAAAAACCAAAAAAAAACCAAGGTGAAACCTGATTCAGATTTTATTGCTAATATAAAGTTAACTCTAAGCTGACTGAAGGCTGGATACCTTTCAAACCTACCTTTCTCATGTGGAGAACAGTAAAATAATTCAAGTGTAGCTTTCTGATACACCTTCTTCAGGTCTCTGCAAAAGTAATTATAATGGAATATGGATAAATCAATTTTCAGCTTCCATTTTTATTCATAGGATACATTTTTATGTCAAATCAGTACAAATCCATATTTTTGCTGTTGATAAATGTAAATCAAGAATGATTGAGAGGTAAAATATTGTCCACTTACATTTAAGATGAACAAATTAATGTCTTTCAAGGTTTTACATAGAAAAGACCTATGAAGACACATGTAATTCAATTTTGTCTGGAAAAAAAAAAAAAAGTGAACTCAAAATTATGAAAACCCTAGAAACAGGTGAGAGTGTGTCTCCATTAGTATTGTTACTTACATGACTTGTTTATGCTCCTAGTCCAAACTTTAGCACCTTGTTTTTGACAGATATTTTTATAATAATTTCCTACATCTTTAGTTTCTCTTTCAGTGGTGTTTACCCAATGCACTACAAAATGAAGATATGAGACCAAATTGCAAAGACCTCAGAAAGTAATGTCCAGTTGGTTACAGACTGAAAAGATTCTTTTTCCTTACAAGTTTAAATATCCCTGTGTGAGTCCTATGCCTACAAGCTTACTCCTGCTGTTTTTCAACTAATCATTTGCAAAAGTGAAAAAAAAAAAAAAAAAAAAAAAACACAAGACAGAAAAAAAGACTTCTGGTAGGTGAGCCACAGCAGGGCAATTAAGATGATACGGCAGAGGTAGACATCTGCTCCTAGACAGATACAGTTCCACTGATGCTATCTATAGTTACAATCCTTCCGAGAGATAAACAACATGCGAGACCAACGTGCAGAAGGAAATGCCACACTGAGAAAGTGGTGATGGGAGACCAAGCTTGCGGCCCCTGTGGTCTGAGAAAGAGAGAGACAGCAAGAAAAAAAAAGGGAGGGGTGGCATGTGGGGCCTGTACCCTGCACACACAGGTGACAGAAGTAGTAGGACGGACGCACATCAAGATGCAAAGCTGGAAGATGTGTGAGAACTGACACTGGAGGGGAGCAGCATTACAGCAAAGATGAAAGGCACAACCTGACCAAGAAAGAGATAGATGGAAACCCCCTCTCTAAGCTCTATGCATAAAGTTACAGTTAACCTATGCTGAAATTTTAAAAATAAAAATAAAAAAATATTTAGGGGATGATTTATTCTCTAAGATTCGAAGGCTTGGAGATCTTCTCAGAATTTCAAACTCACATTTAGGTTTCTCACTAACAAACTTAAATGAACTATAGTCCCCAGGGTAGATGATTACTTGTTACTATTTCATATTACGGTCAGTGTGATGCTCAGGCATGGCAGAAGTAGTATTCCCCCTTCCCCTCGATGCCAGGTGCAGAACAGACTGAAAGGAGGATATAACATTTATTCCAAATAATTTTCAAGCCAAGGATTGACATGTTTAATTTAGGCAGGACTTGAAGCAACAGGATGCTGTCAGAGTCAGCTCCCTGACCCCATCATGTGTGAGTTTTGTAAAGGTAAGGCATATTGCCTCCGACCATCACTGGAAATGCAGTGGCTCATCATGGCATCTGCCCCTCAGTTTTTTTGCGAGGAGAGTTTGTTTGCTCTATCTTTGCACTCCTCTGATGTCAGAGGTCCAGAGTCTTAACAAAACTAAGGGAGCATCCTCCAGGTTTCTTTCACGCCAATGAAAGTTAGGCATTCATTTGACAAATAAATAAATAAATAAATAAACCCTCTCTGGATTTAAGAAAAGTCACAGCAAGAATTCAAGGTCAAATGGTTTGCAGAGAGCATAGGCCACACATGGTCAGCAGGGATGCCCTTCTGAGGGGAGGCCCTGGGTTTTTTGTGATGTGCTCTCTTCCTCTTCTGGGCTGAACGTGGGGCTTGATTTACATCAGCAAAAGCTGAAGAACTGAAACCCTGAAGTGTCATCCTATCTTGCGTTGGAATCTCAAACCAATAAGTATTAGTAGTCATAATGTATCTTATAACAATTCTTCAGCCCAGTTACCCTGAAGTCTTATTTTGCAAAAAATAAAATGTTTCTTTTCTCTTCTTATGGGAAGAAAACAGCAATATCAAACTAAAGACCTTAATGTAAAATGAAAAATGGAATAGAATCTCAAGTCCTCATGTAATCTTGTGCTTTGGAGATTTATTATTATTATTATTATTAATATTATTATTAAAATCTCTGCTATCTGAAAAGTGCTTGCTCAGCAAAATCTGTCTGAAATTTTTTATTTAGGTAGAGATGGTACTTCATGTTTTTAAAAAACAATTCACTTGAGGCCAGATTCTGTTATCTTGATTCAGTTTATACCCCAAAGATGGTCACAAATTTAAACACTTCTTCTGTCCACAAAATGCTCATAAACAGATATAAACAGACTGCATTTATGTCCAGTGTATTCATTATGGATGATTCTATAATTCTATGATTCTAAGGCTTTTTGTTGGTTCAACTTCACTCTTGTCTTCCTTATTCTACTGAGTAATCATGAGTGATGTAGATGATGGTTGTTAGCTTGTATGTCCTTTTCATTCTGCTTCTTTTTAATTTACATTCATGCATGTAAGCCTCAACATTTCTTTCTGAGACATGAAAATTTGAAAAACTCTATCCTGTGAGTGCTTGCAGCAAGTAAGAAAAGCATAAAGTGTAAAATTCTAGTGTACATGACCTCAAAAACTTAGTTTTTGAATGAGTGTGAAATGAGGCCATCACTTTATTAAAATTCACCTAGATCTACATTAAAATATCAAAATATGAGCAGTAACAGCAAAGAACAAAATCCTCTTACTAATGTGTGTGTTATTAATGAATCATTTTTCTTTCACAGTACATTTCTTTCTACATATCCAGTAAATATTTCAAATATCTGGATGCTGTCAAAAAAAGGTATAATCATTTAAATTGGTCAAGAAAAGCTGTAATTTTGAAGAATTCCCATTTTGGAATATCTGCAATGACCACCTATTGACATAGAATGTCACTTCCTGATACAAGATCCCTAATGGTCATCAGTAATTTTTGGACATTACAAGTGCTAATGTAGCTTTATTATTCCCAGCTAGTAACTCCTGGGGAATTTGACAGCTATGAAAGACATTCCATGTGATTAATCCTGAAATATATGCTTGATTGATAGCCATATTGTTTTTATTATGCTGTGGTCCTTCTTTGTTTTGTTGTTGTTTTTTAAAGTTCAGACTGAAATAGCTGGGTTTTGTGAAGTTGAAACTTTAGTATAGCATAGAAGCTCCCTCTCTTCATCTCTTTTTGTGTTTCATAATCCAGAAATATATCTGGCATAAAACTTCATATGAAGAACTCAAGAAAAACTTTTAAAAATGTATTTTAGTATATTTTGCATTATTTGATTCTAACCCACTGTGCTACTTTCAGGCGGCAAATAGTCATTATGGCTGTGCTTTGCTTTTTCACTGGAGTCTATCACTTGAAAGAGTTCCCCTCCCCCATCTCAGCTCTGCTTTGCAAGCTTTTTTATCTTTTCTACCTTGCTAGAGGCATTATTAGGGCAGTTCACCTTTGACCAAATGGGCAGACGAACATCCATCCTCTGGAGCCAGTACTAGTGCTGTTTGGTAGATCAGCTCTCAAATGGTACTGAACTGTGACCTCTTCTTCTGTTCAAAGACTAAATACATAAACTTGAGTTTCCATTGGTGCCAAGCCTGGGAACCTGAGTTGCTCCCTAATCCCAGGTCTTGCAGCCAGCAGCACAATGGGCAGCTCACCATGCCAGCCGGCCAGCCTGAAAGAATGCCTTTATTCTCTCTTCCTCAACAAATTGCTTATTGTTTGGCCCACAGGCTGCTAGACCTTGTGAACTGTCCAAAACTTTATTGCTTTTCTGTTAAACTTTCTTCTCCCTTTGATTCTGTTTATAAATGAAATGAATTTCTATTTTCATTTCTTAGCAATATCATTTTTAAAGATAACTGTTACACTGTTACTTTTAATCTTTTTTCAGAGTATATATCCCTTTTGGAAGCCTGCAGGAACCACAGAAATAATACAAGCTCTGCAGGTTTAGGCTCCTTAGAAAGAAGGGTCTGGGAAAATGTTAAATGTTTTAATGCAGTGCTGAATATTACTTAGAGTAAAATGAGGGCAAATGCTTCAGAGTATTATGGTGTTTCCAAAGATGCATCCTGTTTCTCTGCTTCTGGCCTCATCTGGACTGTGGCTATACTGTGCGTGTTATATAAATAGCAAGTGTAGGTCAGAATGCTTATCTTGGGACCCTGAAATATGGTTGTTTAGGGGCAGCTATATTTATTGAAAGTTATGCAGACTGCCTAGTCTATCTGTTGTTTGCCTCTTGAAATATTTCTGGAAGCCCCTTTTGTCTTCAACAGAAGCTTCTGGGAACATAGTTACAGAACAAGCATAGTGGAAATCAGAGCTAGGAAAACATCTGCAGTGTAATGCTGATATTGCAAGATTCAGCCAGATTTACCCTGGGAGGAAAAAAAAAAAAGAAAAAAAGGCTCCACAGATGTGACTCTACCACATGAAAAGAGAACTGTGCTCCACAAATATGGCCAAAATCAACACAAGACCCAGGGCACCCCTATTCTTTTCCCTCATATCTGCAGCCTTGTGCTGAGACACATTCGCCTCTTTCAGCAGGGAGCCTTGTCCCTTATTGTAGATAGTGAACTAGAACTGAAATGTCCTTGTGAATAGTAAGACTGGTTCTGATTACCTGGAGTTAAGATCAATTAACCTTGACCTAGTTAAGATCAATTTAAATTCTCACACAATTCTCCCATCATTTTTTGTACATACTGTTTAGGAAAGATGACAAAAGTACACAGTATTCTGGAACCAAAGATGATCTAAGAATCACACAAATTTCTTGAAAGTGTATGCATGTGTGTTTATATATATATTTATATATAATTTAATACCCTTTCAAGTATGAGAATGGCAGCACAAGAGTGGAAGAATTGCAAAACTAAAATGTCTACATTAAGCTGATGCATGGTACATACCAGATGATATATATACTGCCTTATTGTTCAGTTGCGGCTCAGGAAGTTAAATGCATAATTTAAGACATATGCATAGTCTAAGGGTCAAATGCTGTCAGTTACACAAGTGTAAATCATGAAGAACTGCACCAAAGTGACTGGAGTTGCAGTACCCTGGATTTACACAAGTGTTACTGAAAGCAGAATATGAGTCAATATGTGTCATCAATACAACTGAGTTACTGGTACTGATGGAAATTTATTATATGCATGAACCTAAATTCTTCACATTCTTAATTTATTATAATATTGCACTTTGTGCTTCTATTTTTGTTGCTGTTATTAGAGGAATTAGTGGCTCAAACACTGATTCTTTAAGTGAAACATCCACCAAATTTTCCCAACCTCAGTTCATAATGACATGACAAACATTTAATAGCTGCAGAAGCTTACCTACATTTCAGGTCAAAGTCTTAATTTACATAAATGCATAATTGTGATGCTCAGGCAGCATGTTTCTCAGCTGAACTTCACACTGCACATGCAAATGCATCCTTGATGTTCACCTGGTTCCATTAATGATTGTACAGGCTGCAGTGAAGGGTTGGGAAGGAAGTTTCCTAGGTGTGTAGGAAAGCAGGATTTGGATGCAGCAGGAAGGGTTGTGAACCTGGCAGAAGGGAAAGAGTATGGAGACTTGGCAACTGAAAGAAGAATCAACTGTTTTAAAAGACCATGGGACAACTTTCTTAACTGATGGCTCTTGAGTTCATTATTGAGAGTTTCAGTGCAAATAAAATAGCTTTGCATGGGACACCGATTGCAAAATAAAACTCAATGGCACAAATCAAAGAGGTATAAAAACTGATAATATACTGGGGAACTAGCAGAGTACCTGTCAGATATCCTTGGCCTCCAATGACCTTGTTTTGCATAGAGGAAGAATATATGATTTTCTGGGTTGAGAGGCAGTTTTTAATTCTGAAAGGAGGTTATGAGTTAAATATATGATAGCAGTCTATTCAATAATATAAGTCAAGTCCTTTACTTGTGGAACCAGAATCTAGTATTCTAACACATAAAATAATACCATTATTTCTTAACATTCTTTTAAATTGAATGTTCTTTTAAATTGAATGTATTATTTTAAAATCACGTTTTTATGATATTCTTGAATACCTAGAAAGATTTAAAAAGCTCAAAAGCATATCTCTCAATATTCACATAATCAAAAATGGCTGACTGAATTTGGGACACACAAAAAAAAAAGAAAAAAGAAAAAAAAAGAAAAGATGGATATTTAAGATTACAGTGATCAGCTGGGGAAGCTTATTGTTTCAAAAGAAATACTGAAAAAATGTGTCTGAACTCAGAAGGGCTGAGTGGATCTCAACATCATAGAGTTAGATTATAATTTATAATTATAAATTTAATTAAAATAGTATCTTGAATTGTGATTGATTTCAAAGGATTAAGGCAAATCTAAATATTGTATACCTGGTACATTTATTTAGAAATAAGTCAATAAAGATCAAGGATTTTATTTTATTTTATTATTTTATTTTATTTTATTTTATTTTATTTTATTTTATTTTATTTTATTTTATTTTATTTTATTTTATTTTATTTTATTTTATTTTATTTTATTTTATTTTTATTTTATTTTTTTAATAAAGACTCATTTGTGTATGTATGCTCAACATATACACATACCTTTATCCAGTTAGAATACTGTGGAGGTATAGATTTGTCAGGATTGTTTGATCCCAAAAGGATTCATATAAGAAAAACTTCTCTTTCAGAGAAATGATCTCTCTAGAGACTGATAGTGATGATACAATAGGCTGGAGTTGCTATTATTAAAAAAAAAATTACTACTTTTTCTGACTATGTTTCTTTTTTTCCCAGTGGGATTCTGATTCCAGACATTCTACCAGCCTGACATCCACTGGGAAAATGATGGCACCATAAATTATTTAAAGGTTTGAAAACCACAAGAACTACTGTATATAACCAGATTGGATTGACTTTTTAACTCTTTTGATTAATAATACATAAAGCCTTAGATATGTGAAGTGGTCGAGTGCTAACCTGTTAGCAAAAGGAGTAGAAGGGATGAATTCTAACGTTTCTCATAAGTTACTCTACTTAACACATTGGCCAAAAAAAAACAAACAAATGGAATGCTCTGCTTTAGTCTTATACCTTCAATGCACAATCAATATTTGATGACTACCTAATGTCTCTACATATCTGGCCATAGATGATATTTTGATCATCTGGCTTCCCAATTTCAATCTTTTTTTTTTTTTGTCTTTTTTTTTTGTCCTTTTTTTTTTTTTTTCCTGCATTCATGAAAACACATAACTAGAAAGTAGACAAAGTGTTTCAATATTCTGGTTCATTTTTTAACTTTAATTTTAACAGCACTGACTACTCAGATATGGCAATTGATATTTCAGTCTTCAAAAACAACAAATGAGAACTAGAATTTGATCAGTTTAAGACATTTTGTACTCAGTGGTAGGATGGGAGTAGATATGTATGCTGCTTCAGATAGATTTCATGTTCTACTCTTCTGCTGCTGGCTCTGTTTTAATTACCCACTGGTTTCATAAGTTTTGTTTTCTTATAAGCTGCTTTGAGTGGAGCTCTGAGAGCCTTTGTTATTTCTTTCCTGTTCAAGTATCAAAGATGCTCAGGACATCCTGCATTTCTGAGCAACAAGAAAAATGACTGGAGATATCACTGTGCCTCTGGGTTGCCTGACCCATGCTTCAGGCAACAGGCTATCCAGGGTGACTTCAGTATGATATATTACTTTACAACAGAAAACACTGAACCACTGTGTTTTTGTTTGATCTATTGTTTGTTTTTGTTTGTTTCTTTGTTTGTTTGTTTTGTTTGTTTGTTTTTGTTTGGTTGGTTTGGTTTGGTTTGGTTTGATTTACTGTGCAGGTACTATCTCTGGATTTATTTTTTTTTTGTATTATCCCAAATGAAGTTTAACTACTTTAGATGTAGTGACAGTATGAAAACCATCTTTGTCTCTTTAGTCATTCCTGTGCATTTATCTTTTGTGATTCCCCATAGAATTCAACTCTCAACTTCTTTCTGCACAGTCACCAGCTACCCTCTCAACCTGCTTAATGTACAAACACAGAATGACTAATTCTTTTTGCCTCTTAATATGCCCATGGAGCTGTCCTTTCTTGCTTCCCCTAATGACAAATATGCCTTGCTGCCCATGGCCCTCTCGTACTTTTAAATCTTCTGCCCTTGCAGACTGACCTTCATTCATTCCATGTCCAGCACCAATGATGCCTCCTCAAATATTCTAAAAATCCTAAGATCCATGTGAGGTTAATCTATGTATAAAGGAATGAACATTCCAATTCAAAAGCCTACCCTTCAATTTTTGTCAGTCTGATTTCCTCATTTTGTTCTGTTATTTTGATGTAAACTTGTATTGATGCCATTAGTGGAATTCAAATGAATTTACAATATGAGCAAAATGGTATTCTCGTCCTGGCTCTGAGAAATAAATGGGGTTCAATTTCTTACTAAAAAACAAACTTCAGAAAATTGTGTCAGCCCACAAATTGCACCTGAACTGGGTCTCACTTGTGACACCAATAATAAATGTAAATTATTTATCAACATTTATTAAATGTTAATGAGTGCCATCATCTGACTTCTGTACACACAATTAATATGTGAAATCTGTTGTCAGATTCTGTTCCCTTTTCTGATGTTAAGTATTACCCAATTTCTTTATAGTTTCCCCCAAAATAAAGTATATTCACATTCTATAGAAATAATAATCATATCCTCTATAGTAAATTTATATATGCACCTTTTATCTTTATATGCCTGTCAATAACAGTGTAGCCACATTAATTTGTTAGCTGCTATGGTTAAAAACAGCACTAGAACAATTTATTCCCATTCTAAAACAAAATTCTAGCCACAGTGTTATTTTTACAAATTTTCTTACTGCATTTTAAGGTCTAACCAGGGGACTGAGACCAGCATCTGGCTTTACCAGAATAGCAAGTGTCTTTCCCATAGTATCTTTCAACTGTCATTAAAAAAAAAAAAAAATCAGCATTTGTTTTCTTTTCCATCTGGGATTATGTGATAAAATGATCTCCTGCATCTAATCAATTATTTTTCTTCTATATCTTTTGCATTTTCCTGCAGAACCATTTGCAAGTATAACAGAAAGATCCTTTAGAGATAATCTGGTGATTATTTCAAATTCAACCTCGGACGCTGCAGGCATTAAAAGATGAAAATTACCTAAAGTCCACTGTTGTACAACAAATCTCTACCTCTGGACTCCTGTCCTGAGGTGAAAATACAAACCAGAGAGATATTTAGAATCATTTTGACAGTTCATAAAATTAAGCAGGGATTAGGGATTCTGTCAAAAATAAATAAATAAAAAGCATAATGCCACAGGGCCGACACAATGTTAATCACATCTCCTTGCAACAGGTACTACTGCAACCCACTTCTGGGTGGGGGGGAGGGGAAGAAGAAGAGTCATATAGTTAATCCTGGCACGTATTTAGTATTTAGCACTGGTGATTACAATTCTAAAAATCTGAGTGCAGAAGTTCAACATGTTAATACATATACATATGCATACAAACACATGCATAATTAATATACAAACTACCCATTCAGTTTATGTCTGTGCATTTATAGGTTTCTGTAGAAATGTTTTATACCTTGTACATTCTATTTTCCTCTGAATTTTATGGATTAGCCCTGATGATACAAACACTTAAACATATGCTTGATTTGACATAATGAGAATGCCTTGCTGATTTTAGGGTAGCTCTTGATCTACATTAATTTAAGCAAAAATCTAACACTAGTGGGAATGTACTCTGTGGTGCCAGTCATTTAAAACACATATTTAATAAGAAAATAATTGAAACTACTTTAGTAGACATAGATGGCTTTGATCCCTGCTACGTTTGCAGCAGGTAAATCCAAGAAATTGCAAACATGGCTAAAATGAACTCATAGCAAAAACCGTGCAGCTGGCCACAGAAATACATTTGGGGCAAGCATGGACTTTTACAATCAGCCTCCCAAATTTCCCCACCCACTGCATAGAGTTTTCAGTACAATTCAAAATGTTTCCTCAGCACTAGCCTTCTTACAAAGGTGCTTTTCTTTTTCTTTCTGGATGAACAAACTTTAATATGTTGCATTTACACAGTGTATAAAATCAGTTTCACTGTAGTAGATTAGTATCGTGTTTCAATATCTTTGGAAAATGTTCAAGTTAAATTAGCATGTTCCTAACAAACTGAAAAGTCCAAAATAGAACTGACTGAACTGGATTAAAAACTTTTTCTTTTTCTTTTTAATTTAAAAAAAAAGAAAAAAGAAAAATTTCAAGATATATTTTATGCTCAAATTATTGTTACTTAATTTAAGCATTGAATTTTCCTCATTCTTCTTTTAATGATGTAAATATTGTTTCATAGCAGATATTAACAGTTTTCTTTATTCGAAAATGAAACAGACATTAGTTTACATAGTATATTTTAGATGTTTGAAATGTAATTAATTTCCATCTTTAAAATTTTCTTATGAAAATTATCTTCCATGCCACTCTAGTCCTGAATGCTGACTGGAGCTGGAAAAATACATCATAAAAATGTTCATTTAAATATTTAAACAAATTCATTTACTTTGGATTTACATCCCCTTTGGGCTCTACTTTCCATGAACACTCTTATAAATAAACTTACTTTAAGGATGATCTGCAAGGAGGACAAATTATAAAAAAAAAAAAAGTGAAGAATTCATGTGAGATATGAATTTTTGAATTCTAATCATTGATTGTTGCACTAGCAATTAAAACTTACTGGAGGACAATAATTCCATGCTACATTAATTTTCAAGACTTCATGTCTTCATGTCTAGTTTAGTTTGGTTTGCTTTTGTTTCATTTTCTGTAGAAACACAAACCTTTTAGACTACTTTGGTGAAAATGCCCATATACGTGTATGTCTGTGCACTCCAGCCAAGGATACTAAAAGACCAAGACTGAAGTCCCTTCTCAGCCTGAATCACATTTTACTCTTTTTCATCACTGATTTTTATCTGTAATTACTCAGAGTTAGGTGGAGGAGGGACCTGAACCTGGTCTATCTACGTCCAAGGCCACTGCTCACTGCTCTAACCGCAGGGCTGTCAGGAATAAGTAAATTTTATATATATATCACTTGTTCTCATTCTACCAATAATAATTATTATTATTATTAATAATAATAATAATAATAATCCATTCAGACAAAGTAGAAACGTAGCTTTCAGAATTTGTAGAGCTGAGCAAAATGGCTCCTGTCCAACACATGAGTATTAAGTAACCACAGCTTCTGAGGTGAGGCTGGATTCCTGTCCCATTACAGATTTACAAGGGAGCAAGGGAAAGCCCTGAAATGGGGAAACAGGGTTCATCTACCACTACCCCCAGCCACTTTGGGTCAGGTTGAGTCTTCTGCAGTGACTGAGACTTTTAGAGAATCATCTGGAGGAGCCAAGGATGGCTTTTCGAGTCTGAATTCTTTGCCCAAAGGAAAGAGACTGAGAGGGGATTTGGGACCTCTACTTTAATAAGGAAAGTGATGTCGGCCGGAGTTTCACATCTCTGTCAGTCACCTCCGTTCCCTATAGGAGTTAGGTCTTGCACACAGCAATCTCAGGCTGAATCTGGAGACTGACAAGTTTAAAGGACAGCTAAAGCAAGAAAAGTTTTTTTCTCTTCTCCCCACAATTTCCTCTGTCTGGGCTGAGTTCCCAGAACAAAGAGCCTCTTCACCATATCCTCTCAGTGAGATAATATTGTGATGCAAACAGTACTGCTTTCTGTCACTAGCTGTTCATAGTGACATAACCCCATTCGAGTCATACTCATGCCAGTCAGTTTCAAACCAGCCAATATGAACTCTCCTTTGGAGAGGGTACTGTCTTCGGTGGAACAGTTCATATACCACTAACCCTAATGCCACAGAAGCCACACTGCAAAATAAAGGACATATTTGCAAACAGGCTTTTTATAAAGGAATTAGCAGTGTTGATTTGTGTATGTGTTTCTGCACAATATTTTTTTTGGTGTCCCTACTTGTAAGGAGAGACTTAAGCAAGACTTCCTTTTTTTCTTTTTCTTTCCTTTTTTTTTTTTTTTTTTTTGACAAATTAGTAGTCATAGTGCCTTCGGTAAGCAGAACCACACTTCTGACAAAGAAGCTGGTACATGCTTAAGTAATTTTAGCCAGAAATTACATCAACAGCAAGTTTGTCTTATAGACAGCTGAAAGTGAACTTTGATTTATTTTTATTTTTGTCCTCAGGATAATGGTTTACTACTTATTTATGTCAATGGTCAATAGCATAACAAATCCTTCATCATGAAAATGCATGTATCACTTTTCAGCAAACCTTGGCCTTTTGAGGTGAAATGTTACACTGCCACTTATTTTCAAATTTACTTTTCCCTTGGTTGCCAAGGCAAGTTAATTCACAAATCAGCATTTTTCATGAAGCTTTTAAGCCAATCCAACTATGCAATGGCTTCCATTGACATATAATTAATGTCTAAAGCACTTAAAATTAGATTACTAAAAAAAAAATCCCCAAAGATCAGTGAGTTTACTCTGTACATGGCCAGCAACTATTTTGCTGACTGAATAGAAGATCTGGATTTAGAAAATTACAACAAGGCTCCAATCTGATTGGAAAGGAATGAAGGATGTGCACAAAATGACATTGGCAGACTTGAAGTGAGAAATGCTAGTTTCACCATTCTTCAGAAAAAATAGAATACACCCCCCTCATAGTCAATTCACAAACTGCCTGAATTAGATACAGTAGAACAGTAGCAAGTGACAGTTAGAGAAGAAGGAAGTAGTAAATGCAATCAGATTTTCATTAATTTAAAATAGGCTTTATGAACACAGAACTGAACCTGAAATTGGTCTAAATTTCAGATTTTGTCTTGAAGAGCATCAAAGACATGCAAACTTTATGTAAATTTGGGGGGGTGTAATGGAGGCAGTGTCGGGAGAAAAAATTGTTTTGAGTGAAAGGTTCATCTTTTTTCTGAGACATCTCTCAATTGCAAATTCTTCATCCACATCTGGTCTAAAGAAATAAGGCTCTTTTTGAAAGACACTATACAGAACTACAGGAAAATAAATAAATAAATAAATAAATAAATAAATAAATGAATGAATGTTTGGACCTATGGTTTTAGACAATGACAAGTAAAAGTTAATATGGAAAAATAAAACGGGATGTGTTCTTGCATGTAGTCTATGGAAAGATAGGCAGGTGCTTGGAGAGAACAAAGAGGAAGAAGAAGCAGAAGCAGAAGCAGAAGCAGAAGAAGAAGAAGAAGAGGAAGAAGAAGAAGAAGAGGAAGAAGAAGAAGAAGAAGGAGGAGAAGGAGAAGGAGAAGGAGAAGGAGAAGGAGAAGGAGAAGGAGAAGGAGAAGGAGAAGGAGAAGGAGAAGGAGAAGGAGAAGGAGAAGGAGAAGGAGAAGGAGAAGGAGAAGGAGAAGGAGAAGGAGAAGGAGAAAAGGGAAATGGAAAAATCAAAGGGAAAGGGAAAAATGAAAGGGAAAGGGAAAGGGAAAGGGAAAGGGAAAAGGGAAAAGGGAAAAGGGAAAAGGGAAAAGGGAAAAGGGAAAAGGGAAGGGAAGGGAAGGGAAGGGAAGGGAAGGGAAGGGAAGGGAAGGGAAGGGAAGGGAAGGGAAGGGAAGGGAAGGGAAGGGAAGGGAAGGGAAGGGAAGGGAAGGGAAGGGAAGGGAAGGGAAGGGAAGGGAAGGGAAGGGAAGGGAAGGGAAGGGAAGGGAAGGGAAGGGAAGGGAAGGGAAGGGAAGGGAAGGGAAGGGAAGGGAAGGGAAGGGAAGGGAAGGGAAGGGAAGGGAAGGGAAGGGAAGGGAAGGGAAGGGAAGGGAAGGGAAGGGAAGGGAAGGGAAGGGAAGGGAAGGGAAGGGAAGGGAAGGGAAGGGAAGGGAAGGGAAGGGAAGGGAAGGAAGGAAAGGATTATATAATAAGGATTAAAATCCATGAAATACCTCTTTTTTTTTTTTTTTTAAGTATCATTCTATGCCAAACCTAAACCCTCAGCCCAAGTGAGATGTAGAACATCACTAAGAGTGACTTGGATAAACTCCAGGAAAGCCAATTAATATAAATAGTGTAAAAAAGGTACAAGTGGAAGCAAATTGGGGCTAGGCTGATTTTTCCCATGGACATTTTTGTTATAACATACATAATGCTTGCTGACAAAAGGTAAGTTTTGACACTGTTATTAGTCCATGGCTGCTCAGTGTGTAAATCAGAATGATGCGTATAGTTGACACATTAGGGGAATGTGGAAAATAAACTACCCAATCACTCTGGGCCTAACAACTTACAGACCTCAATGATATACTGTAAGGTTGGTGCTGCTGACTTCAAAAGCAGTAAATCACACTGCCACCAGAAGGTGCTGACAAAATTAAGCAACGAAGATTGAACAGAGAACAAAAGCTGTTCTGCATAGGTAGTTATTTCATATTCAGACCTTCTAATATTTAATTTATACCTTTATTTGGCTTTTATGAAATTGATTTAATTCTGTATGGGCAATGGGTTTATAAAGCAATTAACAGTACAATCAAAAGGGTCTGTAGTAATGGTGCGTACTTCCCCAAACTAGGCTTCACTAAGAAGTATTGCCTTTGACACTGCTAAGAATATCTTCTGGTTTGTCAGAAGCATGCAAGGGACTGCTGAATAAGATTTGGTTTATATTAACTCATTCATTTCATAAATAACAGACCAAAAGATCATAAATAAAATGGGTTTATTGGTCACATCTCTTTTACATGTTGTCAGGGTAGAATCCTTTTCTTTGCTTATAATGATGTTCCTGTCCTGCAGCTCAACAGCTCCTGCAATTGGTGTTAGTATGGATCCAATCTAAAGGCACGAAACTGAAATGCACACTCAGGGAAAATCTAAATCCAGATTTGGCCACGGTGGATTGATCCTGTTTAGCTTCACTATTTACAAAGACAATCTGAGAGAAGGATAAACGTTGAGTTTGGTCCAGCAGAAATGTACAGGCAGTTCTATAGCTTTTCTTCCTGCCCAACAAGAAATGCCAACCACAAGCTCTCTATTCCACCAAAGCTTCACAAGAGAAGTTAGTGTGAGTCTGATTCTCCTTCATGTTTAATCAGTGATTTTTTTACTTAAAATAGAATTACTGTCTTTGAGGTAAGTCGAGAGCTACCACTCTATAGCAAGTGAATGAGTTTCTGCAAACATCACCACCTCAAATAGGCAGAACTATAAGACTGCAAAGGTGGTTAACACATTACTAGGCTAGATGCTGAAGCCCTGAATTCAAAATGGCCTGACTTTTCTCATCTCCCTAGGGTTTACAGAGAATAATGATACTTCCTGACAAAATAGAAGGGAGTAATGCTAAAAAACTTAAGAATGTAAAATGGTTCATTGTGGGTCAAATATGCCTTGATGTAACCATAAACATAAAGGAAATCAATACCACACCTTGCCTGCGTAGGAAGAAAAGATAATTATTAATCATAATTAGTCAAACAACATTATCCACTTAAATGCTGGACAGTTTCATCTTTATTGCCCCATTGTATGCCTTCGCTTTTCAGTGCACTCTGCTCCCAATTCACCATGTCATGGTCTCCCAAGTTATTCTCTGTGTGCTTCTATCACCGCTCCCAATTTCCCATGCTCTGCTGGCTTGGGTTTGAGTGGCAGCGAGGAATCTGTAAGCAGGTGTTGTGGAAGTGAAGCGTGCCATTCGGCCAGTACGTTAGGTAAAATGATGTTCCCTTGGGAACTCTAATGCTTACAACTGCATCAGCCCCAACTGTTCCTGCAAGAAGTGGAAGAGGCCAGTCCTGACCTGTTCTGACCAGATGTTTTGGAAATGTGCCCATTTTTAGCAGATATAATTGCTGTTAATTTATCAAAAGTGTAAAAGGTATTAACAAAGCAGACACTACTTACAACCTAGCAATAAAATGCAAGGCATAAAATGAAGGCTATGAAAGCATAGGACTGTATTCAACACTAGTTTATGATAACTTCCAAAATACTCTGCTCTATGTAATAGATATAATATGACTGGTTTAGACATGAATGCAGAAAAAATTATTTTTCACTATCCTATGCCAAAATTGCTCAGGAATCTCTGTAGAGACTCTGCAGAGAAAAAGGACAAGAAAACTAATGTAAAAACTTATGCTGCAATGAAAGCTACTGAATTGTAACTATTAAGGCTCATTTGCAAAACTTACACCTTCCACTTTGAATTCTGGAAAGAGAGAACACATGTTGAGAGAAATCAAGAGAAAACTTCATTCATATCCTTTTATTAATATCCTTTAAAATTGATGATTTTTTTTGATCTGTTAGATGAAGAAATGTTTACCAAAAAATTTTTTTTCCTTCTCCCTCTTCCCCTACCTTATGGTATCTCTCCTAATGTATAGAGGTCTAAGGACAGCCTACCACAGTTTGAAGTGTAATTATTTAATAGGAGGGTAAAGTCTTTTTCTTATTTTTTCTTATTTAATTATTTATTTATTTTTTATTTTATGTGAGGATCAGTGGAATTAAAGTGGAAAAAAAAGCTCTCTAGAATAAAGAAGCACTCTAGAAAACAAGGACAGAATAGGGTTCAGGGACAGGGGTGGGGCTGTTGCTATAGGTTAGAATTTCTGGATTTCTGAAGCAGTTATTCAGGCTTTTTCTTCACAATTATTAACAACAGTTTGCTGATCACCAAGAAGGAAACTAACAGAACACTGTGCTTAGAATCAAAATCTTATTCCTAATTTGATGGTCTTCTTGACCTTTAATTTTTTCCCACACAATAGAAACATTTAAATAATAGTGATTTTATTATTAATAATAGTCATAATGCAAAGGTTTCATCTAGCAATAAACTTTGTGTAGCAGTATGATTTTTGTCTTTCTGACCAAATTAGAAAGATTATGCAGTTTTTCATTTCCTTTTATTTTTTTAACTGTGTTATTTGGAGGAAATATTTCTTTTCTGGCACAGCTTTTGTGGTGTTCAGTGCCTATCAGTGCATACAAACCATCCCATATGGTTGGAGTAGGCTGGAGGGGTTGCTACTAACCATATTTAAAAAAAGCAGATGTTACTAATCTCCTAAATATTACTCCCAAATGATGTCATTTCTGACTGACAGTGGTTGGGCTCATCAATCCCTTTCAATGTCCTTTTGCATGTAACGTGTAAGGGAAAGCAAATTTTGCTCAGGAAGCATGCCTCGGAAAGGGCAGATCACTTTATATTACTATTGAATTGCTGAGCAGAATGTCAGTTCCTGCAGGGGAATATATATATCTATTACAGACAAGAAGGTAAAGAAGTTTGCCTGGTAATAGCACATTCAGGGAAACTTTTAGGACTGCCATTTCAGAGTCAGGTTGCAATGTGACAAGCTGAGGTTTTTAGCTCAGAGTGCCTGTCTGTGTCATGCAGTACACAAAGACAACCTTCTTTTACCTGTAGAAAAGATTTCTTCACAGGTTTGCACATGAATATAGTAGGTGCTTCTGTGAACAAAGCCAATGTGAATTCCAGAGTTGCTTCTCAGTTGATTCTACTTACAGTAGTGAATAAACAAAAATGAAGAAAAAAATGAAAATGAAGAACATTTTGACCATAAATGGCACAGAAGTGAAATATCTGCCTTATAAATCCTTCTCCTCCCAAATCTCACAAAGTAGCCAATGGTTTGGATGTGAGTTTGTATCTTTTCTGGACTTCTAGAAAGTTACACATACAGAAAAAAATAGACTAATATAACTAGCCCTGCTTCAGAAACTGGTTACTATGCTAGTGGTTGATAGCAATGATACATAGCAAACTCCTTCCCTTGCTCCAGTAATAGTATGTTTCTTCATTTTGCTCTGGGAAGAATTTCTTCCATGGATTCTCTGTTTCCTTGCATTGCTCACTCTGTGTCCTTCCCATCCCATTTTTGCTGTTGCTATCCTAATTCTCTTTTTTACAGATATCGTACTCTGCCAACTTTGTCTCCTTCCATGTGCACTTCACACAGATGTTTGCATTAACAATATTTTGCAGAAATTATTCTCAGGGATTAATTATCCATTAGTTTTAAAAGAATTCTCTTTGATCAGTTTTGAATGTTTAGCCATTATTTTTTTTCCCATTTTGGGAAGAGTAAGAGAACTTAACTTACCTTAACACAATTGTGCAAAACTCTGTATACTTGTCTGTGTTTTCCTTTTTATTTCCTGATTATTTTTAACTTCTTTATGGAAGGTTGCATTGCCTGACCAGTTACAAAGACTACATGAAGTCCAACTCCTCTGAAGAGAGGAAGATGTAAACAACTTATTTGTTTTCAACTCTAGAGCCCCTTTTAGCTAAAATGTGGTCCAAAAGTTCAATTTCAGTAACTTTTGTAGGCCCATACCACACAAACTCTTATAAAACATTAAGAGCAAAGACTTTCTTGTCTTTGTACCTTTTGTACCTTTCTACACTCACACCTTGTCATTGCACTAAAAAAAAAAAAAAAAAAAATTAATTTGGAAGCAGCTGTCTGGTTCTGTAACTGAAGTTTAACTATTATATCTATCTGTCTATATACATAATAAAAAATAACTTTTATGCCTATCATTTTCAGCAAGGTTTAATCTAGTGTGTAGCAGTGTAAGACAATTCTCTGCTCCATGCTTATCTTGTAAATTTACATTTTTGTTTTTCATAACACATATGAAACATATTTACACTTTGCTCAGTCTCTGCTTGCTTTCAGTGTGGACTTCAACCATTCCAAGCAAAAAAAAGAATAGAAGTTCAGGAAAACTTGAGTGATTGGCAACTGGCACACATGGTTAAATGTCAGCATTTTGGTATGTCATTTAATGGTCAGACACTTCAGTGTATTGCCATCCAACAAACCTATGAGACATATTATCAAGGAATATATGCCAGCTCTTTTCCAGCAAACTGCTTGATGCCTGATGCCAAGTACTGGTGGGTGTATACCTTTTTATGCTGTCACTGCATTCAGCCTCCAGGGTGTTGCGTGGAAGGATCATTGGATGTTAATGAATAACAAAATGTGTCATTTCCCTTTAGAATTTGTCTATCTATCATATACAGTGAAAAAGACGTGTTTGTTTTCCTCTGCCTGTATTTACATGTGTGTCAAAATACGTACTGTTAAACCTGGCCACATGCTTAGACAGTATGTTGTCTTGTTAGTCTTTTTTTGATTATTACTGTTGCACATGATCATACATCCAGTTTCACACAAAAAATAAGAACCTCAGTAAAATAAATTTGAACATAAAGTCTGTTTCTTCTTGCTTGGAGTAGTATCTCGTGTTTAAAACCACACTTCCTATAGACAATAAATTTGTGAGAAAAACACTTAACCTATTTTAGATATGTCACTACTTATACTGTCAAAAAAATATGATACAAAATAAAAACAAAACAAACAAAAAAAGAGAATCGTCATTAGAACTGAAAAACACAACTACATGAAAAATAATTTGAGAATACCTTGTAAAATAAAAATTAATGATTGTCATAACAATAAAAATATATTGTTCATTATATTTGTGGAAATAAAGAATTCAAACCTACAGGTAAATTTCAAATAGTTTAGGGAAAAAACACATTCATTTTGGACACAGGCTAAAGAAACTCACAAAGGTCAGTCAACCAGTCCTCAAGCCAGTATCAGGACATTGAAGTCTGACTACAAGAAACCATTGTGCGGCACTTTCTGGTCAGCTAAGAAATAGGTGCAAAAGGCACATTTTGGAAAACAAGAGTCGTAGTAAGTTGTTTATTATAAATTCTTTCTTTAGCTTGTCTCAGAGACTTCCTGACTCAGTTCTATGCTTTAAGTATTTACCTATAGGTTTCAAAGTATTGTGTATGATAAAGCATTCTAAATGGATTTCCCAGTGTCACTTCCAATCTTATTTTGCAGCTGCACAAGAAAATCAGTGTAATTCCTATAGATGGGAAGGATAGTTCGAGGTATTAAATCACACTGCATACAAGTGATTTTATTAGATGATATGGCAGTTATAAAATAGTGTTTGTAATTTTCTTTGCAAATTCTAAAGGCTGTATTTAATAGTAATATTTTCACAGATAGTGTGCACTGTTTCACAGAGAAAGAGATGTGGTTCTGTGTGTGTGTTGAGTTTTTAAGAAAACTCAATTCACTGTGGGTCTTTAATTGTGTTTTTCAGCAAACTGATTTAAAGTTCCCTGGGGCACACATACTGTAGGATTGTGACATATCACACCAGGTTAAGTCAAACTCAAAATGTTATGTGATATGACAGCATGTAAAACACATGATTAACACATCCACTGGGAAACTTGGCTTTAAGCAAAATGGTGTAACAGGGAAACTCAGGGCACTCTTTGGTAAATTCCATTTTTTAAAAATAAAAAGGCCCAAAAATTTAATACTATGTCAGCTTCTGTTTGATGCCCCAAACTTTTTCCTTTGGATAAAATGTCACTGTCAAAGATCAACAAATATTTGTGGTCAATGTGAATAATGAAAGTTGTACTTCTCTTGGAAAGGAATTGGTTTGTGGAAAATTCAGATTGTGATGACTGGGATAAAGAACCTACTAGAGATCCCCAAACACAGAATTTCACTCAGTAGTTCCTAAGATTGTACATACACAATGGAGCCTTTCTACTAAAGAATGTAAAACTATAATTTGCCAATACAGGGAAAATAAGTCTCTTTACTCACTTTTGTAACAGTAAACATATCATATGCCTACATTTCCTGGACAAAGACCAAATTATTACAGTATTACAGAGGTAACATGAAAGGTGGCTATGAGATACAACAGGTAGACTTTAGACCCAGTTTAATCCTTCCTGTAACGTTGTTAAAGAAGCTCCTCAAATTGCCTATTTCTGTTACACCTGAACCTCAATTAGATCCAGGGCAGCACAACCATTGGCTTCTTTTCAGCTTTTAGGGTCCTGTTGTGATTCTCTCCTAAATAAACTATAGATCTATTTAAAAACAACAAACAAACAAACAAACAAATCTATCTTTTATAACACCAAGCTATGTTGCTATTTGGGAATTTTTAAGTTGACTTTCTACTGAAGTTTTAGGCAATGTCTTCCAGTCATTTACCCGCTCTTCCCCTCATCTTTGAACCAAATGCTTAATATCAACTAAATTTGATAAAGTTTCAAAAATAATGAGTTTCAGCAAGTCCTGTCAGCATAGACAGCTGGCAGAGGACGGAGATCTTATTTGTGTCCTTTCTCTGAGAATAGCTTAAATACCTCTTAACCATTATTAGACAGTAGAGAATCCACATTGCCACTTACCTTGCACACTCACCTGGTCTGGGAAGCAAACTCAAATTTATTGAAACTCCTTGCTTTTTATTGCAAATAGTTTGACAAAACTCTAACCACCTAGCTTACTCTGCCAATTGGTAAGGAAGAGATATGTATACTAGTATAAGATCAAGGTCCAGCTTGTGCTCGAGCCCCGGTTCATTGATTGTTCTCTGAATTCTTTCCCTGGAGGTGATGCAGAGAAAAGTTTCTTGAGCTACTAACCTATGCAGGCACAGCTACCAAAGATAGTGCAGGTATAATGTGAGCCACAAGAAAAAGCAGATTCGTGCTTACTGGAAGCAGGGCTGGATGGAGCAGGGCACTGAGTGGCTCTGTGGAAGTACGGTCACTTGCACATGATATGCCCTGGGGTGAGGTAAATAAAGCAAAGGTTGTAGCCCGCTTATCCCTTATGGTACATGCAGCATGTGCAGTAAGCCTCTGAATATGCAAGTCTTGGTATTAAGGCAAATGATAAAACCTTACTGAACCTCAGAAGGAAAAAAAAAATAAAAAATGTTAAATGTATCTAGTGCCCAATCTGGTATGACTTAAAAATGATCTTGGTTTCAAATTCTGTACTTTTTCAAAATTCAGAGGTCATTAAAACCTGTCAAATACTGGTAATCCCAGTTCCCCCTATCTTTGCATGTTTTGGCCAAATTTCAGAATCTGTTATGCTAGGAAATTTATAAGGATGTGGTTTGAATATGGCATTAATCACTGATCCAGTAAATTCTCTACAATCTACAGTAACAGATTAAATGGACTATATCGAGTGTAATCCAAGGATGGATTGCCATCACTCAGGATGGAGGGCCGTATAGGGCACAATTTGTGCAGTATCCCCAGAGTTCTGTTAAAGCTTTTAAATTCTTACCTGAAGCATTCAACCATTTTGAAGTGAAAATGTAAATCATACTGGATTAAGTAATGTCTATTATGCCTGGAAGTGAAAAAGGAAATTTTCCCCTCTTCTTTCTCCTATGAAAAATTCTGTGTCTCCACACTCACACAAGAGCAATGAGAATGGCTTAGGGACAATCAGTTGATCTGAACATTCAAGCTGTTGAGTTGTGTACCTTTTACAGGTTGAAATTGGAGCTTAACAAAATTCAGATTTTCAATTGTTCAAAAAAAAAAAAAAGAATTTCTCAGTTTTTAGATCAAAGAATTTCATTTTTTTTAAGAACTCAGCTTTTCTTCTGAAAACTGAAACAGTATTTTAGACCTTTACACAGTGAAAAAAATCAAATTGCACCCTCATTTTTTTTAAACCTAAACATATTTTTCCTTATGGAAATATTAGTGAATATAGTTTGGAAGCTCTTCTATTTCAAATATTCTATTTCAAATAAGGCTGTCCTTGTGATTGTAAAGAAATATTACAGGTAAATTACTGATTCCTCTGACAGACAGTAGTGGACTCCAGTATAGCATACACATGAACTTAGTATTGATGCTGTGCTTGAAGTTATGTTATAAGCAGTTATTGACATATATACATACAGGATAATAAACATACTATATTAATCCACTTCAAGTGAATAAAAGCATTCCTGAGGTCTGGACAGATTTCTGCAGAGTGCTACGGAAAGGTAGGGCGCCTGATACTGTTATGAGAACTCTCTGCCTAAGAAAGCATACAGAGCACTGAGCCCTTCCGCAAAGTTTATACCACGCACAGTCAAACAGCCTTGTCATTCTCCAGGCTCAAGGTAGATGTTTCAGATATTTTTTGTCAGTGATGAAGATAGTGAAGAGATCAAATCACTGTAAGTAAAAGCCCAGCCAGAAGAAGGATTTGACCGTGCCATACAGGAGCCTTGCTTACCTGCTGCCCAGTGGAGCAGCAGCAACAGCAGTAGCACTGGGCAGGTGAAGGACTCAAGTTCCCAGCCCTAAGCCAGGGAAGCAGAGTTACTGTGGAAGTCACAGTACAGAATTTAAGTAGGGTTGAGGCTGGTTTGGTGATACCGACACATAATGTAGTTGCACAGAAAGGACTTAAAAGGAAAACTTGTAGAGTTTAATAGCAATGGTTTTCTTACAACAGTTTAAAGCTAACACGTGTTTTTAATAGAACATTTTATCTCTGCTGTATATTCCTTTGGTATTATTTCTCAATGATACAGACAAGCTATTGTTCCCTGCCCAGTTATATTGGATTTTGTTATGAGAGGCAGCTGAAGTGATTGGGTAGTAATAGGAATGGACATCTCCATTAAAGAATACACAACCAAGCAGTTATGTAGCAAAACCAAACAGTCAAAATAAAATGGTGCAAACGAAAGACTGGCCTGTTATTACTCAGTATCCTCTGAGTACTCCTGTTTCTCAATTTTTGCTTTTGCAAGTCACATAAAATGTGCTTGGTGCTAAACAAACACATAGGGAGAGAAAAAGGACTGTAGCCCTCTAAAACTTGCTATCTGAAAGCATCATTCACCAAAGCATAAATGATACCTTACATGAAAAAATAAATAAGAAATGAATTCCATTTATTAGGGTGTTTAAGTGAATTCTTGTGAGATTGCAAGACTCACATGTGCTTCTGTTATAGACAGGCTTCAGCTATTGTGAGTACATCACTCTTTTCTGTCCTGGTCTGCCAACAACTTCAGTACAAATATGAAGGGGAAAAGGCTCGCTACAGGATTTCAACAATTTATTACATGACAGAGGCTTATTTTTGCCTTTTAATCCCAGGCTTCTTTCAAATGAAGTCATAAAATTATGCCAAGTTACTGTGCAAGTTGTGATACTGCCAGCTCTTAGCTGAGGCGAGAAAACCCTGGAAATCTATTTCCTTTGGGACTGAGGCACAAACCTGTTCTGTAAGCTTATTCTCTTCCCTGGTCATGCTCTCAGTTTTCATGGCTTTCTGCTACTGATCCTCACCTTAACTGCTGGACTATTGGGCCAACAATATCACTAAGTATAGCTTTAAATACTGCTAATGCGATAAAAACTTGCATAAAAGATACCATCTGTGTCCGAGGAATATAAAATGAATTTGTTTTATATGTAAGAGGGATTTTTGTTAGGGGCAGGTTAACTAGAAACCATTTCTTAGGAAGTTCTCATAAGTTTAAGAAATCTTGTTGGAAGACTTTTTCATTAAAATCTCTAAAACCTCCAAGAAGTTATTGTCCTGGGTAATCCAAGAGAGAAGACTCTAGGCTATGGAGTAAATTAAAGTCAAATCTTATTATTCCTCATTAAAAGCAAAAAGCAGGTCAGATACAATTTAAGAAGAATACTGATTGAATATATTTAAACCATATTCACATAACTGAGGGTTGTGAACATCAAAACAAGCAACTCCATACATGAACCACCAGAGGACGGAGGAATTAACAGATCTGTTAATGTGCAAATGATTTCAAAGTGAATAACTAGGCCTGTGCACATCTGAGAGGAAAATGGGAATTCTACTGAGGTATACAGCCATATAAGCAAATAAAACATGGACGTGGAAAGTCAGACCTGCATTCAAACTTTACAAAACTTATAAATAATATAGGCTACAGAACTAACCAGTCTCAGTACGCAGCCCTGCATTGAAGTTCTCATTGGAAATTACGAAGCGTTGACCAATTTACTGCTTGACTCTTCCTGCCATGGGAGTTAACACTCCCACTTACCTCTATTTTTTTCTACCAGCATTCAGTGTCATGTTTATATTAACGTCAAAGAGAAACTGGAGAAGAAAGGGAAAATGTTTGTAATCTACTTTCATTGTCCTGTTTGAAATTTTTAATTCAGACAAAAAATAATAGCAAAAAGCTCATATTATGTATACAGAAATGAAACCTTCAAATCATTTTTTTAATTATTATTCTGATGCATAGAAAGATCTGTATTCTATCCATTTTTAATATGCTTCCATTTCACATATGGTTGCTCTCTGCTCTAACATACATGAGGTTTTTCTGTTATGTATTTCTCTTCTGTGCCCAGAACATACTCCAGGGGGATATCTGGTGAGTGCTGATCTTTCCAGAGTTTTGAAGAGTCTGCCAGAACAGAGCCTTTGCTGCAGTGGGCCAAGTCTCAGGAAGGGATGGCCTAACTGAGTTATTAGGCACAATGCGGAAGATTCATGTTGCCCTCTGCAACAAAACTCTCACTTTTTGCTGAGTTTTGCTGCAAATTGGACAGCCCCTACAGTGACCTGAATTGCCAGGTTACAGCTGGTGCTCTGAAGGCTTTTTTGTTACCAGACCTGGATTAGAATTAGGATAATCCTGCCTCAAGTAAAGGATGCCCAGACAGCCTGAAGCCAACCTCATCTGGAGATCCTGACCCTCCACCAAAGACCATTGTCACTGTATGTAACAAGCATGAGGTTACGTGTGGTGTTTCCTGACACTAAGAGAAGGAAGCTCCTTAGTGACAGATTTTGGCTCTAGGACATGGAAAGCCACAATGCCCCGGTCAACAGTAGCTCAGATTTCAGTTGTAAGGTAATGTGTTGCCTGCTGTCCTGTTAATGCAGGAGGATAGATTAGATGTGGTCTAATTAGGTTCCAAGTTCATTAAACTGTCTGGAAAAAGTGTATCCATCTTACAAAGTAAGAAACCTCTCTCTCCTTGATCATTCTCAATTTACAGCCTGGACCCAAACTGCTGCTGGGACCTCTGTGGCTTCCCTTGGTAAAAGGATGAAGAAAGCTGATGAAAAGGAACATCATTTCACTCTTGCACCAAACACTGTACTGAGTCCCTCTTTTCTTTATCCTCTCCAGGGGTCTTTTCCTATGTTCATTTCCACCTCCGGTTTATTAATGAGCCAGACCTTCTATGGAATCAGTATCTGCATTGAACTCCTGCTAAATTATGATAATTTGAACTTAACCTCTTGACCTATCCAATATGTCCTTCACCTGCTGTGGGGAAGGAAAAAACATCTTAAAGGAGACATGGATCTATTTTGCTCCTGCTGTTGAGACAAAGCCCTTTGGCGTATATACTGCAGAAGTACATTTCTTTCATCAGGCCTTTGAAGAACAGTGGGGACTTTAAAGCTGAATGGGCTTAAGAAATATTAATGATGAGCTGCCATTTGCTAAATGGAGAATCCAACCAAAATGTACTAGTTTTTTAAATGCCACTTGTTACTGTTTAGATAAACAGAACATAAGTTCAGCTGGATCCTCCATCAAGAAGGAACATCAAATCATAGCCCTTTGTAAACTGGTAGTTCCCACATGGCTCACTCTTTTCCCATGTAAATGGCAACATGACATGTCTATGGAAACAGTGAAATAAAGTTCTTTTAAATATTTTGCACACATAAAGCACCATGTTTTACGTCCCATGAGGTGGAACATCATCTCACTGAAGGTACTGAAAATGATATCACTATGGCATGGTTTAAGGTTTGAATAGAATATCAACATTTATTGCAGCAGACTTATAGCTAATTTTGGTACTACTGCTGACACATCCTATCAGAATTGTAGGTTTCCAAATATTGTTACCATATTTTTTAATCTTATTAGTGGGTTTGCACGTACAGTGTTATTGAATTTGTTGTTTGCTAATATGATATGAGAAGCTGTTACGGTATCAATCTTTTCAATAATATCTGCAATTTCAAATTCTTAGAGCAAGTTCCTATTATATCACAGCCAGAAATAGGATATATGTATTATTTTTATTGTTGATTTTGCAATGCACTACTATCAGGTTTCCACGGTATTTATTAATTTTAATTGCCCCTAAGATCTCACTAAGTTAGTAGGATGTTATTTTTGCAATGCAGGGGGAGGGGGAGGAATATTTTATCAATTTACAGAGAGTTTATAAGACTAGAAATTCTGGAGTCAGCATAACAGCTTAGGGCAAAATCCTGCTGTTATGCAATATGGTTGTTGAGGAGGGGGGAGTGGTGGGGTGCTGGCAGAAGAACCAGCCTACTTGTGCAGAACCGGGTAGAGCAAGGCAGCTAGAGAGAGAAAATCTTCAGGGAAGGTACCTCACGGCATGTATTCTACATGCCAATCAGTGCCTCATTACTATAGCTGCTGTTTGTCTCATAGGTTCTGGGTAGAACGGGAGAAGGTCCCCCAAGAAGCAGCAAACTGTGGATTGAAGGAGGACCCTGGTCTCTCCCTGCCCTGTTTCCCAGCACCCTGCTGTGTCTCTAGCTACTGGGTGATGGCAATTTACTGGTGAGGATGGCAAAAGAGACCTATTGTTATTTTACATTATCAGTTTCTGAGATTCCTATGCATTTGGTTAGAAATGACTAGAATGAATATTCATAGATGAAGACAAATCAGTATTTTAGAAATAAGTTTATATGTTAACATACAATTTATGGCATCTATTTTCTCAGGATATATTGTTTATGCTTAATCTTACAGGATTTTTCTGACATTGAATCATTTATATTTTTAGTAATATTATGCCACTAAATATTTATGTACTGTGGAAGCTCAGGAAAGTTGGACAAAAGCCTTTGGACTGAGTCATTTTTCTTTCCCTGTAAATGTGAGAGTATGCACTACTATTCAGCTCTAAAAGCAGTCTCTGCTACAGAACCTGGTGTAGAATTCTACATCCTGCAAGGAGGAGAACTCATAGAGTAAATGATGTCTTCATGAGAAGATAACACTTTACTCAAAAGTTTTTTGTTTTTTTTTTTAATTACTAAATCAAACAGTTTCAAAATGTAATGGAAACAATATGGTGTGGCTCTTGATGTTGGCTTCTACAATTAGTGTGTTATTAATTAAACTCTCGAGTAATATAATAACTTGACTGTTGGAACCTCTCTTTGCATTTAAAATACATGCAGACTGTGGCTCCAATTATAAATAGACTATAACTCTAAAGGCTTAAAACTGCAAATTAAATTATTCAGAGACAAATTGTTAAATTTATGTTATATTCCTGAGAAATTATTTTTGTGCATTTTTATTTTGTTCCATATACTATATCTAAGCACTTTTTTCTCCAGCAAAATTTTGTTATGGCAGACATGCATCTCTTTCCCTATGAGCATGTTTGCACAGACACACGCACTCACACACTCTCACAGTTAAGTGTTATTTCCTGAGGAATTATCTGTATGTGTCTAAGTAGGGCTAAGCTGGTCCAAGATAGAACTAATACCCCATTTTCTCTGCCTATCTACTCTTAGAAAATCCATTCTGCAGAACTGTGATTAACCACGTGACATTGTAGAGGATCTCCAATACTCCTGTTTTTGTTCAATCGCCATATTCATGGTTTGGCAATAAGAAATGCATTCATAAGTCTCAAGAAACAGGTTGTATTCCAGCATGAATTAGCAGTTTGTATAGGAGTCACAGGTCCATCATCCATCATCAATAAAATCAGCATCTGGGGGTGTTAGGGTTTCGTACTTATCCTTTAGTCATGGCCATATTTCCATATTTAACATCAGTGTTATCATCAGTGGAAAGACTTGCATAGACTGAGATAATTTCTGGTTCAAAAAATCAGTTTAAAGACTTTATATCATTAAGTGTTCAGTCAGTGACCTAGAATGTCAGAATTAAAATTGGTCAGAGAGATTGGGAATGTCCAGTAACAAGTGTTACTTGATTATAAACATTTGTCAGCTTTGTTTGAGTACATTTTTCTTTCATTCAGTGACAGAGTTAGGCTGACTAGAATCCATATTCTATATGGAAAATTTTAATACAGAACATTTTGTTAGAAATATGGTTTTAAGGCAAGCGACTTTTTTTTTTTTTTTTTTTTTTTTTCCCAAAGCTACATGGATATTATTAGGTTTCCTGTAAAAACAGAAAATGTTTAAATAAATTATTTTTAGACTTTAGGGCAGATGCTACTTAGTACTGATTGAAACATTCTGCATGATCCCAAATTTTACAAGTTTTTGTTTTGTTACAAAAACAATGAACAAACAAAAAGTCATAGAACTTTTTAATGAATGCCATATTATAATCTGTCAGCAGATTATGTATAAGTATTTTTGGCATGTGTTGATATAATGTAAAAAGAATACAGGAATATAAAATTAGCTTTTAAACAACATTTCTACACTTTCCAAAATAAAGGAAGCTTCTAAAACAACATTAAAAAATAAAGAATGGGAATCAAATTTAAAGTGTTGCTATTTTCACAAGGACCAGAAATTTAGCATTTTGACTGGGTCAGACACTTTTCCATGTTAACTTTGGACTTTATCTACCTCAGGGTACTCCTGGCCAATGTTAGAAGCAGTGAAAAGAGTCAATAATGTATAAGTTTATTCCACCTTATTCCTGGTGTCTTATTCTTGTGTTTTCACAAATAAATAGAAGAAATAATTCAAAGCATGTTTTAGAACTAAAGAAAGCTGACAACCTTATTTCAAAGCACCCTCCTCCTCCACTTGAAGGGAAAGCATAAAGTAACATTAAATCTTTATCAAGGTAAGGAACAAGCTCACTGATTTCAGTTCAAGTGCTAAACCCACTGAGGGGGAGGGTATTGCCATCTGTAGATATTGTTTCTGTGTCTCCACCTCCAACAAGTTATCTAGTTAACTGAGTTGCCAATACAAAGCCACTCAGCTATAAACCAGCTGTACAAAGCTGTACGCATTCCTCCTGCAGAGCCATCTGCAGATTTTGCCACAAATCCAGTCTTGGCTCCAGAGGTTTTGGTGCCCTGGGGAAATGGGGGAATTTCTGTGCCTCCCAGCACAAGTTTACTTACTCAGGCACAAAGCAATGTTCTGTCAACAAAATATTGCTGCCCTTCATGACTGCCTGTCCTACACACATCAATTGCTTTTCTTCAACATCACAGGGAATTTTTTCTATTGAAAATCCCAAGCAATTTAGGAGTATGCATGTTTCCTCTTCTACTCTTTCATTTGTCATTGAAATGCCTTCCTAATACTGCTAACATTTTGGAGAATACCGGTTGTCAGAGATAAGGATTCTGGGTCAAAAGCCTTCCATTCCTCACTCACTTGGAAACAAGAGACTGAAAGTCTTATCCATTTATGCGGTTCTTGTCATTTTGGCTAGACTTTTCAAAGGTGTCCCCCTGACACAGAACATTTTTTCTTTTTTTTCAGGAGGTGCTAATGGGGGCTCCTAGAATATAATTGTTGTCAGCCAGGTTGACAAATCGGCACCAACCAACCATGAGACATACTGATAACAATAACAACAACATCCCATCATAAATGTGTACCCTGTCTTGCAAATAGGCCATGAATTTGTCATCTAAAATAGGGAAATCCACTTGCCTTTCATCATAAGAGCAATGGTTATGAATTGAACCATTTAATCTTGGAAAAGAAGTATGGGAAGGAATTCAAGCAATCATGTAGCCCTTCTTGTGTCTTAAGGCAGGATCAGTGCAGTGAGGTTTATTTCACAGGTGATTGTGGAACCTCTTCTGAGAGACTTGTAGTGGTGACAGTTCTAGTCTGCTCATTTGCTTGCAGTAGAAGGAAGCATTGTGCTGTTGATTTGGGATATTAATGATTTAACCTTTCAAATATTTTGCTGTTGGGATGGTGGTGGTGGTGCAAACCATGTCTAGTACTGATTTCAAATTTCATAAAAATCCTTAATTAAGACATAAAATCAGTCCTTGATTATCTGGTATTGGAGAATGGACAATTTACATCTAGTTTCAGCTGTTATATCACTTATTCTTTATTCATGTTACTACTGGTAGTAGGGGGAAAGAATTGATTTTTATATTTCATGAAGTATTTGCACACTGTCAAATACTGAGATGAAGAAGAGTCACAGAACAGTTTTGTTCATTAAAAACATGGTAAAATATTTCATTCTCTTTTAGTCACAGTGACTTGGGGTATTATTTATGTTGTCAAGGAAGACTTTAAGTAAGCTTTATATCATGTCACAGTGTAAATATAATAATATTAGATTTATTTCTTCTTAAACATCTTATAAAGACTTTTTTTTTTTCTGAATCATACTGTATGTGAACTGCTAAAATGTGTTTTAGTAAACTGAAACAATAGCAAGCAATACTTTTGCATGTTTCTAGCCAAGAAGTTTTACACAAAGAATAATATGGGCTTTAAAGAGTGTTTTCTCCAAACACAGATGAACTTCCCAACCACTTATTTTGGATATTTGTAGGGATTAGGCATTTTTGAGTGCATGGCCTGAAAATAATTCCCTGAAGTATATTTTAAAAAATTCATAATGATTAGGCCATAAATATATAGAATCATAGAATCATAGAATATCCCGAGTTGGAAGGGACCCATAAGGATCATCAAGTTCAACTCCTGGCACCGCACAGGTCTGCCCAAAAGTTTAGACCATGTGACTAAATGCACAGTCCAATCGCTTTTTAAATTCAGACAGGCTTGGTGCAGTGACTATCTCCCTGGGGAGCCTGTTCCAGTGTGCAACCACCCTCTCGGTGAAGAACCTCTTCCTGATGTCTAGCCTAAACTTCCCCTGCCCCAGCTTAACACCATTCCCACGGGTCCTGTCACTGGTGATAACAGAGAATAGGTCACCTGCCTCTCCACTCCCCCTCGCGAGGAAGTTGTAGACTGCGATGAGGTCCCCCTTCAGCCTATATGTATTACTAACACTCACTGGTCCCTGGTTCAACAACTCACAAGGGAAAAGAGTAGAGAAACATGAAAGAAAAAACACCTTAATGATGATACAGTACAGCTGAAGATGTTACAAGGATAAAAATCACCCAATTAAGGGATAATCTCTCTTACTTTGTAGTATTGGAGCAATAAATGACTGCAGAGATTGAGTAATCAACAAAACTAAAATGGGGTCTTTAAACAATCTTCAAACTTGTTTAGCATGCTTGTGACAAAACTGGTAAGATTATTCCAAATTCTGTGGTAATGTAAATAAGACTCCATTGATGTCATTGGTATTACACCATCTGTGTCAGCACATATTTTAACACGGTTTTCTTTCCTCTCTTCTGAAGGAACTACTTTTGCAATGCCACCTTGGAGATTGCATGATGGTTATTCAAGAGACTTACTTAGGAGGAACAGAAGTGGTGCGGTTTATCATGTACTAAGTGAAAACCCAGCCCCGCCGAGTCGCAGAGAAACTTGAGTTCTTCCATCAGGTGCACAGCATGTATTGGCCTGTTTGTGAAGGGACGAAGTTTATACCTTGTGCTTACAGATACAATTTTAAATTTGTAATAGAGACCTGATATTCCAGCAGGGACATGTATTTACATACCTAATTAAAATCCAAAATAGTTATGACAGTTTAAAAACAGTTACATATTTATTTTAAGAAATATCTTCAAGGGATCCAGAATTCAAAATTCTGGCCTCAGCCTTCCTGGATCAATGGGCTGCTACAGACAGTTAACATTTTGCATTTAGGGTGATAACAGTATTATACAGAAAATACCTTCCATTCAGTTTTGTTTTGGTTCGTTTAAAAAAAAGAATAAAAAAAAATAATCCTCCTTTCCTTTCTTAATTGAGGTTGGCATATGCTAAAACATTAAATATCCCTCCAACCAGCTCTCTGAATCCAAAGTTGGCAGCTTCAGTCTGTCTCTAGTTACCACAATCCAGAACTGCACATGATTTTTTTTTCTTTCTTTTCCTAAATAAGCTAGAATTTTTCTTTTCTCATCAAGGACTTGAGACCACTTAATTATGCTGAGCAGTACATTACTCTCGGTGTAATCCTACTGACATCGTACCCAGCATATATAGTGCTGCCAGATTTTCTTATAGATGATTAGAGGTTATTCTATTAGACTGTCATATCCCATTTAAACAAGGGGTCATTTTTTAAACCATCTGCACTGTATAAGGAGATATCCTTAGACTTAAATGGTAAAAAAGTACATTGTTTAAACAAACACAAAACTGTTGTTGTAAAGAGTTCATAAAGATGAAAGTTTGGAGAGTAAAATTCTCTGTTTGTGAGCCAGAGAGTGGGAAGGCAAAGCTTGTATTCTGTCTCCTGCTCAGTGTGTATTTACTTTAAACCTAACTTCAAGGTAGAAACTAAACTCTTCTGGAAAGAGTAAAGAAACTTTCTCTGTGTACTGCTTTAAAGTTAGGTTTCCTTTAAGCAGATACTGCTACATGTGCCAAATGGTGTGTGTAACTGATGTTGAATAAGGTCTATGTGAGTCTTAGCTGCGATCAGCAAATTCATTTAAGCACTCAGGTTAATACTAAACTCAGGCATTAATAGAAGAAAATGCACTCCCAGAGACTCATTTCTTTGAATGAATGAGTTATACAAATAAATAGCATTTCAGCTATACACCTTTTACGTGGAAACAGGAGTACAGAAGGAGAGTTTAATTAAAAATCTAGCTATTCCCTTGTCCTGTGCCTGCATGCATGCTAGGCTTAGATAAGTGATATTCTCTTCATCATGCAGAATTTCTGTACTGTTGTGCCACTAACCACTACCTTTTGCATTAGTTGAACACTTTCTGGTAATGCCACACATCAGGATGTTCCCATGGAAACAATTGGTGAAACAATATCTTGTACTGATGCAATAATAGGGATGTGGAACCATAATTATGGTCCATGGTTAAAATCTCAACCAAGCCCCCTTATAAGCTCTTATTTGGTCTCTCTTTATTTCAAAAACACTCTCTTTAACTTGAGCTAGAGTATTATTTTGGTCTGAAATATAGCCAGGCCTAATCAGAAGTTGCTGTGCAGGAGATAAGCAGCACAAAGAAAGTAAGATATTGCTTCAAGGTATTTTTGAGTTAGAGTTTGTTGGAAATACTTTGGTTTGGATTTACCAATCAATACCAAACATTCCTTTGAGGTTCCTAAAATTCCTACTGATTTCTTAGAGCACATTCAAAACTCTGAGAACTGTCACAGTAGAAAAAGTGACCTGCATACATTACTTAACAAATTTTCTACTGTGATATTCTTAAACTCCATATCAAACAAATAAGAAAGAAGGAATGAGAGAAGGCACATGAGTCACTTGCAGAAAAGCAAAAGTAGAAGAGTGTATGTGCTGGGTGAGAGGGAAAAGGGAAGTCCAGGACACTGAGATTTCAGCAAGACTAATAATTCTTCCACCAGAATTTCAGTATTTTTGTTATCCTTATGAGGCAGTTGAAACACCTGGTACAACCTATGATTTTTTGTTAACATTTCCTTGAATTAAGAATATATGTGAGGCAAGTATGACTCAATTTTGTTCCATCCATACTAATGGAGCATTGGCCTGACTTTTTAGAATTAGACTATCTAAAGATATAAGGTAATTTTCTTGAGATAGGAAACTAAGGCATAGACAAACTTCTGGAAAAAAAAAAATTAACTAAGCCATTGCGTTTTTCCTACTATTAAAGCCACAGTGCAGAAGGAAGTTTCTTCTCAACATATTGATTTTAAGCAAGTAAAAAGTGGTATAAAGTGCACCAAACAATAATTTAATTAAAAGGATACCCTCAAGCATTTTAAAATACAGAAGCAAATTTTTGAAGGGATACAACTGCCAAAAAAAAAAACAAATAAAAGCAACTGTAGATTTGGCAGTGAATCAATGAAGTATTTCCTGTAAAATGTGATAATACTTTTTTTTTTTTGTGTAGTTTTTTCTTTGAGTATTAACAACTGTGAGTGTTGCTGTGCAAAAGCTAGGCATGGTGGGCTGTCTATGAGAATACGATCAGATCTCAGGGTTGAAGCTAGTCCATAGTTAAAAACAAACAAACAAACAAAAACAACTACAAAAAACCACACACAACTAATTTTCACGATCTAGTGTGAACTTGTTCTGCTTTTGACCACAGGCAGATAAAAAACAAAGCTTCTGGTAATGCCTAATTTTGGACAGATGGATGTTGACAGCCATAAGCAAGACAAGAAAGTTACAGTTTTCTTTGGAAAATGAGGACCTATGTAATTTGTGGCAGCCACAGGACATATGGCTTAGACATAGTTGGCCAAGAAGTCTAACCTGAGTATACCTGGTCCTGTGGCCAACATTCAGATGAATAAATGGTCCAGAGCACAACTGTGGCCATATTTGGGTCTGTAGCAATATTCAGAGTTTAAAAGAGCTAAGATTTCACCTTATTTCCAAATATTAGCTCTTAGAAATAAATAGCTCTTTGTCAGAGAATGAGTTTTTTATTATTATTTTCTAGAGGAAACACTATTATTTTTGTATGGCATTAATAAATCTAAGGGTAGTAAGTTTCAGTAATTTGGAAACTTTGGCTCTTGCTGCATATTTTGTTTAGAAACACAAACTCCTGCAGACCTTTCCAACAAGTCCTCTAATCCCTCTGCTCCCTCCACTGGCTTCCCATAGAATTCTGCACTCGTCTGAAGGCCTTTATTCACAAAGTCGCGGCTCATATTATTAAAAGATCAGTGAAACACCAGTCCCCAGACTGCCCTTGGCAACTTCATGCCCCTGGCAGACAGGAATTCTCCACAAGGAGAATGTACTGTTGTCATTTGTATAGAACAAGGAACTTCACACCAAACTAGTACAAACTGGCCCAAAGTGTTAGAATAAACCTCAGTTCATCAGCATTTCTTCTTCTTGAAACATAAGAAGCTTGTCGTTAACCTCACTATAACACACACAAAGCAATCTTTTCATGGGTGTAAAAATCTAAAATCTAAAACAATGCACTCAACTTCCAAAACATCTCACCTGGCAAAAAGATAGGTAAACAAGTGGCATATATTAGCATTTTTCTTTAACATACTATTGTAAAACACTCAGACAGTGAGTATAATACAAGTTGGTAATAACTATGATACACAAGTCTGCAAATAAGAGAATAATAGAAGGCCAGATGGAAGGAAATCAGTTAGCTGGTCTGTTCTACTGCTCCAACACAGAATGAATGATAAATCCAAATATAAGTGCACAAATATTTGTATGGTAGGCCCAATCCTGACCACAGTGAATTCAAAGTTTCCAGCTCTGCAGCCTTCCCCCCAAAAAACCGTCTTCCTTGAAGTCCTTCCTATTCCAAGGACGTGTCACAATCACTAATGAAACATATTCTGTCAACTATCGAAATGAGGTTTTAGAATGCAACACCACACAGAAAAGGTTCAGCATTGTGGACATAAATCAGATCTGCTCCAACAAACAATAGGCTCAGAGCCTGGCCAAAAAGACCCACAACAAAATTAGTATCGAGAGTGTTGACCAGGGTAAGCATTCTGCTTTGTCTCAATGGAAACTGGCAGTGCTGTGAGCTCCAGAGGCCACTGGTTCTAATAGAGCTTGTCTCAATAGTTTCCTCCTCCTTGTCAGCAGCTGGACAAAAGCAGAATTAATGCCTCAGCCCATCTGTACTAGTTCAGTACTGGGAAGAGGAGTTTCCATGAAGCCATGAGATAGACCTTTGGGAGTAGGCAGGATGCAGTAACAGACTGCGTGCTGAAGGCAAGAGACAGAGACCTGGGGTCAGAAAAGGAGTTGTTTTCATGGCTTCAGGCCTGAATGAAGTCATGTCTTAGCTGAGGATTTTATATGTAGCCTTGCTGTTTTTGTCATCTCTATTTAAAGTGAAGAGAATTGGTATCTTTACCGTGTACTAACAATACTTAAATTCACCATCCTTGTTCCATGCTTATATAGGCCTATATGCTGTATGGATTTCAACATATGCTTTGCTTGGCACATGTAAAACATCTCATTCAATACAAAGCTTTGATTGACAGTTAAAAGGATATCTATGTCCATAAAAACTCAAGGACATATGCTTTCAGGACAAGAACTGTCCCTCACTCCATGCCTGTATAGTACCTAGCCCAGAGAGGCATATCATTACTGTGGAATAATAGCAATGATGTACTAGACGAGGAATTGCACTGAGTTTGCCTTCCAGTAAGAAACTGACCCCATCTCAAGTTCCCAGCATTATCATACAGCAATGGAATGAGATTATTGTTTCCTTTAATTTGTTAATTGGTGGTAGAGCCCAAATGCCCCTACTCAAATTCATTTTGATAGGTGCCGCATAGCAAAGAGTCATTTTTGTTTCTTCTCCAAAGAATTAATCATCACTGTTGGTGGCACAGGCACTAACCACTACCATCAGCTGAAAAGTTTATTATGGATTGCTTCTTGAAATAAAACATAACTTTTATTGGAAGTTTAAAGATAAATAAAAACAGCTGGAGGGAAAATACTATTAAATACTCTGATGAGCCCCATGATGTTTCACTTAAAGAAAAAATTCCTCTTGCTTCGTTTTAAGGACTCTCGTCTGCTGTGTTAAAGTTAGCTTTTCTTTCATGTGGGACAAGTGAAGCTGAAAAGGGAATTTACTTAAGACTGTGTATTGAAATTGCAGCTTACAGGAGCTTATGGTCAGTGCAGTTCCAAGAATCCTTCACTATTTCTGTAATAGATGGTCCTTCAATTTACGCTTCCTCTATTACTTTTATGTAGCTTTCTAATTAGACTTCTTTTAAAAATTTTAATTGTTTGCTTTCTGTGGACAGACAGAACGCCAAATGTTCACAATCCTCTCATCTTTGAAAGTGACACTGCTCTGTTCTGGGGACTGGGTTTAAATCATTAACAGAAGATAAACTCATATACATAAATAAAGGCTGTCTGGGATCAGCCATGGGACAGGAGCATAAAAAGCAGCTCAAGACAGCACACCCCATATTTTCTGTACCCCGCAACAGGGCCACATTTCTGGCTGCAAGGATAACTGTCTGGAATCAAGGAACCACCCAAAGAGTCCAAAAACAGAGAAACTGAAATGAAGCTATTTAGTAGGAACAGACAGACGGGGAAAGGATATATGTCGTGCAGAGTTAGTACATATCTATACAAGCCCTTGTAGAAGAGCATCATTCAGGTCAAAGAGTAGTTGCTGAACTCTTTTCTCTTTAGGTCCTTATAACATATTTTACACCATCTTTTTGCACTACTACTTTTGTGTAGCGCACTGAGTGTAATGAAAGGTTTAATTTTCCTGTTTACTGAGGATACCATGAAAACCAGACCTGGTCTGCTATGTAGACAGCAAGCTCAAGAGACCAGCTTCTGGTGTGGCCAAAGTGCACACACTGAAGCACATGTGACAATGCTCAGACAGGTTGCATCGAGGCTGGTGGGGGGTCAGCAGAGGGAGGGATGCTGATCATTCACATACACACTTTTAGCTGACTTGATGTATACCTCCAGGTAAAAAATCAACCCATTTGGACAGAGTTCTTTGGCTCCCTTCCCCACTTCTCAGAAAGGGCTACTGTACCTCATGATCAAAGGTATCATAAACCCAAAGGATAATGAAGCTGTGTATCTTCCTGCATCCTACTCAAGAAAAGAGTCTCATTGTTTAAAAGTTTGAAGGACATTTACATTTGAAAAACCACCCTGAGTCAAAATAATTATTAGCATCAATTGGAGGTACTTTTTGTTGATCTCAGAACAATATCTGAACACATTTACTCAATAAAGGCAAGACTGACACTGGTTTGAATAGTTAAAACTACTATGGATTTTTCATCTTTGTTTGGATGTCTGGGTGCTTGAAAGAACTCATGTAGATTTTGTATCTGAATGGTACAGTTGTTACCCCAGCCAGGACTGGTTACTCCTGATGAAGAGTGGTCAAGTCTCCTTCAGGTTTTCCAGAATTCCTTGAGGAGTGATTTCCCTGAAGTTTGGTGCCAATGTGCTGCTGACTGGAGGATAAGAAACCTGTATCCATGATGTTTAAGAACACCTCCCATCCTGGTGCTGTCTTCCCCACACCTTGTTTTCACTTTTGATGCAGGTTGCAAACACTCAGGACTGCTAAAGAAATTTAGCATGCTGATAGCTTTAGGTGGCGGCTGACAAAAAGCTGGTCTGAAACACAGTCTCTCACCACAGGCTTAGGGTAGTTCGGTGCGTATGCCCTGCTTCAATTAGTTGTCTTCTTCTGGGAAGTCCAGTTAGATGACCATCCCAAACAACATTAACTGGATTTATTGGGCAGAAGTAACAGATTAGACAGAAGAACAGATTAGAAATTATACTGTTAGAAACAAACAAACAAACAAATCACCTTTGTTGTTGTTGTTGTTGTTGTTGTTGTTGTTGTTGTTGTTATTGTTATTTTGCTGATAACTCTCCTGAGTGACGTGCATCATGTTTTCGTTTTTGGATATGCAAGCTGTACTGAGCTTATTTATCGTTAATACAATACTTATTTTTACAGTAAAATGATAAGAAATTAAATAGCTTGATGCTGAATGCTCTTGCCTCTCTGTTACTCAAGTTTTGATATTGGGGAGAACTCTAAATCAAAATTTTTGCATTTTCTTAGATGAATAAAATAAATAAATGAAAAAAAAAAAACAAAGAGAAACAAAACAGTAATAGAAAAAAAGAAAAAAAAAGAAACAAACTAAACACAAACACTTCAGAGTTGGATTTTTATTTTGATTTGCAGCTTTCCTCATCCTCCCAAACAGGGTCTTGCATCTTTTCCTCTGAAAATGCAGTGTGCTCAACTTTCAGAAAACATACGCTTTCTTATAAATTAAAAACTTCTATTAAATTTCCTGTAAAGTCTCTGCAAAAAATGAAACTTTCCAGTCTTAAGTATCTTCACCAGCATTTCCCCAAAGCATTAATTTTTACAAATACTTTATTGGATCTTATATCACAAGCCTCAACTGTGTCTATATGATCATTATGCATTTTTTATTTTTTATGCAATTCCTTGAAGCTCAGATTTTTTAAGGGCTTCCTATCTGTGAATAATAGCAGCAATTTAAAATCTCTTCTGTTGGGATTAAATTTCAAAGCCATTGAAATCATTTGGGAAATGCCAATATATTTGGTGGGGAAAAGGGGAGGGGGGCTCCTGTCAAGCTGGTAAGGAAGTTGAGTGAAATCCCAGCTTTACTGCAAAGAGTGCAGGCTTTTCCCTGACTTCCTAGATTCCAGGACTGAATTATAATCACAATCATTGTGCCTTATGTAGAATGAGATGAGGTCTTGGTTTAACTGTCTGATAAAAATGTCATAATGCAAAGGGTTGTTTAAAAGGTATATTTGCAACCAGATTTACATAGGGAAATGAGAGTTATCAAGTTATTCCTCCTCCTTATATCTGTCACATAAAGAAGAACAATGATACTTTTCTCAAAACACCAAAACATCATTGGGAACAGGATAGGACCAGGGCTCTGCTATGACAAAATGGGCAAACAGGAGAATGGCAAGGTGGAGGGAAGGAACATGAACCTTCTCTAATGAGAATTGGACGATGTACTTTTTTTACACATCATGAAGCACAGGAGGAGTGAGCCTCTTGAAGGACATTGGCTTATTGGCTTCAATAGATTTCAATAAGAGTTTAGCTTGAACAATGAGTTCAAGACTGGACCTTGTTCTGTAAAGGAAGAGAGCAGTATAATGTGTGTCCCCATTAGATGCACTGTATACAAAGAGAGGAGTAAGAGTTATAACAGTAGCATGCTCTCCTCCTCTCTCAGCTGTGTGATCTGAGAGGTCAGAGCCTCCCTGTTCGCTGTGAACAATGCCTTGGAGCAGCAGTCAGGAATCTGTCACTCCAGAGCCACATGCTGCTCTTTGGAAGCAAAATCCTTCCAGCCTCTGGCATCAGAGCACTTGGGAAAGAATTGGGGGGAGTGAGGGGTGGGGGAATGAGAGAAAGACAGGAAGAACTGCAGTCACCATTTTTAGTAGCAATTCATTACATCTCTCGTTTGGTATCATCTTCTATAGAAACTATGAAGTTCTTCAGAATAAAGCTAATAACCAAGTGGAACTGATCACAAACAACATTTTGTTCCTCTGCCTGAAGTGCACATGTTTTCAATTCACTTGATAGCTGTGATTGATGCCACCAAAGAAACATGTTCAGAATACTGCCCTTAAAAAAAAAATAAAAAAAAATAAATCACTTGGCATCAAAATGCTTTCTCGTAGCTGATTCTTCAGTGAGAGTCAAGTAAATGGTCTGTTTCATCACTGTTTTCAGCTATGAATCCATTAAGATCACTGAGGCAGTCTCAGAAGCTGGGTGAAGAGAATGGAGAAGAAAAAGGCAGGACTGAAGGGAGCTTTAGGACACCTCAATTCCCCTCTGAGCCACTCATCACATTGTAACAGAGAGATCCCAGTCAGGTGCTGATTACAAAACCCCTGCTATTGCCTTTGGTTAGGAGAGTGTATAGCTTTGTTCAATGGATTTATGCAGCTTAAAGGAGACCAGAACTGGCCCCTGAGAGACTGAGCTGTGCACAGACCTTCTTGCTAGTGGCAACAAGCCACAGCCAGAACGCTGAGAGAAGGAGAGGTACTATTTACCATATATGAATCCTGATTCAGTTTCCGGCATTCACTTCAACCAAAGTTTGGGGGGTGGTCGGGTGCTAAGTGTTGGTGCCAGCTGATTTCAAAGAAATTGAAAAAAAAATAGCTAGACAGACATTTGGCAACAAAGGTCATTGACTTTTGGCTGCCTTAAAGAATGATGCATCTGCTTTGTTTGACTGCCAATAGATAAGGTGCATATGAAATTCCCCTTGTAAATTAGCAAGATAAAAGTGATCCTTGTCTCCTTGGATTGATCCTTTTTCCAGTATTTTAATCATGTTCAAGGCACAGCCCTATTTTGGAGTCAGTGGGGAACAGTGTTGCCCAGGGGAAAGCCCCAGGAAGAATTCCTACACCTTCCTTCCTGGGCAACAGTCCAGGCTGCTCTATTGTGTCCACCTCGTGCCTGCAGTTTCTCCACAAGGTATCCAATAGTCCAAAGTCAGACAGGTGAAATGGGTTTTGTACTGCTGGAAATGCAGAGACTGAATTTTGGTCCTGGTCAGGAGCTCTGTCTTATCAAGGTCTTCCCCCTTAAGTCTGCCCCACATGCCAGCAAAACACACTTCAGTCATAAAATAGTGAAAGTGTCACTTGTACAACAAGTGTAAGAACTGGAAAGAGAAAATATGATTCATAGTTACTGAACACTGTCAAGAAAGGGAGGGTTGCAAGGCACAATCTAAAGTGAAGAGGGATCTATATACAGCAGAGAAGGCCAAATTTGTCTGAAGATTGTCCTTAATTTGCCAATCCTTTTTGGCACACTTGGTCTTAGCTAAGATGACTATAATTCCCAGTTAAAAAATGATTTGCAATTGAAATATGATAAAATAGCTTGTTAATGCCAGGGAGAGTGGTCTGCTAATGTTATTTATTTCAAGTCTGAAGTTTCTCACGAAAGAAAGAAAGAGAGAAAGAAGAAGGAAGAAGGAGAGGGGGCTTTTTTTTTTTTTTTTTTTTTAATGTGTTTGCCTTCACGGCTTTGGAGTGCTCACTAATTCCATCTGTCCACAACAGAGCCATCGGAACGGCGAGAAAAAGCATTTCCATATGTGCAAATTAGCATCCAGCCTCTCTTAATCTGTGCAGTGCTCCTCTGAAGTAGATGGTGCGGATGGCTGCCAAACCCACTAATGGCATTCAAATAAAGGACTTTATTGGCTTTAACTGCCACTTTTTTTTTTCTTTCTTTAAAAAAAAAAAAAAAAAAAAAAAAACAGATAGAGAATGCGTTCCCCCTCTTATTTTATTTTTGTTCTGATATTGTCACTTTGTACTTCTACCATTAAACAAAAAGAAGGCTCTGTGCAGCTCTTTAATGGGATTCATTTTCTCCTACAGATGCATTCTTTTACTTTCTAATGAAAACTCCCTATTAGTTATTACACTATAATCAACACCTAAAGTGCATCATTCCTACTCTCAGCCAGCTTGTCTTTCCCAAGAAAGTTCTTCCTCTTTCTCTCTACTTTTCAACAGCAGAAACACAGCTGAGATGTGAGACGTCTTGCTTGGGATCCTGCCTGCACTGTGAGTTCATATGAAAAGGAATCTTTTTGTTTGTTTGCTTGTTTGCTTGCTTCTCAATTTGTTTTTCAAGGTCTGGCACATTCACAGCTGCAGCAGAAGACAAGCAGAGGTGCCAGCGGTGTCCTACTCAGGGTCATTGTCCTGAAGGATGGCTCTATACCCAGCAAGAGGTACCATTTGGGGTATGTTTTGGATTTTGAACTACTTAATTATTTTAATGAAAAACAAAGGAAATGATTTAATCCTAAGAAAAAATGTAGTCCTTATAGTGAAAATGTCCCTCCCATTATACCAAATCAATCTTTATTTCCACCCGTCACTACTTCTCTTACTTCTGGCAAAAGTTAGGTAACCACACCTGAGGTCTTGTGATCTCAGATCTTGCTGAAAATAACATGGTTGCTAATCCTGACTTGACTAGTGGTGCCAGCAATAAAACCACAGTCTCTAGTGTGTAGCAGACTCCATATGTTAGCCCCCTAGTCTGCTAAGTCACCACGCCAGCCTAAATTTGAAACATTTCTAAAGTGTTATACAATGTTGTAATAATGTTTTTACAAAACAAAGGCTGAGTTACTGGAAGCCATGTTCATCCAATCAGCATCTTATTGAAAGAGGAATCTTGATGGTAGCAGTGGTGACACAGGCTATAAAAAAATAATTTTTAAAAATTGCACTCGAATTTTTAAAAGGGGAGCACTGTCTTATTAGGGAGTAGTAGTTGGAATAACTGCTGAAGAAAAAGAAAGAAACTCTTGGTTGCATGTTATCTCACTTTCCAGAGGAAAGCACCCAAAAAAACTCAAGCTGAGAACACAGTTGACTTAATTAAAAGGTTCCTAATTGCTGAAATGCTGTTTAGAAAAACAAGAATGGACACTGCTAATTACATACCAAGCAGTGTCTGCCCAAACTGAATCCTTCTACATAAGCAGAAATTTCTCAAAACACTGTTGCTGCTGTTTGTTAAAGGATTTTTCTGAAACAGAAAAAGCAGAACAAACTATTACAGATTGACTCTGCACCCCAAATTTAGGCCTATGTCATCAAAGATAATCAGAGAGGAGGGACCTAATTTGTTTTTAGGTTTCTAAGATTCTAATCCCACAAATATTTAGTCATGTATTTAACATTGGTATCTGGATAACAATCTTTAGTGATGATACTTAGGTACTTACAAGTGAAGATGGTGGAAGAAAGATAACTTATGTATTATATAAATCTATATAAATCTATCTCCATCACATAATGTTTTAACTTTATATATGTTTTTGGTGCACAAAAAAAGCTTAAAGTCACAGTGACAACCACAAAATTGAAAGATCACTACACTAAGTACCAAGACGCTAATTAGGGAGTGCATATAGTTCAAAAAATTATATGTATGTATATATATATTGTTTTGTGCAAATACTTCTCTGACTAATAGAAAATAAATGTCCATGCTTATGATCCTTTTGCTCTTTTCTCCCTTTTTCACTCAAGGAATAGATATGATGTTCAATAGTCACAGTGCTCATTTACAGAAATTAGTTTTCCAGAGGCTTTCTCAAATGATTCTAGAATGCTTTCATCAATATTTAGTTTCATGAAATATTTGCACCAAGTTTGATTTTTATTACTGACTTGTAAAAAAAAAAAAATTCTTTAAGAGATCCCTGAGCACAGTTTTGCAGGGCATTATACAGAGGTTGACTAGAACACAGTTCTTGATCTAAAGGGATTAGTGTTTTAACTGTCAAGACAGACAAAGAACAAACAAGCATTGTGTAAGCTATGCTACAGTAATCAGGACAAAGAAAAAACTCCTTGTGATTTTGGTAGTGATTTCACTACTGAGCAATCAAGCACACAATGATAATACTAAGGATCACTTGAAGTGATGTTTAAATGCAGGAGAAAAAATTATCAAATTATGTTACTTGCTATGAATTACTCATTAATCTCTATTTGCATTTCTTATCTCAAAGAACCTTAACTATCTGATCTGCATGTGTAAATAATAATTATTATTAAATAATGAAAGTAGTGCAATTATTAAATAATGCAACAATATCAATAATTACTCCTATTAATAATAAATTATAATAAGTATCTTAGAACCATGCATGGTCCCAAACTGCAATATTCAAACACACATCTGAAATGTCTGCTTGGATTTGGAATTGGGGTTCATACCACATCAGTTACAGAGTCACATTTCAAAATACATATTGTTGGTCATTCTGGACTTTCACTCCCCCTCCACACTTCGTCTTACTTTGGTCCATACCTAGAGATGAAAAACTGTTCAGGAAGTACTGTCTCTCCTTTATAATCAAACTGTCTCTCTCCTTTATAATCAATGTAACAACAAGTAATTTAGGCATTATGATCTTCATCTAAAGAGTTGAATGTTGAGAAGACAAGAAAGTCAGTGACAGTACAAATACCAAGTCTCAGGCTTCCTTGCTTGTTTGCCTGATTTTTCCCTACATAAGTATAGCTGACAACATTGGCTGATACAATATTTTGTCTTCATAGTAGTTACATGAAGAATATTTTTTTTCCAGGAAAAAAAGATCATTCAACATGGCAAAAGATATACATTCAGATGTATTTAATTATATATACTTTATATATTATCTTTCCTAAGGATCACAAGATGATATATAAATTTGGTGCAGTAAGATTATTATGATTATGATTATAACATGTTTTCTGAGGTACTTTTTAAAAGCCAGATCTATGCGGATTTTGATACAGTAAAAGTGCTTTAAAAAATTAAAAAGAACTGAAACTGCTTTAAATTATTTTGAAAATTCAGTCTGATCTTCTGTAAAATCAGTTTCCTTATTCACCAAATTTAAATGATGAATAAGGAAAAGCAGTTTAGTAGTTTGTTGATAATTTTATAGGGCAATAGTCAATGGAAGGGAGAGAAAAGTGCTAAGTAGTAGTGTATGACTCCAACTTTAGCATAACTAAACATACTTTCCCATGGTCCCTCTCCTGCCTTACAAAAACTTCCTCTCTTCTGGCATAACACCCACAGAGACTGATACAGAGATGTTTTCCGCAGAGTACAATTCAGATGAAAGAAAAAATTTCAGTCCTTCACCTGTGCATGGGTAGCAATACAAGATGCTTTCCTGTTTGAAATGAAACTTAATTGTTATAACTTTGGCTCTTCTCCTAGATGAAGCTGATATAAATTTTGTCAGCACTGGTGTTTCTATAGCATGCACATCCAAACATGCACACATTGACAAACATGGACACACATGAATAGATGAACAATGGCAGCAAGAAAAAGAAAAGAAAAAAAAAAGCAACTGCAACTCTCATTTTAAATCCAAGTCTTTTTGACTCCAGTGGAGCTGGGCTAATTTACACCAGCTGAGAATCTGCTCTTGTATTTATTTTAGAAAAGATGCAATTTTGTCCTAACAAGCAGTTTGCAGGGCCTACTTGATTGATTTAGTTGACTCTGGCTTTATTACAGCTTAATGTGTTCACATCACTATTGTTAAAGTTGTTTCAGCACTTCTATTATTACTGCCTAGTTTTTGGCATTTAGAAGTTTATAATAATAATAACAGTATTTTGCACTTTTATAGTTCCTTATTCTGAGGAACGCGAAGAGCTTTGCAAACAATAATTACTCCTTACAACCCCTCGATATAGCAGATTATATTATAACACATTTACTAGCAGTTCAGATTCTGATCTCAGTTCACATCAGCGCGCTTGCAAACTATCTACACTACAAATGTGGTTTGGATTCCTTCTGAAATAAAAAGAAAAGCAGTAATGTTCTTTGCAAAAGCTGCTGTTATCCCGAAAAAAACTTTACAGACCTGATTCCCTCTCCTCTGTACTAATTTTTAAAACTCTCCATTTGCTCCAGCCCCCACTCTCCTCTGTGCTCACTGTAGCAGCAAAGGACTGCAAAGGCATGAGGAAGCTGGCTTAAACAGATGATGAGACATTCCCTTCTATAAAGAAAATTTATCCTGGCTCAATGAAATCATGTCTTTATTTCTACTTGGACCTGTAATAAATAAATAAATAAATAAATAAATAAATAAATAAATAAAAAGGAGAATACTGTTGAGCAATCTGGAGCAGAATGGTTATTATTTTCAGCAGAAATAAGAGAGATTCTGAAGTTACTTTACCAAACCAACAAAAGACACCCAAAAAAAAAGGAAAAAAAAAAAAAGAAAGCTCTATTTAACTACCCAGAATTAGAACTGTGAATATAATGATGTCCTTGATTTCAACTTGAAAACCAAGTAGTTAAACAATGTTTTCAATTCAGACCAATCTGAAAATTTTATTTTAAATATACTGACCCATAATATTTGATTTCATTTTGAGAACTTTTTTTTTTTTTTTTTAAAGTCTTTTTAAAGCTAAGACCTGCCATGTAACCTTTTTTTTTTGGGGGGGGGGGGGGGAAGAAAGTATCATAAACTCTGAGAGGAAAACTCTTTGTTTCATGAACAGTTCAATTCCTCTGGAAAGTGCATTCTTCTGGGGAAAAAAAAATAAAAAATTCTGCTCTGCCTAGTGTGTGATCCTATCTCTTTAATCACTATAAGAAATACATACACAATTTAAGATGGATTTTCGATCATTTCACTCCTTATAATAAAATTTATGGAAAAAAGAAAATATGGAAAGAAAAAAGCTTCATTAGTTAACCCATCTGAGCACAGATCTGACCTATAGAGGTTTGAATGAGCTGTGTTAATCACAGTGGACTCCTGTGCTATTAAAACTGATATCAGGCAAGAACTTAACTTCAAGTACGTCAACACTTTTCAATGACAAGAAAGAAAAAAACAAAAACAGCCAAAAACAACAAAAAAGATGCAAATGCTCTCATGCCCTTATTGCAGGAATTTGACAGTAGATGATAATTCAATTAACTCTCCCACCATCTCTACTGCTACTGAAAAGAAAACATCTTTGTCAGATTGTTAAAATAATTGAGGTTTCATGGAGTATAATCCACAGCTTTAGCACAAGGTGAAGCCTCAGTTTCAGTGCTGAAACTAGTGGTGACTGGTTTATTGGTAAGGTATACCTTTTGATTAATTTCAAGAGATCATGAATCAGACATTTTAAAACATACAGCAAAATTCTGGCTAACAATGTGGATTTATTTATTTTTTGTTGTTGTTGTTAAATTCCAGGAAGCTGGGGTTTTGAATTTTGGCTAGCTCCTACAGAGAAACACAAGGGTGTTTCTGCAGAATTTTGAAGATATTTCACATAAATAAATATTTGAAAAATTTAATAAATTTTATTGTCTAGATATTGTACATTAGAAGATTATGGTCAGATCTGGGAAACCAATATGGCCTACTGATTTGAATCAGTGGGGAAGATTTGCCTCAAAATTGATGGTATATCACCCTGTAAGTGGTTTTGGTTATGAATAGTTATAATAGCTCTCAATTTACTTAAAATTATACCCTCTGAATTTGACCCACAATAACAAACAAACTAACAAACAAACAAACATGAAAAAAAAATTAGTATTAAACTTTTTGTGGTCATTTAATTTTTGGAGTTAAAGTTAGCAGACAACTGAAAAAAAAAAAAAAAAAAAAGGAAATCCACAAAGAAAAATTGCAAGGTACATCTTTTAGATTGATCTATTTCATAGTAGAAACTCTAAGTGCTAATATTATCATATTATAGAGGAAAAATAAAGTAATTGAGGCCTCAAATTGTTTGTGTTTACACCCTGAAAGATGGTTGCAGTAGATTCAATTCAGAAGAAATATAGAGCAATCTTAACTCTATCAATTCTGACTGGAGCGCAAAACTCAAATCAATTACACATAAACATTTGTGATAATATTAATTTAATTTTTTTTTCTAAAACAAAGAGGGTAAATTAAAAGAAACAGCTTATTCCTTCATACGCTGTAGTGACAAGATTAAAAATTAAATTTATACATATTTCATTTCTACATAATAAAGCCTTTTTGCAAAAAGAAAAAAATACCACAGTTCATCTAATTAAATCAAAGAAAATTGCCTGCAGCGATGCTACAGTATTACAATTAGACGTCTGCCAAAACCAGCCGTTTGAATTCTTAAACACCACTCCAGTCTTAAATACAAAACATGGTTTTCATCATTTTGTGTGATATCGCTGAAATATTTTTTTTTCATCACTATTACGTCAGCTTGGAATGCCTTTCCAGACTCATTACATATCTTCTTCTGTCTTACTGAAACACTGAAAGAAGTAAGTGCAGAGTAGTTTTGCTTTGTTGTGTGTAAATCTACAGATAAATTTTGGAACATAACATTATGGAAATTAAATAACGCTGACTAAAAAAAAAAAAAATACATTACCTCTATCAAAAATTCAAGTTTCATGTAACTCATCTAGTTCATGTAATGCTTAAATAGTCTTTGGAAGTAGATATGAAAACAATAAAAGACTAAGACACAACCAGTACAAGTAGTTGAAGTCAATTATTACAAAAACTGAGGTTATTCACATTTTCTATTCCTACACAGTCTGATTAGTAAATTTAATCTAATCACCACATCCAGATCCCAAAAGGCCTGCATCAAATGATCAGCTCACCCCCAACACTTCACTGGTGACCTTGTGCAAGTTCCAGTTTTCCCCATGTCTGTAAAATGGGAAAATAATACCTCCTACCTGACAAGGGGTGTTGTCAGGCTAAAATCCACTGAAGACTATCAGACAGTCAGATACCAAATGTAATGAGATAGATATAGAGATAGGCTGAAAACACTGAAGACTGGATAAATAAGTTGCTATGCTACAGTAAAGGCAATTCACTTTTGTTTAGTAGAAACAGAGTTGAGTTACAAGTTACTGCTGACAGAGAGAAAAATACACTTCAAAAGCATTAAGATGGATTTCAGCAAAACTATCAACTTTTAATTTTGAGAATACATATTTGCAAAGCTTTATGTAATATAAATAGTAAAATAATAAAGATAATGCACAATTGATGACTAAGGCTGTGTTAGGAGCTTCCTATATCATGGTATTTTACAGGTAACAATGAAAACTATAGCAATGTTCACCTTGTCATCTCTCTGTCTCCTTCCTGTCCTCCACGTTCACGTGCTTTATAGAGCAAGAACATCTGTAATCTCTGCTGAACTCTCCCAGGTCACATATAGGCATAGTCCCTTTTAGATTCTTCCAGTTGACTTGACTGAGCCTGGGCTGAGGTGAAAATGTATTCCACCCTCCAGGGAAAGTTCCCATTGACCAGCTGATGATAACACTTCCACTGATCTGTATTAGAGGAAAATGTTCACAGTACAGTTTCATGTTTGGCCAAGCAAAAATCGGTGCCATGTACATACTCAGGATCATGAGGGTTTTGCCATCCACTTTGTACAAACACATATGTTTCTGAAGTCTTTCTCTAGATATGAGACAGATGTTCTGTGTTCTGTGAACCTATTTTCCACTATCCTCCGTATGACCAAAGCTGTTTATGATGAAAAATCTAGGAAAAAAAAAAATCCAGGGAAACAGACATGTTCTTATTTATTTATTTATTTATTTTCCCTGGATAACTTGCCACAGGCAGGTGCCTAGTACTGTGGTCAAGCAAGCAGCCCTTTTTGAAGGACTCTGTCAGATACAATCCTCTTGGTTCATTTTGTCCCCTGCTGTTACAGTCTCATGTGGGATTGCACACATTAAGAATGCCTCCCCAGGCATTGTTGGTACTTGTACTCTGGTTTAGAATCAAACAGAACACAAACATTCTTTAGAGGATGCCTACCAAACTACTGCATCATAAAATATGTTTAGGAGTTGATTCTTATGATTCAAAGCTGGGTCCTTCTTCTGCCAAATCAAGCAGAGACTGTAAAAGGCAAGAAATCTTTTTCAGCTTAAACATAAATAAGAAACTGTTTTCTCATTGAAAAAAAAAAAAGAAATTTTTGTTTGCACTTTTCCCAATATATTACCATTTTGACATTATTAAGGAAATCACTTCAACATTGTAAACTTGATCAACAAAATATGTTAAGAATGAATTAAAACTCCTCTGCATAATCATTCCCTATTGCAATATGCAGTGTGGAAAGAAGAGAAAGTAGGGAAAATAAAAGAGGCTGAACAATATAGAAGTCATGTCAACATTTTGGTTCAGTTGACTACATACAACTTCCAGCTCATTAATCCTTGTGGTTAACTTGGTCATATTTTAATAGCATGTTTAAATTAGACACACACGCAAATACATGATGTGGCAAGTGACCAAAGATAGAGTCTGAGGCTGGACAACTGCAGACTAATAACAACAGACCGTGCTAGGTTTTGATTATTTAACTTTTGTTTTGAAAGTTTTGTTGTTTTGTTTTGTTTTGTTTTCATATGTTCAAAAAATACAATGCAATGCATAAATTATTGGACTGCACTGGTGAGAAAGTTACAATTAATTAGAATTCATTCATGCATAATTAGGTAATAGTTGTTAGATAGCCAAAGATCAATCCTGAGCTTTACTAAGACAGAGTATTCAATTGCAGATAATGTTGACAGCACAAAGAATGGGAGTCATTGGATAATACATGGACACCTACCTTCAGTTAATAATCAAGAGGACACTTTCAGAAATCCGTTATTCTTCATCCATGAAAGCTTATCATGCAATTCACCACCTAAAACCACTCAGCCTTTACATGAGGTGTATTCCCAGAGGAATCTATCCAGTACGTTTGCTTATAACACAGCCCACAGATCAGGTTCTGACTAAAAGATAATGGGAATACAATAAGGCCTCCTATTACAATCCCAAAGTATAAAAGTTTGAAACATAGGTTGAATTCCTTTCTCAGATTCTTTTCTGAGTCAGCTCCTGATTGCAGTTTTTGTACATTTTTGTAGGGCTTCATGTTTCTTCATTCCTGTGGCAATGAACCTTTGCATTACAAGCTTTAAGCAGTATACCAATATCCTGGTAGGTCAGATGAACAAGTTCAACTTCAACAAAAGGTCCATATCCTATTTGGTATGCTGTTCCACCACATTCTTTAGTTCATCACTACTCATGACTGAGAATTTTAGCAAACAAGCAAAAACTGGCAAAATAAATCATCAGCATTCGCTTACATTGTTCTCTTTTTTTTGCCAGCCCTCAGACATTTGAAAATTCAATACTAATGGAGGAGATAAAGAATAGCAAATTCCACTTAAGAAACACAGCAGAAAATCTGCACAACATGCTTATAGAGAACTGTGATGTCTTTTTCACCTATCTTTTGCCTACATTGGTCTGTTGTTTTGTTTCTTTGTTTGAGAGATGACTTGATATAGAGCATTATTATTCAAATATTCATTAGCGTTTATTTTTAAAATATGCATGCTATATTTCAGTATTAGAACAAATAATTTGTAGTTGCTGTTTTACTATTATGTTGTTCTTGTGGGAAAGTTTGCAAGATTGCAGAATTTGCATCACATTATATTTACCAAACTTTGTAGTAATTACTGAAATTCAATAGCTTTTTGAGAACTTGCAGTAATGTATAGGATTTTCTAAAAAAGGAAAGTGTCTGTGAGTTAGTTGCTGCGAATAGTTGTGGCTATGTCTATTCAGGATCAGTAAGCACTTATTTGCAGATAAGCCTTCCATATCTAGAATATATAATGTCACTGAATTCTGCTGTTACTTGGACTGTAGACATGTCTAGTCTAAGGAATGGGTATCAAAATAAAAGCTTTGATGCCAGAACTTTTGGAACAGGTACAGAAACCTCTCCTGTCTTTCCTAGACTTCTAATGCATGCGTGGTAGAATAAAAAATAGTATTTACACTAGTAGCCTGTTAGATTGCTAACAAAAATTTTCTAAACAAAATGATGAGACATAGCACAGAATCATTTCCAGTGCTTAGAAACAAGCTGCATTTGCCTTTCCATCTGGATTAGTCTTAAAAGAATGTCTATTCATGTTGGAGTTGCCTATCGTCACATGAGAGCACTTAATGGAGAGAGCAAATCTTTTCTGATCAATCATTGTCCTTCACAGAGTTACCAGTCAAACCGTCAGAAATCTGCTGTACATGTTTGCTCAAGGAGGGGTGTATTTCTTTGCCCTTTCTAGCTTTGTATGGATAACTGGGGAACACTAACATCCACTGTAGAGTGCAGAGTTATCAGTGGGAAGTCTCCCTTTACCCTTTTGATGAAAGGTTAAAAGCAGCACCAGACATGAACCAGAGACACACTGCAAGTTACAAAAGCAGAGCATTTGGGGGTAAGTATAACACTTGGAGAGACTGAACAATAACAAAAGTAAAAGTGAACCATGTTGTTATGTAATAAAGCTTAGCACTTTTCATGAGTTAAGGATTATTATTTGCACATTACAAATAGAGAAGACCACAGAGACCACTAAAGCTGGGATTAGAATGCATAAAACCCTGAATCCCAGATCTTGCCTTCAACCACTAAACCACATCTTCTATAGTTAGATGTTTTTTAAGTCATGGAGCTGCTTATTACTCAACATTCTGCAAGTACTTAAGCACCCTGCTGAATCAAGGCCCAGCTCCTGGAGACCAAAGCCCTGCAGTTCTTACTCAGGCATTTATCGTTTGTAATCATGTAACTGGAATCTGTCTACTTTAAAACACACCCTTTTTCTTCACAGGAAAAATAAAGTCATTAGACTCTCCAGAGTCCATGGGTTTGATTTGTAGTTTGTCACTCCAGTTTGAAGCCAGAATAACTCCACTGTGTTCAGAATGATTGCATTGGTTAAAAGTGGGAGTAACATAACAAAGTGCCAGTCAAATGGCCATGTACTCTTGATGAAAATATCATGATTTCTTATCATAATCAGCTGTGTTTGGTATTGCTACTACTGCCATGCTGTTAACTGAGATACATATTCAGGGACGGTTGGATCAGGTGATCTTAGATGTCTTTTCCAACCTTAGTGATTCTATGATTCCGTGATTTTATGTTGATACATTTAGGAGGAACAGACAATCTCACTGAGAACCTGGCCAAGCAAATCATTTCCATTTGATTGTATTTGATTTACAAGAAATAACATATTAACTTTAAATAATTATCCACAAACTGGAACCTGGTCCTGAGATTCTGACATATGAATTTCTAGTCATGCTTAGCTGGCTATAATTTTTCATCTGGAGGATATTTCCATTATGCAAGCTGGATGAACAGGTTATTTTATGTAAGATCTTCAATGAATATCCATCATTGGCCTTAAAGAAAGAAATAAAGAAAATGTATTAGCTCATGTAGACTCTGCTTTTCACATCTCCATTTACTCAAGAGCCATTTGAAGTTCTCTTCGTGTCTGCTCAGATAAATGGCCAGCTGGCTCTTATGCATAATGTATGCATTGTGGCAGGAGCAGGGGTATTTGGTAACCACGTGTGATGATTTGTGTGAGATCAAGTCACCTGTATGCTCATGCTGTATTAGTTTATTATCCTTCCGCATCTCTCGGGTACTGCCCACGGTATGTAGCACACTGAGGAGGCCAAAGTGATTGAAAGGACAGTTTTGACCTCTTCCATCTGTGTGCTGGTACAATGGTAAGCAAGATTAAAACCTATGCTATTCCAGGGCCTCTTAGACTGGGCAAGAGACAGATTTCATTTAACACGGAGGACAACGGAGACAATGTTTTGCCATACCATCACTAGATTTGTTCAACATATTAACTCACTCTTTGGGGCCACGCAGCAGCTGCCAGTTAAATCATGCATTGTAGATAGAATTGCATTGAAGACTGTAATACAACGTAAAAAATGTAAAACAATGTAAAAAAAATGTAAAAAAAAAAAATACTGTAAATACAATACACTATGGAAGACTTGTCTATATTAAAGATCTTCCAGTTAATTATCCTCTTAGATGCACCCTAAGGTGCAGTTCTGACAGATCCTTGTTAATCCATTTCAGTTTGAAAGCACTTGAAAACTGTATGTTAAGCTGAAATTCACTGGTAAACTCAAAATATATGTTTCTGAGGACTTGTATAGAAGACCATGCGCCATTGCAAAATGTAAGTGAAGAGGGTGATCACTGTAGCACACTCTGGCTTTTCCCAGATTTGAGAAAGTTTCCTTGCTTGGGAGCTTTGGCTCAAGATGTTGAAGGAAATGTATATAGACCCCAGTGGTGGGTAGAGCTGATAGGACCAATACACTTGTTCCAGGCCAACTGTAGATACATAGGACTCTAATGTATGGAAACCCACCCCAGACCTCCCCTCAAGCTTCTCATCCTCTCAATCTGTTTCTGCTCCCAGTTACCTTTTCCAATACAACCATCATGGGTCACTCCACACCTTACCACGCAACTTCTACAGGGAAGGAAAAGGAAGGATAAAAATGGTAAATGTTACCATCATGTCTACATCTTCAGCTACAGGATCTCTGCCTGAAACCTCCCCTTGCAACCACCACAGCAAGCAGGTGACTGTGTGTTACCAGGACAGTGCTCCAGTTGCAGGAACCTGTCCCTGCTCCTGTCTGCCCTCTCTAGTTGGGCAAACACCACTCCCCTATAAAGACCCACAATGTATGGTGTTATGGTGTGTAGGGGGAGAGGCAGTCTGAATTCCATTTTTCACTTACACCTATCTATCTGGGACAAATGGAATCAGAGATAAAATCTTTAGAAATCTAGAAGTCTGGATGGGCTGAGCAGCAGCTCTGTCCTACTTGATTCTAAATGCTGAGCTCACAAAAGGTCTTCCATTAACTTCAGTGCATCTAAAGGACAACAGTCTTCTGCATCCTTGTTCTAAGCAAGTTTTTTTCTTGCCTGGGCCTTCTCAAGTATCAAAGGAGAAAAGCAGATCCAGGAAGAGAAGTGGGCATCTGAATTTTTCATTTGCCTCACAAAATAAAATGAACGAGCAGCTGAACTCTTGCAAGATGATAAAAAGGGTGTAATATCCTTTTCTAAACACACAATACGTCAGATCTCCCCCAGCACCACCCCTGCTCAGAGACATACGTACACTTGATCCGTGAGCATTTTTGAAAATTTGGGCGGTAGAAACGTTTGTCACACACACAAGCTATAACTGGGAGAAGGGAATGGGAGAAAAGCCATCCATTTTGGCTTCATGCTAAATTATCAGCATCTTGGCCTTATGCCAGCTCAGCCGGCTTATAATAATAACTGGCTCAAGGCCAAGGCTTTTTAGAGCGAGAGAGAGCACACTGCTTTCTCTTTCTTCAAAAATATTTGTTAATAATCTCTATATTACTTATAATCTATGCAGCTTAATTAAATAAAAATGTCTGGTTTAACTTTGCCGGTAACTCAAAACTGGAGGTGAGATCAAATTATTGGGAGTCTAGAATCAGTTTGGATTTCAAACAGGAGACATCGCAGGGTCTGCTTGTAGCTGGCTTTCTGGTTAGGGCCCCAGATACCCTGAGACCAGAACACAAACACTCAGTTTGATCATGGATGGCATAAAAAAAAGTGGAAAAAGGATGGAAATCTATGATGAAAACCTATTGTTGTATTGAACCACGTCTTGAACCTTGACCTGTCATCCCTGAAGATATACCACAGTGTTTCTACATCATATGGTAAACTCTAGGAGGACTGACTTTGTCTAAAAGACAGAGTTATGATGATGCCTGACACGATATCTTTCTAATTTTAGAATGAATCCAGTCAAACTACATTCTTAATGGCAAGGGTTGAAGGAGAAGCAAAATTCCTCTAATTCAAACAAGTGTGAGAACTGTCAGGTCTCACTTACTTAAATTCTATTTCCTCTGGTGTTTTTGTAGTCCTTATTATTATTATTAAAACCCCTAGAGATGACCTGCTGTGATTGTACAAAAAGCCCCTTATGCATCTAAAGTGCAACCACAAATAATAACAGCAAGCATAAGCAAAGCAGAAAAAATATTTCATCCCTTTTAAGCATAAAATATGGCAAAAAGGAAAAGAATATATAGTAAAGAGGTTCCCACTAAGTTGCAGGAGGAACTCCTAATGTTAATGTAATGATAGATGAGCTTACTGGGTGTTTTTATTAACGTCTTACAACGTGTTTCTTTTTCAGATTAGCTAATATTTTATCTTCCTCCTGCAGTGCAAAAGATGTTTCTAAAAATTGTCCATGTACAAAAGTCCCTTTCTTGAGATTTTATAGTTATCCATTGTTATAATTTTTATCAGATATTAAATCTATTGCTGCCCTGTGCTGACCTGCAGTAAACCTATCAAGAAATGTGTTGCACATACGTCAAAAAGAGGGTGAAGTTCAGTTCATGCTGGACATGTACCCAAATCTCTGGATGTTGAACCTTGTCATCACTAACATTCCCCAAGCTTTTTTGAAGCCTAATTCTACCTAAGTGGGCTGCAAAACTGGGCCGCAAGACCTTCTAGAACAATCTTTCTTTTCAAATTTCAGGCACCTCATTTTCTTCTTTCTTCTTTTAGGGTATTTTTAGTCCTTCTACTTCAGGGACTGTCACTAAGAGGATGATGATATCACAGGAGGCATTCAGCACTTCACAAGATTAGGTCTCTGGTCCTTGCCAAAAATTGGAAGGAACTGAAGACTCAGAAAATGAAAACAAAACTTCCTTCTCTGAAATTGGGCAGATATATAGCACACTGAGCATCAGCTGCCATAACACCTTCCTGTATTGTCATTTCATTCTCCTTATTTATGACTTGAATTTTTTGGATTCTAGTAGACACCAGGAATGTCAAGATCACTGAGGTAGAGACTATTTTCTTTGTTATTTGTTTGTACAGTGCCTTGTTGAATAGAGTTGTAACTCCTGATTAGCCTGTATAAGCCAATGAACTATAATAATAACTACCAGTAATAATAATAATGAAGGAACGTGATTTTTGATTTCAGAAATGTTCTTAATCCTTTACTGGTCAAACTTATAGAAGGTTCTTATTTTAACTGGAGAAAAGAAATCCATACCTAGTGAATATATTGCACAAAAAGTGTTTGCATTCTTCAGGTTCAAGGACTGAAAACATGATGATACCCTTTAAGATATGATAAATCTAATTCTGTGTAGTTTCTCTAGAAATCTCATCATTTTCATCTTTCACGTTAACACTTCAGCTGAAAGTTAGGCCCTGAGTCACAGATAATATAGGCTCAGAAGTTCCACTCCCAAGTGAAACTACATAATTCACTCTGGTGGAAACCCCTCTCTTTTACAAGTTGCAGAGGATAGGTTGTGACAACTTGGTACAGAAGTAGGTGGGTTTATAGGATAAAATGCAAGAAATACTTTAGAAACTAGGCTGCTGCCTTATAATGCAGATGATTAACAGCAGCAGAGATCAGGTGCTATTCATTCTCATGCATCCAAGGTGGAAAGGTAGAGCCTGGCTAACAGAACTCCAAATTATAAAGTGTAGAGGAAACCCTGCAGCAGAGTGCACTGGGTTGGCAAATGCCTGGTGCAAGGAAATCTTGCTAAGCCTGAGGTGTTCCTTAGGATCTTGGGAGCAACAGAGGCCATGTCCAGGCCTCCTGCCACAGCTCCTGTGGCAATGTATGTTAAGAGAACCATTTTTGAGAAGGAAGCGAGTGCACAGGGCCCTCCATGCAGAAACTGTGATTCCAGTGGTGGCTTGTGCTCATTATATAGTGTGAGATCACAAATAGAAGTTTTCACACTTGCCCATCTGCCACCAACTGACTCTAAAGAGCTGGTGAATCATACACTTAAAAGAGGGCGAATTTTTCCCCGCTGCCATTGGAATGTGTTTTGAAATTAAATATGCACAGTACAAAAGCTGAATAACAAGGTTGTGCTGATCACACCAGACACTGTGTATAATGCTACAGACATGAGGGTCAGGGGTGTAGGCCAAGACCATGGCCCTTAGTCACTGCATCAATGAAAGCTGATTCCTCCTTCCCCTTGGTGTCCCTTTCCGTGTCTGAAGAGACTATTGAAAGAAAGATTTCTTTTAGAGGAGCCAGGAAAAAGAAGAAGGGGAGGGGGAGAGGGTTAAATAACATAAATATGGTGAAAAAAATATTATTTTTGTGCTTGCATATGGCACTTTTTTTCTCTCTATCTATCTATATGCATACATTTTCCATTTGCTATTCGTAATTATGGCTTTGGCTTTACAATGTATTCATCAGTGACACTGTGATCCTTTTGTTCTGCTGCATATTAAAATGGTTCAGAAGATAGATTCAAAAGGTCTCAGGTTCCCAAGAAGGAACATAATAGGGGTAATGCATGGCAAGAATAGTTTCTGCTTTCTGCAAAACAGGAATAAATAAGGGAGCTATTGCATTACATTTTATGTACAGTACTGTACTCTATGTCAAAGTGTTAGACAGATTCTTATCCATTGCATATACTAGTTCTTAACCTGATTTACGTCTTTAAATCATTTTTAAGACTCCCTGTTCTTACAATGGAAACCAGGCAGGATTTATAGAAGCATTACAAGCACATTCTTTTTGTGAAGAACAATGTTAATATGATCATTTCTATCATTCAGAAAAGGGGGGAAAAAAGGACAAAGGAATGTTTTTGTTTTTCATTCCCACTTTAAACATAAGTTTTCTCTGGGCATGACTAATCTACATGAAGAATAACTGTATCCATTACACATTGTAGTTTTGTGCAATATGTGACAGCTGTTTGACCCTGTCACTAAAGTCCCTCTTGCCATGGAAAAGAGACAGGAGTATGCTGCAGTGAAGATAAAATGCTCTTTATTCAGACTGCTGGACAGAACCAGACCCCTTGATTTTCTGATTGCCAGCACATCCTATGTATCAGTATGCCATCACTAAAAATCTTTCCAACCCCAGATCTGTACGGCCCAGCTGTGGAAGAAATCAAGTGTACTGCAGATGTCAGATCTCAGGTGCCCCAGGACTCAAGCTTTACGTTAAATATGCTACCTGATTTTTTGAAAACATGACTCCAGCATCCAAGCTTAAGGCAAGACTGATCCACGTTGCAAATGAGGAGGCAGTGCAAACCTCCTGAACAGCTTTGAACACAGCTTTATCACAAAGCTGTATCACTGTGATGTGAGTGATATTCATTATTCTTGTGATCTGTTCATATCTACCTCAGTCAGCCTTGTGCAGTGGTGGGAGAACAGTCAAGTGTTCATCCAAAATCAGTGTTTGACTGTTGCTCTTAACAGTGAGCGTGTAACGCGAGCACATAACTAAGCAAAGCCGTGCTGACTGAGAATACCCCAGCTAGCCTCCACACTACTAGGTCCAGAAGAATATGGCTAAATCAGTGAGATATTGAGACCAGGATAGTTTGTTTTATCAAAAAATACCCTTGATCAAAATCTGTTAGTTGAGGCTAACCTACATACAGGATCTTGTATCTCTGTACAGACTGAATTTAAAATACACCAGTTTATTCCATGCTAGGTGGACTGCCTTTAAGAGCTTCTGAACTGTGCTATGGAGAGGTGACTAGATTTGCTGTTCCTCAGCTTCTCATCCAGAAAACAGACACAAACAGTTTGTCCTAACTCCTGTTTCTTGTTGGCCTGATTGTATAAAAAACATTAAGAGCATTTGATGAAGGGGTCCATGTTAGTCATTATTTCAGGAAATAATGAATATTCTGTCAGTTATTTGTTCCTCCTTACCACGCAAAAGCAAATGATTCTTCCCACCCCTTCATATTGCAGATCCTACAAATCTGGAAGTGATGAAATCAAACAAAACCTTAAAAAGTGGCCAAAGGAGGATGAGAAAAAGATGGGCTCAGTTGGCAAATGTAGATCTGCTGTTTCTAAACAATGAATACTCCAAAGTATTTAAGTACATGCCTTATTTTAACATCATGAGTGTCCTTGCTGACTTGGGCCTTCTTTGGAGAGTCTGTAGATCAGGACCACAGTTATCATGTAGCATTCGTGTTTAGGACAGTGAAAAATAAGTCAAAGATATGATTGCTAATTTCTCTTCTTTATGTCTCTTTGATTATAACTGCTATGAATGTTTATGTTAATTTAATGTTGGCTACATATCATTGACATAATGGCTAAATTATTAGTGTTGTCTTGGTTGCTAGTAACTTGTTGTTATTCAATCTCATTGTGAGCTTATTTCCTCCCCCAGGAAGTTTGGACACAACTCTGAAATGAGAATTATAAAACAATTATTTTAAAAACATTATTTCTAGCAGTCACATTAGTGCATTTTTCTGCTGATATTACAGCTAACTAGGAGCTAAAGTACTTGCTCAGTGTTCAGAGCTGTGAAGGATAAAAGCCAGTTCAACAAACAATCTTCTTAATTTCTCCCACCTTAGCCTTCTCTCTTCCTCACACCTTCTGCTTCTTTTATCTTTCTCTCTATCAGCCTTGCTTATACCTGTCCCTAAAACACTTGAGCAGGAAAGACAAATTGATATTAACTCTTCACCATTAAGGAAAAAAAGTGATATCTTTGATGTACTTATATGCTTACATTCAGGCACACTGTACGTAGCCTGGAGAACATGTAATTAAGTGACTGCAGTCTTTCCAAACAAGTTCTTTCACTCTGTCTCTTATAAATCAGAAGTTCTTTTCATATATCTACAATCTTCAAAGATACGTTTGAGGGAGAAGAAGCTGGATACTGTACTTCTGTGAGGATATTGCTCAAATCTCTTAGCTACAAAGTTCTGCCTTGCACAAAGGCAGGAGAAGGCTGATCATCTTATTGGTGGTGTTTTATCCCACTAAGTTTTACCTTGCTCCTTCTCAGCTCTTGCTTGAAATGGGGAGTGAGGAGAGGCTTTTGCCACACACTGACGCTCAGCAGCATCTGACCTCAGTGGCTCCAGAAGAATTCAATGGGTGGTGGAAGGTGCTGCCTTTGTGGTGTCTTGCCTGCAAAACAATCAGCTTCTCTTCCAACCTCTGGAGTTTCCACAGGCTTTGTTGCTCAAAATGTTCACTGATAGAGATGGAGGTAAAAAACTTTTTAAACCAAAAGTGTTATGCCAGCATAGTATGCAACCGTTTGGTGACTTACTTGATAATCTGCTGTATGGCTTGTTCATATTCCAAGATCTGCATTCATTCTGCTCATGCCCTCAAGAGAGTAATACTGAGCCTTAAGAAACACAATACCGATAGGCGGGATATATTGAACAGACCTCATCATTTTGCTTGATACCAGTACATCATACTGGTATCTGAGCATGGTCAGAGTAAGTCCATCTCTGCCTGCAAAATAAGTCATCTACCTGTTGTAAGTTCACTGGTGGGAGAATGCTCACTCTCTTTCCATCGCTAAAACAAACAAATAAAAATTATCTGTTGCTTTGTCTTCTGGTCTTTTGTATGTTTGTGATTCAGCAACATCATAATAAGTCACACAAGTCTTACCTATGGCTACAACTTCGTTGAATTCTTTGCTATCATCAACTTATATAAGACATTTATTTGAATTATTTTGTGATTTTTTTTGGAAGAATTTCACATTTGAAAGAGTTTTCCACACTGATATGCTGATGGCTTTTAATTTGAGGGGATATATATGATCAGGTGTTGTGCTATCTCTGTTGTAAGCCACAGTTAAAATACAGAACAGATTGGTGTGTCGGTATCCCCTTTCAAGGGATTTTATATATATATATATATATATATATATTTAAGTATCCTTCTCAGTGAAAGCCTTTAGTTATTTCCCTACATGAAAACTGTGAGCCTTTGAAAGCAATGTCCATAGTACAGGAGATGGGGTCTTCTGTTTCCTCTGATCCTCTCTTGCTATGTAGGTCTTTCCATTTATGGGGAGACATCAGGTTCACAGATATTTGAGACAAGCAATTTGGGGTTACAAGGAGTCCCAAAGTGAGAGACAAAATTTGTGTCTATTTAACACCGTTTGGGTGCGCATAATAAAAATCTACTATAGCAAAGGGGAATTTGTGTGGTTCACTGGAATTGAGCAAGAGGTGGAAGTGGTACTCTCATTGTTAATGGGAAGAGTACAGAGTTGTGGAAGGGGAGAGAAACAGAAATGCAACAATGCAACCTGCAAAAGAACATATGAAGATGAAATAAAAGAGCTGCCCCTGTCTGACCTTCTCACTTGCAGTTTGAATTTGGTCATTCTAAATGTTAAGCACTAGAAAAAAGTAAGATATTCTTTTAATCACTTATGCTGCCTAGAGAAAGTATTGTGAAGAATTTCTTGTTACTGGTATTCGGAAAAATTAGTGATAGAAATGACTGTGGGATGAGTAATATGTAAAAATATCCACTCAGACTGAGTCAAAACAATATAAATTATGCCTGAGTCAATAATGAGTATAGGATTAGGCATACTGGACTTGATTTTCCTCTTACTTACAACATCAAAAATTAAAATTAATTCAGTAGACTACATAACACTAATAAAAGTGGGAAAAGCTACTTTCAGTCTGCACAATCCATATTAAGGGATAAGCTCTGTTTTGTAGTTGAGTTCAAAAACTAAGATTCAAATTCCAACTTTTACCTCAAGTTCAACTTTTACCTCAAGTTCAACTTTCACCATTGAACTCTGTGCCTTGTCACAACCCTTTTAACTAATAAGCAGAATCTATTCAGATCAAAAGCAATCCAAAATGGGGATTTCTTCTCACTTACTATCTGACCAGATGATGCCCAGCACATCTGCAATGGGAAGTACAAATGTGAAATAAGCATGTTACAATGGGAATGATTCCAATGTCTTGAGAAAGACAGATGAATGAGCATGAGTGGTCGATAAGTATATCTCCTGGTTCAGTGCTTCTTGAATGAAACATATGTATGACTTTGGTTTCTTGTCATCTTTTGGACCCATCATCTTTTTATTTACCTATGTTTTTGTTATTTCACTGCACATACAGAGATCTTTGTTTTCCTGTAATCTCTGACACTACATGGCACTGTGACTGAAAGGATCAAAAAGGGAGAATCTAGAATGGCACATTACCAGTCACCGCTGCCACAGGCTGAAAAGAAGGAAGATTGATTTTTTTTTAATTTGTATATAACAAAATCAAAATCAAAATCAAAACCAAAAAAACTTACATCATGACTTTTAAAGACTATTTTCAAAGTGGTTTTTTTTTTTTTTCATTTGGTTGAACATATGCTGTTTCTTACAGAAAAGCAAATCCTTTTCATGTATCTTTAAAGGTATTTTTTAGTTTTTTTTTTTTTTCCCAATATATTATATCTTGAGGTTTTTTGTAAAACAATTACAAATATTAAAGTGCATGGATTGACTGTTGTTTTTTAAGTTGAAAAACAATTATTCCTTGATGTGTTGGTTTGATGAATTCCCATGATAAGGTTGCTTACCACCCAGTCCCCTCTTTTGCTTGTTATGATATTTTAGAACAAAATTTTAAACAAATATCTTCCTGCCCATTGTAGTGACCAGTCTCAGAGTGAAAGTCAGACACAATCTCAAAATCCGTGCATGAAAACAAAGGGAGAAGAAGGACTAATAGGTAGCATGCTTAGCCTTGGTCACTGCTCAGTTCCTCCCCAAGCTGTACTCTTCCTGTGTGACCTTGGACCTTATCCCACTTCTTGTTACTCTGTAAAATAGAGGTAGAAATACTTGATGTTGCACAGAGGTATTGTGAGAGAGATAAACATCAAAGTCTGGGAGGTGCTCAAACACTACAGAGATAGAGACAAGATAAGTACTGTACATAGAAAAAACTCCATTGTATGACTGAAAAGCCCAAACAACGATGCTTTAGTTTTTAATCTTACAGTTTAAATAAAGCCTTGTCATATCCCATTGTGTAGTTTTCATGAATGTTTATTTCAATAGTCCTGTTGCAGTGGCCATCTGGAATCATTCAGTCGTACAGTGCTACTCTGGGCACTAATTTCTTAAGTCCTGAGAACAGTGCTTCGAGCCTTACAAAAATGCAATCATGGACCAAGCTAGTTTAGTATTGAATTACCACAGCTTAAGTACTTACCAGGTCCCCATGATGCTCTGGTGCCTCTGTTCACACATGCTTTTTACACATAGAAAATGCAAGGTAATATGACTTACCTAAACTGCCTTTCAGTGCAGGCTAAGGACATGCACTTACTGATACATCTTAATTATTTAATATGAGAAAATCACAATAATTAAACCTGTAGACTTTTGTTTGTTCAAAAGCTTTTCAGTTCTACCCCACCACAGGCACTAGCCAAGAGTTAGTCAGCACATCCTCGCTGTTTTCCTGGCTGCAGCAAAACAGGCCTGTATTTTCATCCTCATCTTTCATTTCTCTGACTCCCTCACCAGAAAAAGCTCAGAAGTGTAGGGGAGAGTCAGGTTCTCTAGGCGATCAGCTCATTGATCCTTCATAATAAGCTGGGATCAAGCCTCTGGATTCTTCAAAGCCTTTTTGTAGGGTCCAAGATCCCTGTCTCAGGACAGAAAATGCTACAGCCTCTCAGCTGTGAAGGCTAAGGTGAGATATGAAAGTCACAACTGCAAGAAAGTATGGTAGAAGGTGAAGTTCTACAGTTGTTTTCTTCACTTCAGATACGGCTCAGATTAAGGAGGAATTCAAAGTTTTATGGTAGCAAATGGCAATATGGAGTGTTAATAAGTTTGCATACAGACAGTGAAATACATTTACAGAACAAAAAAATAAATAATCAAAGTAAATAATCATCATTTGAGCTAAAATGGTTGATTTAGTTTACATTCTCCTGAACTGAAATAATGAAATGAAATGAAATGAAATGAACAAAACAAAATAAAATAAATAAAATAAAATAAAATAAAATAAAATAAAATAAAATAAAATAAAATAAAAAAATAAAGCAGTGTAATTTTAAAATGGCACAAATATTAGCACATTGCTGCTCCAATGAAACATGGTAGAACAAATCTGATTGGAGGCTGGTCAGTTTGTGCCTGATGCCTAATCAAGAGCTTATTTTTTGCCACAGTCCCTAGGGCACTACTTTATCTTCAAAGCTTGAGCCAAGAAAATTCACATCTTCAAGTTGTCTGCAGGCTGTTTTTCTTTCTTTCCTTTTTTTCTTTTTTTTTTTTTTCCTCTCTCTCTCCCTCTTCAGCTCTCCATCCTGGCTCAGTTAACAAACCTATTAATCCCCAGTCAAGTACATACATGCAAAACTCTAATGAAAGAAAGAAAATGTGGAAGAAAAAGACCAGAACTCTACAGATCAACACTAGTACTATTATTTTCCTTCTGGTTTCTTCTCTGTATTCAGCAAAATTTTATGCAAGCATCTAGTTTCCAACAATGTGGCAAGATGTAGCTTTGATACCTCTACTTCACTGTAAACTTGGGCTATCTCAATTACGTGGCCACTACTTTGTTCAAGAGATAGCATCAAAAGATAAGGCTGTTTCATGAGGAAATTTTTAAGATTCCAGTGGTCTGCTGTTAACAGAATTTCAGTTGTGAGCCAGTAGGTTTTAAGTGGTTAATTCCCGTTTGTGCTTTTGAAAGATTTTTTTAACTTGTTATCATTATTTCAGTAATGTAATGGGGAAGGAAACAGATACCAGAAATCTTTTTAAAAGTACCACTGCAACTCTGCCTATAAATTAAGCAATTAAATACGTAAGATCCATGAGTAGACACCTACAGACTCAACTGAATAAACAACAGTCTAATAGGGTGAATTAAATCTACACAACAGTAGAACACATACCGGAATGTAAGGTTGAAGATATCCATCAGTATATTCTATTGCTTGAATGTGCCGGTGTTTTGAAAATGTAACCCACTGTATGTTTATGGCTATTTATCCCTTCCCTTCTTCCCACCCACTCCCCAATTATTTCATTCCTCTGGAATGCGATTTAGTGGGGAATATTGAATCTCTTCATTTCAGGGCACGCACTGTGTTTACCTGTAACTCTTAAGCTACTGTATCTTAAGGGGATCTTGAAGGAGGGGTCAAGGTTACTTAGTTACCATGCTTAATTCATTCTTGAGGAGGTTTAAATAGAGACTGACGGCATGCTAATGTTTGATAATCATTGCTATTAACTAAGGGAGAATCAATGATCACCTTATACTTCTGCTGGTTTTAGAAACAGATCCCGAGACTGAAAAGTCAAAGTCATTAATCAGCCTGTAGTACGATCTACATGAAAAAAACTACATCCTCCCAGCACATAAAGCATGTCGTCTCCTGTTCCATGCATGTAATCTTTCAATTTACATTTTATGAAGATTTACCTAGATCTATGATCTCTGATCAATTTTTTGTCTTCATCATATTTTAAACACTTCCAGCCCATTTTCAAGTTTCACCATTTTCATCCACAGTCAAAAACACAGCTGGCTGAAGCTGCAACTTGGAGGTGGCATGTAATGAGCAGGGGGGAATCCCTGTCTGTGATACAAAGATTAGCCTTTTGCTAGCTGAAATCCTATTCAGGAATATCTGTTAATGAGAACCAATTTACTAGCACTGCTGTTTATATTATTTTATATTGTTTTTACTACTTTTTGTAGTGTTTATAATAGTTAGGAGTTGTATAAACAATAAATAACAGAATTATTATTTGTTCTATTACAGTATCAGTCTCAGTCATGACTAGAATTTTTCCATACTTGAACTGCGTAATTCCAGAGCCAAAAACAGTCTCTGCCCTAAAGTATTTGTAACTGAATACAGCACTGGATGTCCACATTAGTCAATAAAATAACAATACAGGGAAATATATTTCAAAGCATATCTGTGGTGGGCTGAATTATTAATCCCATTTAACAAAAAGCAAACTGAGACTCAAGTAACCATAAAGTGATATTTTCACAAGTTTCCATTAATCTGGGGTCTGAAATTATGTCATCATCTTGTATCGAGGCAATTGTTTTCTTAGTGCTCTTTATTCTCTACCACTTCAGCCAGCAGCCTGTGTTGCTGGTGCTTAAGGTCCAGAGATTACCCTCAAGTGACAAATAATGATGTATGTACATACAGTTCAGTACTTTCCCCTTTGAGTTTAACTTAACTGGGAGATGCTAAGACTCCTGGAAATCAGGTTGTTGTTTTTCAGTCTCAGCAACAGAGAAGAGAGGCATCCTGCCTTAATATGAGATTTCAACATTTGGTTTGGAACTATTGCCTGACTTTCACAAGTCTACAGAACAACCATAGAAAAGACAAGTCTCTTGACATGCACCTTGTGCTTTAATCACAAGAACATCCTTAATTAGAGGCAAATTCTGACACTGAGCCAATTAGATCACTTGTGTAATAAGGTAGTCCTCAGTGAGAGTGACAGTGGCAAAATCTGGTCCTTGATAAATGAAAGGCAATGCTGAGTACTTCCCTAGGATTTTGATAAGAATGCACAGTAGCTCTCTTGTCTAGAAGTCTGAAGCTTTCCTGCCTTCCCTTATGAAAGTAAATGATTTCTAAATATGCTCTATTATTATTATTTATTTAAAAATACAGTAAATTATTCATTTTCTTTTTATTCTCATTTGAAGCAAAAACTGTATTCACATTTCTGATATTAATTGGTTGAGATTTTCAAAGCTGTATGAGCACCAAAAGAGTGGAATTAAAAATCTTATCTTCTAGTCATTCACTCACATGGAACACTCACCATTGCTGCAATTATCCCAACAGTTTCCTCTCCTACCTATAGGTTTGAATTATGTCTTATCCTGTGCTGAAACACCAGCTCTTTCTATAGGAGATGACTGCTGTTCATTTCTCATCTTTATTGAGTTTTTGTGCTTATTTGTTTCCCAAAATACCCCTTAGCATATTTCATTTTACCATTAGAACAAACTTGTGATAATAGGGCCAATTCTTTTGTCAGCACACACAATTTACTAGATCACTGTGCATCTCAAGTATTTCTAAGAGGTTATAGAATTTCTACAAGGCATAGTAGAAGTTCATTTATTTTCTGCGTTTTTAACCTTTTGAGACAGTACATTGAATCAGAGGGAAAACAGAGTAAATATTTTGAAGAAATGGAAATGTTCCCATTTTGCATTGATAAATTTCAAAATTCAACGTTTCAGCCTGTTCAGATCTACAGTTAGTGTAATGCATCCCTTCAACTGGAGCAGCCACTGCAGATAGCTCAGAAGCTCATCACTTTCCAGCTGCAGCCTGTCAAATTATCTAGATTGAGAATATTCTAGATTGAATATCATCAGTGAACAATATGATTACTTTTAAAAGGTAGTGCTCTAACTTTAATAATTGCTTAAACTCTGGATGGGTCTTCTGGCTACGAAAAATTTTCTTGCAAGTGATAAAAGTTCCCAAGACTACACAAAAAAAAAAAGAAGAGATTCAGTGGAGATACTGCAGTAATTGTTCATATGCTGAGAAGAAATGCTTCCTCTGGAGTGGAAAGAAGGCATAAGGGGCCAAAATTGTAATGAAGACATGGAGTTATAACAGGAATAAATTTAGCTCCATGAGTTTAGATGAGCAGCCTGGACAAAATGGTACGTGACAGCTCTTCGGAGACAGGTTTTCCTCTGAGTCTGTACTGCCACTTTAGCACTACATGTTTTTCTTAGCCCTAATCATATGCAGTGCAAGAAAGAAAAGAAACTCAGCTGCTTCTAAGTGGTGAAAAAGACAGTAGCTTTAGAGATTCAGATGAATGGGTAAGTGGATAGCTGGACAGTGAGTAGAACCCCACCAAATAAACTCCTCACAATATAGGCTGGCCAATTTTCTGAGACTTTTTTCTCAATGAGTTAAAGAGAAGCACATGGTTATAATAACTGGAGAAAGGCTCAATATCATGGTGTTCAGACATTGACCAAATCTCTTATCCAGGACAGTCAGAGATTCTTCACCTTTTGAAAAAGGAAGACAGTAAAAAAAAAAAAAAAAAAAAAAAAAAAAAAAAGGGCATTTGGAGTCGAGACTCCAAAATAAAGTCAAAGACAGATCATCTTATTTAACCAACATATTTATTGAGTTACTGTCCTTCTAAAAATATTTTACGAAGGGGTAGGGAAATCACATAGTCTGAAGAAAATAAAAATATCAACTGTTTTCAAACATAAAAGATTGTTGCTTATGACAATTTTCATCCAAAGATCTAATTAGTCTTTTCTATTAGAATTCTGGATTGACATTAAAATAAATATTTAAAAAAAAATGAAAATGAGACTTTAAAAAAAAATCTCTAATCATCTAACCATTGACAGAACCATAGTCATTAAATAAAAGAACTTTATTGTAATAATGAGCATGTCATCAGAGGTTTCTTTTTTGCAAACAACTTTCTGTTAGCATTTTTACAATGCATTTCAATTTTATTTGTAGTTGCACCTCTGGATATTCTCTCAATAATTAAAAGCTACTTATAGAAGAAAAAATATATTCAGATTTTTGCTAACATGCTTTTGTTTTTTCATCTGAAAGGTCTGCATATTCAGGTGACTTCCAGGTAGAAATTTAGACATTTATCCTCTAACTACTGGTAGATGGTGCAAATAAGGTGGTAGAGAAACAACTACTTTGATTTACCCTTGCAATTTATTTTTGGGCATAAAAATATTGCTATTCCTTTAATATATGCAAATTGTACAAACATGGAGCACAGGCCTGAGTCCTTTGAAAAATTTCTCCTTAATCTGCTAGACAACCTTGGTCGCGTATTTGGATAAAGCATCAAAATTAATGGATGAAGGGAAAGAGGCAGATGTTATATATTTGGATTTTAGAAAAAACATTTGATACAGTGTCTGACAAAACCTTACTTGAAAACTTAATTGAAGCTGGCTTGGAGAAGAACAGTGTTATGTGGATTGAAAACAAACATTAATGGATAAATGGGTAAACAAGACTGCAAAAAAAAAAGGGTAATGATAAACCACAGTGTAATGATTGAGGAGTGGTGCCTACTGGGGCACCAGAGGGATCAGCCTTTGGTCTTATGTAACATCTTTATTAACTGTCTCAAATACAGAGTAAGCAACATATTGATAAAATTAGTGGGTGATAAGGGTGGATTATTAGTGGATAGCGGATGTGCAGGAGATGTAAAGGACAGGAATTAAGAGTTGGATGAATTAAATATAAGAGCATGAGTAGAGATTAAACAAAAGAAATTCCAAGTTGTTTCAATGTACAGCACTACAACTGGATTCAAGAAACACATCTGGGAAATAATCTGTGGGATAGAAGATCTTCTGAGAAATGATCCAGAAGGAATATCTAGAAGTAGTGGCTGACAATTAAAAATAAATATGAGCTCTACTTATAACATAGCAGCAAACAGAGGACAAATGGGGACTGAAGATGCAGAAAAACTGTGTCATAAAATATCATATAATGAGGTCATAGCCCTTTCTTACATAACTGTGGTCTTCCATACAAATAGTATACTGTTTCTGTCCTGGACACTGATAAGAAAGCATACCATCTGGAACAACAAATAAATAAATGATCAGAAGGGAGCTACATGGAAAAATAATGGGGAAAATCTAAAGCATACTTGCTATTTAAGAATATGAAAATGGAAAACACTATTCTGCACACGGTTGATAGCTGAAACCAAGATACATCTTTTAAGAAAAAGATAAAACTGAAAACAGCAAGATAAAACTGAAAGAAAGATGCAAGCTGAGCAAGGGTGATATTCTTTACTTACATTAAGTATAATTAGACAGTAGAATAGTTATCACAGGGGAGTGATGGAGGAAACATGCCTGGGTGATTTTGACAGTAAAATTTCTGATCATGTCCAGCTTCCTTTGAGTGGCAGAAAATGTTTTCTGAACTGACACGTACCATAGTTAAGTTACACTCCACATACCTGACGCACCTGATCTAAACCTAATCGAGGGTTGAAGCCTTCACAGATGGTAAGCTACAATGATTTAGAACATATGCAGGCAGGGGCCCTGTCTTCTCTAAGGCTATGCTCAATGATAGGAAACCTGGGGAAAAACAAAACAAACAAACAAACAAACAAACAAAAAATGCTAAAAGAGAAGGTCAACTGGAAACTTTGGCTATACTCTACGGAGATTGTGCAGCTCAAATGCCCAGGGCAGAGCTTGGAACTTTGATTTATGTCTCCCTGTGCCAGCTTTGATGAATTTGGTGCAACATTACATTGCAAAGGGTGTCTGGGAAATTCTCTGACTATCATGTGAGGTGTCAACATGCATGTAGAGGTGTTATGTAAAGTCTAGTACAAGTATGGTAATCCGACGTATCAAGTGACAAGCTGCTCACAAAGTCTTGGAACCTGAGAGCATTGCACATGGGGATGCACCTGGATAAAGAAGCAGACAAGCTCTGCATGGGGTCAGAGGAGATGGAAATCAGCCTCCTCTAGCAGGTGTTGCCCTTGCTCAGGGAGTGGTGGCCAGAACTTCCTGCAGAATCAGCTGTGGTGCGTCAGCAAAGACAAGAAGCTAGGGGCACTGCAATCATATCACTGCAGCAGATGCACTGAGAGGCACGGTGCATCAGAAAGCCACAATGGGTCCTTGTATGTAGAAGTAGCTGGACCTTCTGGGAGACAAAAGTAGACGGAGGCAAAACTTGCCTGGCATCAGCCTTTCTGGGGAGGGAATCAGTCATTTTTTTTGCATGTTTCACGAGAGAGGGCCACATATCTGTGCCTACTGTGCACTTCAGCTGCAGCTGTATAATCCTCTGGGACTCTGAAACAAGAAAATGCGTATTGTGACAGGTTTCAACACATGGGATAGTAATGGTCTTTTTTTTTTTCTTTTTCTTTTTTTTTTTTTTTAGTCTGTGAGGAAAGCTCAGTTTCCTACACTGTGTGGCATTAAACTCATTGCTTACAACTTCATAGGGGTCATTGCAGAGGTAGCAAATCATTTCCTTTCTTCCTCTGACTGGGATCACATCCTGAGCTAGGCTTGTTCCCTGTCCTGATGTGTAGGGGTTGCAGACCAATGCATATGAACCAGATGAGAACACATCTTATATAATCCCAGAAGGATGAGGGTCTACCCGGAAATCAACAGTAAAAACATCCATTAATTGTTTAAGTACTGTATGAGCAACACATGGTATTTGTACAGTTCTTCTTTCCTTCCAAAGAGTCCTAGAGCATTTTATTCCCTCATCTGACACTGAAATGCAGCCACCTCTGGGGTGGAAGCCAGCAGCCATTCAGCATCAGGGACAGTGCCATATTTAAGCAAGATAAATGCACAGAAGAAAGACCATCTGTTATCATGCCAGTCAATTTGTAGATACAAGTAGATCCATAGAAAGTTGTGACAAACCCGTGTGCCAGAGCCCCCTCCAATATTTCCAGCACAGTACAGGCAAGCATAAGGAAGTCATTTGGGTACACCCTAGCAGTGCTGTCAGTTTGCCTGGGAGGACTCTTTGCACTTGGTGATGTCACTGTTCTAACCCCCCCAACCCAGACAAGGGACCAAGCAGGTCTGATATTACCAGTCAATGGCCCTCCCCTTTATAAGGGCATAAAGATGCCTACCTTTAACTTTTTTGCTCAGCTCTAGTCCGTGGTTTTTGCCAAAGTCTTGAGCCAAAGCTCCTCCGAAGGAGTGCCCAGAAACATTTGGCTCTAAAACCAAGCTGAGGGATATCTAAGTGCCAAGTTGTAGAAGCCTCATGGAGTCTCTGTGGCCAAAACTGTGGAAAAGGAAATTTGCTCTGAATAGAGCCCTTATAGATCAAACATTCAGAGTAGACTAAACATCTTTGACAATGAGACTAAGATTTCATGGCAAGGCAATTTTGCTCAGTAATTTGTTCAGATCTAAATGCTTTTAGTTCTTCTAAGTTCATTTCTCACCAAATTATTTTCTCAGGACAGTTCGTTTGAACATAATAAGGCATCCAAGCCTCAACTACAGCAGACCTTTGCAATACGAGTGCGTGTGTTATAATACCTTATTTTCTGTCATGGAGATTTAATCAAATTCACTAAAATGATGGACTGTAATAGAGATTTTTCAATAATGTATGTTAAAAGGGTCCTTATGTAATGACTTAGAAGTAGGGAGGGAAAAGATGCTAGTGTGTTTCAGCATACAATATGCTATGAAGGATTAGCTAAACTATTGGGAAGCCCACGCAGGTCTCTACTACCCTCAGTGCTTGTGAGTCATTATGGTCTTGTTTGTTTCTCTGATAAATTCAGTAAACTGGGGTGCAGTATATCACGCAGCAATGCCATATATCATTCCATTCTCTAATAGCAACATAAAACAACCATTGATTGCAAACAGGCTCTTTTAAAGATTCACTACACTGTTTGGCATTTCCAAATGTTTTTATGTTGGCAAGCTAGTATAATAACTCATATGGGATCAAAATGCATATAACTTTATCCAAAGTATTCCACATGCTAATTAAGTAAACAGAAGTGCACTTGTCCCTACCTCCCCCATCAAAAGCAAGTATGCTTATTCTCCAGAACATTATTTCACTTCAACTTCTCCTCTTTATGTATCACTCCAAACCTTCCTCCCCACCTCCAGCATTCATATTCCTGTTCACTGACTCTCTTGTTACTGTCTCTGTCTTCTCATATATCTAAAATATTAAAGTGAAGCAAGGTAATGAGTCACTTTTTATCTCTCCAAGGAGGAAAGAGGAAGATGACACACTGTGCACTGATCTTACTAAGAAAAGTACAGTGTAACTGGAGGATTTTTTTTGTTGTTATTTAATCTTTACTTTATCAAAACTGCATTGTATAAGTCATCTTCATTCTCATAAAAAAATAAAGAGCAAAGCAAAGCAAAGGCAGGTGAAAGAAGCACAAACAATGATACCAATTACAACATTTTTGCAGTTCAGTTCAGGGCACTGTACACTATAGTGCAGCTTGAAGTTAGTCATGTCATAAATAAATAAATAAATAAAAGTCTTATATGTATTAATTTCAAACAAAGTAAGTTTCCCCTTGATGTCCATATGCGTAAATCCCAATAGCTATACTCATCCACATAAGCCAAGGGAAGGACAGACCTCTTAGCTTTAACTGTCTTCACATGTGAAGTAAGAACTACAATCTGCCATTAACATCTTTATGGTTTTTGTCTTTTTTCAAAGAGTGGGCACCTCTAACAACTTCACAAAGCATGAATAAGGGGTTATCCTTGAGCTGACATTTTGAGACACATTCTGCAGAAGACAGAGGGGCAATGTCTGTGCGTCTGGGTCTCCCTTGCTGCAGGACTGGGGAGCCTTTTTGAAAGGCATTCACTCTGAGTTGGTCACATGCTTAAGTACTGGTGGGATTTTGCATCTATAATGCCTAAGGGAAGCAAACTGCAGGGCAGGGGGAGCACAGAGTGGATCCTGCACAAGCGATGTGCTGGGGCTGGGGGCCAAGATATCACTCCCGCTAAGGAATTTTCAAAGGAGTTCACCTGGGTGGAAATAGCCTTTGAGGTACAAATCATTCACATCCCAACTTGTGGCTGTAATTGCTTATGCCAGAGGAACAGCCCAAACCAGCTGCTCCACGTTGTCTCATTAGACCTGCCATTTTACACACAGCGGCCAAAGACAAAACAGGCAGTTGCTTGGCAGAAGCCTGGGGCTGCTTGGCATTGCCATAGAAGCATGCTCTTAGTTCTTGCTGTGGCCAACCCCTAGCACAGAGAGTAGGAGAAAGAGAGGAGGAGGAGGCAGCGGCAGTGGCGGTGGCAGCAGCAGCAGCAGCAGCAGCAGCCCACAGGCAATGCCAAGACTCATTATTGGAACAAGATTTACAGGTTGTAGGTTAGCTTTCTAAGCAGGTAACAACTCTTGCAATGGTAGAAAGGGACACACACCTTATCTGAATCTCTCAAGTAACACTGTAAGGTCCTGGAGAGTCATAGGTGAAGGGAATTATGTTGTACCCAGCCTACCCTTGAGTCTGGCAGTGGGCTTCCATCCCTGTATGTTTTTATGAAAACAGAGCTGGTGAGCCAGCTTTCCAGTACTTTGTGCAATAATTGAGGAAATAGACTGCCATTACTGAAAGATTAGCTATGACTGTCCTAGCTCAGACACCTATCACGATTAAGTTGCCTAGTGACAATACATTTCCCTTTTTCCTGGCTCTTTCAGACTGCATTCCTCCAAAACATCCATCCTAAAGGCAGGAGGCAGTTTAAGAGGAAGGCCCTATTATTGTATGGGTTCTCTTCCTCTGTAAGTGTGTGATACAAAGGCAGAACCACAGTCAGCAGGGCTGGCTGTGAATCTTCCACTTTCAGATGATGAGGTACCATCTTGCTGATACAGCATAACTTTAGTACTCTCCTATTCATCTATGTTGGATGAGACAATATTAATCCCTTCAAAATAATATCTTGTAACTCCCACTGCAGATCCCTGTAGTCACTCACAGGGAAGTCATAAAACAAAAACAAACAAACAAACAAAAAACAACAACAACAACAACAACAACAAAACTGCTGAAAGAATGACTTTCTTTCTGTAAAGAAAGTAGAGCTGCAGGTCTTTTTCTTTAGTGCTATGGCATCTTCTCTATTTTCTTGAGGCCATTGTTAATAAGACCACTCACAGCTTCTAGACTTTCTGACCAGCATCCAGTTGCACTACAATGAAGAGCACAAAAATTTGCATTTGGATACCACAATTTTGTCTTCTTTCCCTGAGATTTTTACTTGGTCATTGAGCTCTATCATGACAAATGTGGCAGCATCTCTGATATAGAAGAGCAGACTGCTCTGTGGAGTAGGGCTGGCAAAGTCTGGATGGTGAGGCTGTATGCCAGTCACTTCCACCAGAACAGTATGCTTGGTTCAGTCCCCTTGCCTGCTCTGGAAAGGAAGACCTGTATTTGCCAATCTACCCATTGCCTGCCCAATTAGTTCACTTTTTCCAAGGAAGATTTTATACATGTGACATACTAAACTTAACTGCATGCTCAGCCTTCCTCAGGACACAAGAGAGCTTGATTCACCACACCCATCTAAGTGTAACTTCAGAACTGAAGGCTGAAGTGCTTGCCAAGGCCTTCCTTCTGCAGGCTTCAGGAGTAGCACTTTGACTGAACTGAACTGAACAAAATATGCAAGTAAGCATTTAACTCTCAGCTATGCTTTGGGAAAAATCTCCTGGAAAATCTGCAGCAGATTTGGCTGGGACAAACTGTAGAATGCCCACACTTTATCCTGAAACTTTGGAGAAGAAAATACAGGCCTCTGAGTACTTTGCCAAATCACCAGTGGCTGTGCTTGTGGAGGACATGTTTATACAAGAAATTATGGAAAGTGCACAATATTGTCTGGAAAGAAATAAGCCCTCAAGGGTGCAGCTCTTGTTACAGAAGAGAAGCTAAAAAAGACTCACAGTTTTCAGCATGCATCCTTAATTTTATGCTGTACCTTTGAATGTGCTGAGGTTTTGGAAGTTCCTCATTCTTACATGAAAGTATATTCAAAACTTACTCTTCCTAAGATATTTATTTTTCTTTCCAGTGCTCAGCGAACAAAAATAAATAAATAAATAAATAAATAAATAAATAAATAAATAAATAAATAAATAAAGGGAAAGGACATGAAATATGTTTATGTCTAAACCAGAATCCTCACAGTGCAGGCAAACTGGGGACACTCCAAACAATGCCAAGTATGAAGAAGTGAAGAGGGTTTCCCTCCCTATTGTCCCCTAGTGATAAAAAACAACAACAAAAAACAACTCATAACAAAACTCATGGGATTTCAGGCTTAAACAGCATACTCCAAGCAACCTAGCTGAATTGAACTGAAATCTGTGTATCCTGTACAGGTAAAGAAAGTAATACTGTCCCTTCAGAGAGCGTGTATGCCATACATTACTAAATGTATTCAAAAGCATGTGTTCTGTATGGAGAGCGAGGAGGTATAGGAAGTAATGCGTGTTCAGGGTAACACAACCCTCTTCTCTGCTGTTCCCTTCTCCTGGCATCAGGGTGGATGTAATTCTCATGTATTATTGATAGGCCCAAAAGCCTGCCAAGCTAGCCTGCTTTTTTTGTGACAGACAAAGGAGGGTACACGGATGGCACCTCTCACTGCTTGGGGCTCTGCTTTCATTAAGAACATTTTCTGCCTGTTCTCCAAGGGCACCCTCTGTCAGAGACTGCCACGCAATAAAAAAAAATATGGCTTTGAAGTCCAGTGAATAGAAACAAAATGAATTAGCGTTCAGGTGTTCATGCAACCTGATTACAAAGGCCCAATTCAGTGGCGTCCTTCACACCTTTTCACTTGTCCCTGCATAATCTCAACACATCTTTTAGGCTCTTTGCCTTTCTAGTCCCCCTTTTCCCCGCTCCCCCCATCCCTTTATTTCCTAATGCTTGCAGGTCCTCCAGGAAGACACAAGCACTTACAGTTGTTGAGTGATTAAATATTTATAATCAGGGCAATGAGTGAGGTGTTGAATAATAAATGCTAAGGTTGAGGCGGCCTTAGATAATTTCTGTAGATTTCTTCATCCACAGCCTCTTTGATTCTAAGGCAAAATCCTTTTAATTATCCGAAACTTTTTTTCTTTCCTTTCCTTCTTTTTCTTCTTCATCTTCTTCTTCTTCCTTTCTTTCTTTCTTTCTCTCTCTCTCTTTTTTTTTTTTTTTTTTAACAGCTGTGACAGCTGATAGTCCTTTATCACTGTTTTGTTCATGAACCTTAACCCTGAGATTGTGCTGGAGCTGTCATTAAAACCTTAGGTAGACATGCATAAAATTTACATTGGTTCTTGCTTGCTCACATTTGTGTTTGTTTATATACATATATATATACTCAAACATTCATACACCCACATTCACTCAATCTCCTCAACATCAGCTGGATATTTAGTCAAGAAAGTAACATCTGTAATACATGGTCAGTCATCTATTGGGGACAGTTGTAGCATATTGTGATGGGGATGATGAATGACATATAAAGCTTCTTTATGGAGCTGTAATTGTAGATAACATTACTTTACAAAACAGACAGAACAGCTAGATTATCCACAGGCTTCTCTTGATCTGAACTAGCACTGAATTTAACTTTTAATATATCTCTTTTCCTCCTTAATCTCCCTAACCAATGGCATTGTAACTAGGGATTTTTGAATTTGATTTAAAAAAAAAAAAAAAACTCTAAAAAACAAAACCAAACAAACCTCAGACTTCTGGGGAATGTGAGAATTTCAGCCTGGAAGAAAGAGGGCTTCTTTTTCTTTAAGAAAGATCTCAGACACTAGTGGTATGGACAAAAAGTCTACAAAAAGAATGAGAGATCATAAGTCCTGCAGCAAGTCCTGCAAGTGAGATTCATTTTCCTTCTTGTCTCTCCTACCAGTTACATTCACTCTCATAACTATGCAGGAGGCTGATTTGTCATTTCTGAATGCTGGATTTGGCTGGGAATTGATGATATAACACAGTCAAAGTAAAACACAAGGCAACCTCTTCTGTGAGCCAGGGTTTGGAGACACCTATATGAACTGACCAAAAGTAAGAAAAATGTGTTCAACAACAGGATTTGGGGAAACAGTAAAAAGTCACCTGACAGTTAAGAGATTTGACACATTTCAGTGTCAAAGATGACTTAACCTGGAGCACAAAACTAACAGTTAGAGAAGCACTAAGAGCGCTGTGGTCTGCCTCCAATTATGTCAGTCTATTATGATGGGTGTATCACTAACTCCTCTCAGAATGGATGCTACTGTATTTTCCCATGTGAAAACACAGTTTTGAAGCTTTGTAAATATGATCTAAAATATTTTGCAGTCTTTAAATCAGAAAGGAACTGTAAAACATTCCAAATTCAAAGGAATTTAACATTTTCTCCCTGCTGCTCCTTCCCTCTCATGCTCCACATGGTACAGCGTGGAAATCTTCTCACACAGGCTACCCCTGCAGCCCTTCTGCAGCCTACACCTTGCCACAGTCACCCAATGTGAGCTAAAAAGTTTAGCATTACAGTACATTTTGAAAAACCTGTAATCTAATGTGCTTTGGCTGGATGGTGATGAGGAGGAATATTTCTACCAATATATTCTGTTATTTAACTTCTCTGATATAAATATAGATCAAGTGAAATTAAGTTGTCCTCTTAAGCTCAGCTGTTGAAATACAAAAGGGAATAGGGGCTGAGTTTAAATCAAAACATCATCACACTGGTGGTTCTCTCTGCAATGGAAACAATACTGCCGTTCTGGTCATATTATCTCATATTACCATATTACCTATCATTATATCAGGTGATTTGAAATAGTGTGACATCCAAAGGAAAGCAAGAGGTGGAAGTGGTATTTCAAGGAAGAAAATTATGATATCCTGGTGGACTAAAAAGGTCACCAGGGATGAAAACGTTTGCTCTATTTACCTGTACAGTTCTAAACACCAATAAAGCACAAGAACAGAAGGAGCAAGCTGAGCTTCTGGAGAACTTTTTTCTTGTTTTTGTTCCTGATCACTGTTTATATTGTAATCCTTTCCTCCTACCTAGCTTCATGTGCTGTGTATTGCTACTCACCAAGTTTTAAGACCTCAGTCTTTCACATAAGTGTTTAGTTATGTGTACAGATCATTCATTTCTGGAAATATGGGGGAAACAAAGGATCCTGTATGACAAAGATGTTTGCAGGAACCGATCTGGATTGTAAACTATAAAGCAGCATCCATTTTGGTAGCAATCACTGTGGTATCTATCCTTGTGATATGCTGACCCTAGATGCCACTAAACTAATGTGTTCAACCTAATTTGATTGCTCGCACCTTTTTGGTATTTGAAGAGGGAAAACATCATCCCTAAAACAATTCTTTTAAGTTAATTCAAGCTCCTAAGCTTTGTTTTCTCAGACTCTTCTGCTCCTTTTTTTTTGCTGTATTTTCCAATTCCAGAACTGGGTACTTTACCTAGAACTCTGTGTCAGTGTATAGCTTTAAAATGCCATAAACACACTGGTTTCAGGGGAGTTGCTTCTGATTTTCACTGATAAAGAGAGCTCAAAGATGAGTACATATCTATAGAAGACACTCTGCCCCCCCCCCCCCCCCCAAAAAAAAAAGTCTTCTGCCGCAGGTCGCTTATTACTTTTACAACTGAGTCTAGTTTTGAAACAGATAAAATATTTACAAGGAATTTCTCTTCTAATCAGGACCATTTGGGCTATATATGTTGGATAGCATCCTTAGTGCATAGTAAGTAATGTAAAAGACTTCATCTGTGTGTTTTCCTTGGAAGGAAATAGTACAGAACAGAGAAAACTTCTAACTAGGCATGATCTTTATTCTCTGCCTTGTTCAACCACAGACTTAATAGGAAAGTAGTTAAACTCCTCCTTCTCTTCCCATTACACTTACAACTTTATGGAGCTGGAACCACCTTTTCATATACATTTATATATCTTCTACCAGACAGGGTCAAATCTTAGTTAGGACTTCTAGGTTACATTATAATCCAAAATCTTTAATAATAATAATAAAAATAACAACAGCAGTAAGGTAAATGCCACATGAAAAATACATTCAGAACACTACTGTAAACATCTCAAATTCAAGAGCAACCCCCAGATTTATTAACCAATATGAGTTTATGCAAAGAAAATTCATCTAGTTGCATGATTAAATTATGTCAGGGGCTCAAGACAAAATCTGCATAAATATTTGACTATAATACTTCTCTCCTGATAGTATTCATTTATGTAGTACTTCATGCTCCTCAGTTTCCCATTGTCAGGCTCATCTTTACACCAGCTTTCAGGCACCCTGAGATGGTGCTTTACAGATGTAGCAGCAGTGTGCATGCCACAGCTAGAGCAATGGATGGTAAAAGGTTACTTAGAATTGCCTCCTAATTTTGTTTCCTCTCCCCACCAAGGGGTAATTGCTAAACCACCAACAGCTAAATAGATCTATCACCAGATGCCAAGGCTTCTGCTAAGTTCCAGGCATGTCTTTCCCAGTAGGGGCCACTACAGAGCATTAAATAGGAAGACAGGGAAGAGCAAACGAGTACGGTATAACAGAAGAAACCAGGTAAATATGAAAAATGCTTCACTGGAAGATTAATCCTTCCTGTAGTCCACCGTTAAAGTAATAAAAGGTTTATGATTCATTTCTTACATTATAATGGAGGAGGCAATTAGTAATTACTGGATTTATAGTATTTGTTGTGTTAACTCAGCCAATAAAATATACAGCAAAACTGTTTTTCTGAAGCACATTCATTGCAAAGTAATGTTCTTGAAGCATTAAAAATGCAATCTAGTGCACTGCACTTCATGTGTTATTACAGAAAGAAGGATGGTTCTCCAACATACACTGAGGTATTAAGAACTCAAATATTTTATTCATTTTTTCTATGCATTTTTTTTCCCAAAGAAAGGTTAAACAATCTAACTCTAGTAATAAGATTTAGCACAAAACCCCACAGCTGCTTAATGTCTATTGTTAAAAAACTAAGCACGCTTTCTCAATCAAACTACCACATCTTTCCCCTTAATGTGCAATCAAGTTTGGGTCTTTTCTTGGTATGGGAGAATGGCCAGACTCAGGCTGTCTTCACTGGCTACTGTCACTTCCCTCTTTCCTTTCGTTATCTGCCTTAAAAATATTTTTTACTTCCACTGATGAACTTCATTAAAATATTTGCTTCAGCAGTATTTTTCTATTGCTGTGAATCAGAATTCCATTATTATACATTGTTTAATTGCCAGTAAAGGTTTGTGATCTGGTACTGCTATAAAGCAAATTGTATATTAAAACTGTTTTTAATATATAGCAAAAAAAAAAAAGTATTGTTTCTGTTACTTTCTTATATCTCACCTGCATGTGCCTAGGAGGCCAAGATCTAACAATTTAATTGATTCCTAATGTATCTGATGTATCTGTGCTCCATTATTGGGCCTTTGTCCATGAGCTAAATTATACATGTAGAATAATAGAAGACACATGACTTCCCATCTAACATTCACAATTGTGTTTCATTTCAGCCAGAGGAAAATATCTAATAAGCACTCATCTTGTGGGACCCTACTGGTAGGGATGGAAAATGGGAAGGAAAGAGAATAGAAAGAGATGATGTTTGAGGAACCCTCTTCTAATTTGCACCATTAAGTGAGAATTTTTTCTAAATCATGACAACAGTGATAACCCTTATGAAATTTAGTGTTTCCTGTGCTCCTTCTGCTATATTTTCCTATACATTCCCTAAGTATTCTTGTTATACTTGCAAAATTAAGATTTACTTTCTCTCCACTGAAAAAAGAAACACCATACAATCCTAGATCATCAAGGCAGGAACAGCTCTGTAATACTGCTCTAAAGTTACCCTTCTAAAAGTTCCTAAAACAGAATTCATAGTTATATTGTCATGTATAGCACTCCTCAGGGTTTTCTTGAAAACTGTTTTGCCATCTGAGCATGTCAGTGTCAAATCAAAATAGGATGCAGTCAATCTTGTCAACTGTTTCTAGTCAAAAAAGTTTTAGTTTTTGTTTGGTTTTGTTTTGTTTTGTTTTAAAAAAGCAGAATTATATTTCTTAGAAATAAATTTCTGCTATCAAATGAAGTTCACTAGAGTAAAAGCTGTTAGAAAATTTAAAATGGTCAAGATATCAAAGAAAAAATTGTTTCTTTACCTGAACATTTTTCTGAACCTGTTGTCTTCAGAATTTTGCTTGGCAACATTGATTTCAATTCCATTCAGTTTCTGTGTGGGGAAAAACACGCATATACACACAAAAAATAAAAATTAAAATAAAAAAAGGAAATCTGATTTTTTTTTTTGAAAGATGATAGAAGCTTACATCATCCAACACCAATGACAGATCTACTACAAAAGCATTATTTGTTAATTGGTAGTAAGCTTATAAGCCTAGAATGTAAATAAACAAAAATAATAAGACATAGAGCTTACTTTTTATCATTGCTGCCTTTTTACAGTGTCAAACCTGACAAAGGGCTTTTGTGCCTTAGAGTTTGTTGGTTTTTACCAACTGTAACAGTTGATCTAATAAAAGATAATGACTTTACAAACCTTCTCTTTACACATATTTCACGCAGTCTAGCTAGAGATGGAGGGGAAAAAATTAAGTTCGCAAGCCCAGCTTGTGCAGTCCCATTGAAAGGACGATGAATTTGTCTGGATGCAATATGTAATAAACAACCCTGTGGAAAAAAAAAAAAGCAGAAGCCCGCACAGCATCTGCTTTGCAAACTTAATGAACTTGGCCATTTAAGTTGTTTTGTTTGGTCTATTGCATATGGCAAAATGGTCCAATTGATGCACTCGGTACCATCAGTATTTCATTTTTGAAAACTAATCTGTTCTCTTCCCTCCCCCTCCCCATGTTGATGGAGAATCAGTTTAATGTCTGGATTGCTGGCAGTGCACTTGAGTGCTGGTGAGTCAGCTAGATGGGAATGCTCCCTCTGAGTCAGTGCGGAGCCAGCCTCCCAGCATGGTGCTTGGGGACACTCTGGTGCTTGAGCTGCAATCATTTAGATCAGAGAAAACCAAAGCTCTGAACAGTTGCGGTCACTTGAGATCAGATGGAAAAAAAACAGAGATATTACGCCAGTGTCCTCAGCAAACTCAAAAGACAATTGCACTAGGCCAGATCTGCTCATACTCTGCCAAGAAGCTTGATGAGATAAAGATAGTCTTCTTTGTTTTCTGTCATTAAAGAGTCAAGCTTTTATTATCATTATTATTATTATTATTATTGGAAGAAACTGTGTAAAAGTTGCTATATTCCACACCAGAAGTGGTCGCATTTCAGTGCTACAGAAAATGGTTCTGGTACGTATAAGCTGTAGGATTCCACATGACAAGGAATAAATCAGTCCTAGCTGCGCTTTTGCATTGATTTCAATGGAGTTTAGAGCAGTCCCAGAGTTTTTAAAGCATCTATAAATCATCTGGTAGAATATAAAAGATATTTAATCACAAACAAATTCTTATTTCAGAAAAAAATATAATAATAATAATAATAAATAAATAAAAATAAAAAAATCTGTACTACCAATTCTTTCCCTAGCCTGCAAGCTCTTTGCAGCAGGGACCAGATTTTATTTTGTGTTCACCCAGTACACAGCACAGTCAGCTCCTCTGGGTTTTGGAATTATGTATCTCAGCAAAGCTATAACAACAGCAATAACGCTGATGACAGTGATGTCCATAATAATAAATTTGACACTTTCCAGTAAATAACACATATAATTATTACACTCCATTTCTGTTTATTATTCAAGTATTTTTAGTTTCCCTTAGCAAAAGTTCATGTCACTGACAATGCAGCCAATTAAATACACAAAAATGAACATCTGCAGAATTTCCAGCCAAAATGAAATCTCTGATTCTTTCTTGCTTCAAGAAAGCGAAAGACATACTGACAGGGAAGATTTTTCTATTTTTCATTCTAAAATACTCCAACTCTTGTAACCATCATCCCCCTTATTCACATAGTTGCATAGTTAGTTGGCAATTTACTAGAGACTCGTCATGCTCACAGAAAACCATCTGACAATCAGTTCAGCAAACAGGACAATAACACTAAAATTTCAAAGGGATTCAAGGTGCACAGGTCAGGGAAAGAAAAGACGATGGTATTCAAAGGAAAACAAATAAACATTTACTTTAGGACTGTATCGATATAGAAAAGCATGTCTCCCAATGTGTGAAGTTCAAATAAAAATCTCCACAAAGTGCATGTTGAGATCCTGACCCAAGAACTCATGCAGCAGGATAGAGCCCAATGCAAAATTAAAAGGAATGAGTTCTCCACCCACCAACTTCAGCAGTGCTGCTAGGCACTGTAGTAATTAATTGAGCCTTGATATTTCATCAGCCTTTGATTACAGAGTGGAGCTGAGTGGAACATTTCACACAGAAAGTGAGACAATGTTGCAACGAAGTCAAGAGAAAAATATCACATTTCACCAAGCATAGTTTAGTGAACTTTGACATTTGATTTCACTTAACAGAGTGAAAAATTGTATTAGAGTAAGGAAGGGGAGCACGCTATTCTGAGGGGAAGAGACCAGGGTCAGGCAGCGTACTGTTCTCTAAATGTTTCACAGATTTAATAGTTAATATTTTAAGATATAGGAGAAGATTTTTAGTTTTGCCAAGATTTTGGTGCCTGCAGAGGACAGAGACCTCTCTTTCCACAAACACACAAACAGCACTCCCAGCCATTCTGACCAGTAATGACTCCTAGCCCAAAGCAGTATGAAGTCTGCTCCGAATCTCTCAAGTTGGCCAAAGCCCCTTAATGAAATGTTGGACAGCTAAGCATAGATGGAGCAAAATGAAATATAACCCATGACACCTGGTGACCTGTTTTGGAGTGAAAGCCTTACCCAAGGGCAGCTGCACCAGGACGAGCTGACAAGCTTTGTGCTATGGGTGTTTGTGGGACAGCTCAGAAGCCAATGGAGGGCTGGTTTATATAGTAAGCTGAAAAATTAAACTGTTTCATTTGTATTACTACCTATATTCACCTCAGCATCATATGGCTTTCCAGGAGCAAACCCTTTTGTGGTTGAAGAGCTTTGCCATTGATTTCAGTGTAAGCTTTAAGGAGATGTGGAGGGGGTTGTGTGTAGGGTTCTTGGTATGGACATTACATTTAGGGAATTTCACCCTCCCTCGATAGCATGATACTGGCAAGGCAGGGGGAGAAATCATTTAAGTATCAGGGGAAAAACAAGCAAACAAACATGTTTTAGTTATTTTTGATTGTGCAAATTCTGTATGTACTTATATGGTGAACCCTCATATAGCAAACATTTTATTCAACAACATGATATAAACAGCTAATTTTGTCCTTTTTGCTAGGACTAGAAGTGCTTTGGATGAAAGAGTTGGGGGGGGGGGGTGAGGAAATACTGGGATGTGTGAAATGTAGGAGAGGAAATATAAGAAGAGAGAAATCAGAACATGACACATAATAAGGCTACAGAAAGAGCAGCTGATAAAAAAAGATAAGCATTAAAGAGGAAATTAAAAGACAACAAGTTATCCTCTTGGAATTGATCAAGAAACAAGAACATGTATGCTTGTAGTAACATCTCCATCTCCCATTGGCAGTTCCTCCAAGATCCAGGGTGTTCCCTGAATCCTGGCTGACATCCAGCTTGGGTAATTATATTCTACTTACATAAAATTCCCCTTGCAGTTTCAATTGGACACCACTTTGCATCCCAAACTGTTCTGCAGTGTGGTTATGCATGCTTCACAGCAGAGATGGCTGCATTTCAGCAGGGAGCTAAGTTATCTTTTTATATAGTTCATATACTATGTTATAAAGCACCTGGGACCCTTACGCATCAAACGTGCAGTACACATTATGTTATCAGTAGTATGCAAGTTATTAGGAGAAAGAGTATACAGTCATCATTTATCTACTGAGACAATAAATTCTGTGTTAAGTAGGGTCTAAGCTAAATCACAGTGCCATAGTAGTGCTCAGATGGAATTGAATGGCACAGTTATAAAAGTAAATGAACAAGCCAGTATGGCTACAGCTGGGAAAAGTAAATCAAAGGCCCAGATCCTCAGCATAAGTAACATGAATTCATAGAAGCTCAGCTATTTACACCAGTGGGGAATCTCCCTCAAAAAACAGGCTGGCAAAGAGAGAATAACCATCCTTCCCAATGTTTTAATGCTTTCCCACCCAGTAGGAGCAAGTGGACAAGAGCTGATGCACAGTGTTTTAACAGTGGTTGAAGACTCAAGGGAGGTTATAAGGCCAAAAAAATAAGAGAAAGGGGAAAAAAAACCACACACACATAAATTCAAGGGAACAGCCAGTGGCAGCAAAAGAGAAAAGAGAGATTCAGAATGCAACTAGGGTTGCACAAATGATCTGCAGCAGTCAGCAGCCACAGGTGAAGGACCCAGAAGAGGGGAATTGTGTTGTTGCCCAGTAGCTTGAAAAGAAACCTGGCTTCTTATTAGTTTGGGATTTTATTATTATTATTATTATTTTAACTATTATTATTTATTTTATGTTTAGATCAAAAGGACAGCAAGTAATGCAATCCATGTGTTTACATAGAGAACAGTATTAGTATGGGGATGCATGGAAGCCACATGGGAATATCTGCTAAATGAGACCATGCGGAAAACATTTATTCAGCAGTCTTTCAAAAAACATTGTATGGAAGAGAGTTGGCCACCACATAATTCAACTAAGTGAAAGACACTGAGTGACTTAGTGCAGTAACTTGTGAGGGAGAGACAGGTTTGCTGTACTGGTCTAACCTGTTACTTTTACAATCACTTCCACATCCAGAGTTCGGAGATAGAATGTGATATGCTCCACAATGAAGAGTATGAAATAAAAACTAAATCAATTAGTGTGAATACAATGTAGACAAAGCAGAGCATTCTGCTTTGATATTTTCAGAAAAGCATATTTAAAATAAGATTTAAAAAAGATTTAAACTTTTTTTTATTATTAAATTGTTTTTTTCTTGCTTCTTCATGCTTTTGACTTACTGAACCATCACTGTCTCTTCATTTACTACTTCTCAATGTAAAATGTAACACAAAAAGAACTATATAGTGAGAGAGACATTTTCACGAGCACTAGTTTTCTGCTGAGGAAAGCTCATTTGGATCTGCAAAGTACTCTTACGAGAGAGAAAGACAAATAATCCTTCATCCTTGGTGAGGTTACACAGGTAAGAAATTACTGGGGCTGTGTGGAATCTAGGATTACAGACACTGTTTCAAAAAGCTCATCAAAACAGAGGTAAAAGCTCTAATGTATGCCAGTATTTGTCTTCAAAGAGGAAAGGAAGTTGATAGTAAAGGTGAAGGGTTTAGCTCCTGCTGTTTTCTGGTTGACCGTCCAGTGCTGGTGCAAACCTCAGAAGACAGCAAGCAAATAAACGAGGAAACTGAAATAGATTCAAACACCTAACATCAGAGTGAGGAAAACCTGCTGGATACAATCAAAGAGTGATAAATTTAAATGGAAAATACAGCTAGATAACATAATTTCTTTCAAAATAGGAAGAACTTTTAAAGTACAGCAGCCTCAGATATTCCATAGCTGCAATAAAAAGTCTCTTTTTCAGAAGCAACTAAAGATAATTGGGAATGAAGCTTAAGAAAATGGGTCAGGGGATATTTTTATTATTATTTTGCACATACTGTGCAGTATTTTGCTGAATTACAGAACCACACATCTGAAAATCTTACTGAAGCACCAGAGACAAGACTTAATTCTTTACTGCGGGTCTGCTAATGCTCCTCAGAATTAAGCTAAATTACTCTGTCTTTGAAGCCTCATATTTTTGACAAATGTCTAAGACTTTTTGATCTTTACCATGTATTTCACGTTGGTCCACAAGTGAACTTTGCAAAAAATTAGCTTTTGATTTTGTGCCTTGCATTTTGTCAACTAGATTCTTGTGAGCTTTGGTTTAGCAACTTTAAGCCTCTGCTTCACAGAGGCTAATTAAATTAAATCAACTGAGTGAAAAGGCAGCCTCTCAGGTCCACAATAGAACAAGAACCAATTCCCAGAGGGATGAAGAAGGGTTACGCCGCCGCATGTAAGCTTCTCCGCTTCCCCCTTCTCTGTGGAAGCTGTCCTAGGCACTGTCCAGGAGGCTGTTAGCTGAAACTGGCATCTGCCATCAACTAACACTGGGCACAAGAAAAGCCAAAAAGATAACAGAAGGAGAATGGAAGTGCCAATGTCCTCAGTATTTTGGCACCAAGTGGAAATAAAATCTACCTTACTAATTTGTTTGATTAAGGGGATGAGACTTTTCCCCATACACTTGAGACTGGTGAGAAAGCCGCTGGGATATGGCTTTTGAAATCATGTGTGCCACTGATTGCAGCTCACAGACTGTGGGCAGAAACTACTGTGTTATCTCCTGATTAATAGAATGGACTCACTATAGGAAAATCTGTAAAGCTGAGAAAGCTTAGGGTAATGTCTACTGGTATATGCCATGGGGTTGCAATCAGCAGACATAATTTGGGGGTCATAGTTATTACCATGTCAGATGCAAGTGGAAGTTTAGAAATCTTACCTTCACAGGAATGTTCTTTCACACTGCACTATGAATCCCCTGGTTAGGAAAGTTTAAGTGTCCAAGACAGTACTCACAATTTAAACTGGAAATTATTGTATAAACATGGCAGTTACCTTTCCGTTCCAAATATGATGTGGTCTTGTGCTACGTGGGTGAAAACCTGAATGCACTGAGCTCAAAGGCACAAGTCTGCAGGGAGAGGCAGTACTTGTTATTCAACTGGTTAATAACATTGTGGGCCAGGGGGAGGGAAAGAAAAACAAATGCTTTCAAGCACACAGGCTCTTCAGAAATAAATTTCATGTCCTTACACTCCTTAAACTCAATGGGAGTTTTACCACTGACTCATTCATCTCCCATGATATTTAAATTGCAAATAGGGAGGATGTAAGATTCATCCTAAAGGAAGGGAAATTGCCTACCATTAAAGAAATGAGGGGACTGTTCTAAATAAAGCCTGGAGTGCTGGAGCATCTTGACCCAAAGTGGGTGTAGAGTTCAGAGAAGGCAAGTCACAACACTTTTGTGCATTGGTTTACCCACCTGTTAAACGGGTCTAACAGTAAACCTCAGGGAAACAGGATTAATTAGCATGTTTGACTTTGCCAAGAGTTCAGAGAGGAGAAAGAATACAGTGCAAAGTATTATTCTGATTGTCATTTTGGTGATCCATCATCCAGCAGCACTGTGGGGACAGGAACTGCTGTCTGATTCAGCAGGCAAACACATGCAAGAGCCATTGAGATTTGCCTTTGTTGTGGGCTGTCAAATGTGTTTTTATTTTTATTTAATTATCATCCTTTATTGGGAGTGAGTTCCGATTCTGAGTGCTTTCATGGGACATCAGATGATGAGGTGGTACCAAGGGAAGTACTGCAAAGTAGGCCAGGTACCACGAATGCCACCAGACAGGTCACTCAGGGGAAGATCAGCTGTTTCAATAAGTTAGAGACTACAGCCTGGTAGACAATGATTAAAGCTTAGAAACCCTTGCTGAAGCTACTGCTTGATAGGCCTGGATGACTTACAGTAGTCAGATAAAGTTGTGTTATTACCAGTTTTCAGCCATTGTGCTAAAATCCTGATACTGCCAGCTTTACTCGTATTGATGACTATTCCTTGCATGGCAAGGAGATCCATTTCCTTTGTTCACATAGCATAATTGAGATCTGAGCCTAGAGTAAATAAAGGCATATGAAAGACACTCAGGTAGTACTGTCTATGTTGGATAAACTTTGCTTAGGCTTTTTGAATTTTTATCTGAATTAAGCCCATTCATTTAATCCTTTGAGGTTCGTGTACAGGTGGGACTTAAAATCTTGTCAACTGCCTTAGGTATCAAAATATGTTTTTGCAGTTAGATACCCTCAAAATTTGTTGAATTCAAGCTATTTCCCCTTATTCAGAAGTGGAAAATAAATCTGGCAGAGATACTTAGACATATATGTTTAGCTTAACTAAAACCAGTAAGATTTTAAGGGCCACCTCAACCCACCTGTTTGGGTCTGCCTAATTTCACATTCAGCCATAATAACAACTTCCCTCTCCAGCATCTTCAAATTATGTAATCATTTTTCACCTTTAGCTACAATTTTCCTTAAAAGTGTTTTGTATTACATTGGTCTGAAAAAGACTAAATTTCATCAGCTTCCTTACCCTACTGCTGAGCATACACTCACTTCAGTTTTTGCCTGAGCTTTAGGACTAATGCTTTTCTAATGTGTTTTCTTTGCCCTGGAATGGGAAAGCAGAGAAGAAGCTAAGGCTGTTTTGTTTTTGTTGTTGGTGGTGGTTTTGTTTGTTTTGTTGTTTTTTGTTTTGTTTTGTTTTGTTTTTCCTCAGCAGAGGTTTTGATTAAAACATCAAACTGGACCTAATGATGACTTTTGACAAAAACAATTCTATCAGCAACGTCCCAGTGTACCACGCAGTCCTATAATGCTTTCCCCTCACCATCCTGTGCTGTTACATGTCCTGGGCAGGCGAGCCTTGCAAGAATGCTGTTACACAGCTCTTGTTTAGTGTTTAGATCTTTAATATTTAGATCTTTAAAGCATTTTGTGTCTACGCCTAGCAGGCTCTGTGCCAGTTCTCCGACAATGTAGTTGAATCAGTAACTTGGAGCCTATTCCATGATAGCAGGTCCAGCAGTCTGCTCTGGGTACGGATCTTATGAGTCCTGCAGCCTTTAGGCCTCTTTGCCAAACAATGATATAATCAATAAGCTGCCAGCTCTTGGATCAAGGATGTATCCAAGATATTTTAGGCTTATCCAATTACCGAATAATTGTGTTTGCAATAACCAGCTCGTGTTCAGCACATTTGGTTATTAGAATAAAGATGATTGCTGCTGACTCTCTCAGTGCCAGAACAGCCAGCAGAACTCCACTTTATTATGTCTCCACTAAGCTTAAAAATGTTACCTCTCTGTGTCAATTTTCCTGTTTGTGGTGTCACTGTAATGACATCCAGCAAGCCATTCCTAAGCAGTTCACTCACATTGCTGTCCTCCACTGGGGTTAGCATATAAGCACTAAGGATATTGGCAGGATGCCTCCAATTTCCTTTCTTCTCCCCCCTTACACAACTACAGAGCACTCAATGATAATCACTAACTTCACAACCAACTCGAAGCCACCCAGTGAGCCAAGAGAATGTGGAGCTATTCTGAAGCACTGATGGATACTGCATTGCTCCTGGAGATCCCTCTCCCTCCAGCAGCTAGAAACTCAGTATACATCTACCTGGCAGGTAAGGGTTATCTTTCTTAAAGAAACTTGTGTTTTTCAATGCTTTTCACTCTGCAGACTGAGAAATAACCTATAAACACTGTGGAAACCTAAGACTGTAAGGATTCTAGCTGTGCTGGAATAGTTGTGCTTCAGGCATTTCTTTGAATGCAAGTGTAATAGCTGCTCAAACAGGATAAAAATGTTAATATATTTTCATGGTCATTCTTTTGCACATTTTGCACTTTCGAGGAGATCCCAGGCTGCAACAATTTTATAGAATGATTGCATCCCTTGTTGGTTGGAGAGGAAGTGATTTTCAGCCCATAAATTCAATAGGATTTGGGACTCCTTTGAGAAATCCTAGCAAAATTTTCTTCAGAAAGTCATGTTTAAAATAGTTTGTTCCACCTGTGCACTGGGAAGGTAAGCATAAACATGCTGCAAATGGAGCTGTATGGGGTGCGGGGTTTTAATGTTTTTGCAACTCTTAATTTCCCTAAAAATACTTTAATCTTGAAATTTGAAGGAAAATTTATAAAATCAGTTAATGTGCTGGAGCAACAATCAAGCATATTTACACGCTGCAGAGCAATATACATGTGAGAGCTGAAGGAGATATCATCAGACCAACAAGTGAGTTCCACTCTGTATTCAAAATTATGTTCCATTCTATATCACATAGCATGAGCTCCCAGGCAATTAGAGAGTGAATACTGAGCATATCATAGATGTAAGGTATTCTGGTGGCATTGGTCATGGTTCAAAAGAGAGACAGATGTCTGTCAATAGCCACAGGGAACCACATACGCCCACCTTTTCTGGACAGAGATAAGATACTGGGATGGTAGCAGCTCAGCATGAAGCTGTGGTGGTTTTACTTGGGTGGGCGGCCGAGCTCCACCACAACCACTCTCTCACTCCCCCTCCTCAAAGAGGAACGGGGAGAAAAGGGCTCAAGGGTTGAGATAAGGACGAGGAGATCGCGCAGTAATTATCGTGACGGGTAAAACAGACTCAGCATAGGGAGACAGTAAGATTTATTACTTATTACTAACAACCTAGAGAAGTGAGAAACAAAGGAAAGAAACCAAAAGCACCTTCCCCCCCATCCACCCTCTTCCACCTCCTCCCCCCGAGCGGCACAGGGGAACGGGGGAATGGGGGTTATGGTCAGTCTATGGCGCTTCTTCTCTGCCGCTCCTTCTCAGTCACTCTCGTCCCCTGTGCTGTGGGGTCCCTCCCACGGGATGCAGTCCTTGCTGAACTGAGCCGGCGTGGGCTGCCCACAGGCAGCAGCTCTTCAAGAACTACTCCAGATAAGGGTCTGTACCACGGGGTCCATCCCTCAGGAGCAAACTGCTCCAACCTGGGTCCCCCACGGGCAGCAGCTCCTGCCAGGTCACCTGCTCCTGCGTGGGCTCCTCTCCACGGGCTACAGGTCCAGCCCGGAATCTGCTCCGGCAGGGGTCTTCCACAGGCCACAGTCTCCGTCAGTGCACGTCCACCTGCTCCACCGTGGTCTCCTCCACGGGCTGCAGCGTGGAACCCTGCTCCACCGTGGTACTCCATGGGCTGCAGGGGGACAGCCTGCTTCACCATGGTCCTCACCACAGGCCGCAGGGGACTTCTGCTCCGGCGCCTGGAGCACCTCTCCCCCTCCTTCTTCACTGACCTTGGCGCCTGCAAGGCTGTTCCTCACTCCTCTCACTCTCCCAGCTGCTGTGTGGTGCAGCGTTGTTTTTTTTTTTTCCGTCTTAAATATGCTCTCACAGAGGCACAAAACAACATCACTTATTGGCTCAGCTCTGGTCAGCGGTGGGGCCCTTACCAAACATGGGGCAGCTTCTAGATCCTTCTCACAGAAGCCACCCCTATGGCCCCCTGCTACTAAAACCTTGCCACGTAAACCCACTACAGAAGCAAATAAAGGAAGGGATTTAAAAAAAAAAAAAAAAGTAATAATAACAAGGCAACCTAAAACAAGTGGTAACATCACTTTTTTTTATTATTATTTTTTTGTACTGACAGCTTTAAAAATCACTTAAAATCCACATAAAAGTACAGTATGTGGGATTCAAATAAACACAAATGGCCTACTAATGTACTAGCGTACGTGTAATTATTTTAAAATCTGGTTGCACAACAATGAACTCTGCTTTTCATCTTAATCTTATGGAGGAGAAGAGATTTCTGTGGTCTTGGTAAAATGCAATCCACGCCAGGCTTGGACTAGTCTGGCCACCCAGGTTTGCCTTTTCATATATCTGATAGATGTGTTTTGACAAGTTATATTAAGTACAAAGCAGGCCACCAGAGCAGCATGTGGAGTTGATATAGACAGAGACAGAAAGGCAAATAACAGTATGAACACAGTTTTGTAGGCAATATTTGCCATAACTGAGTACCCCCCATACATCATATCACCACACTTCAGTTAAAAATAAAAAATAATAAAAAAAAAATACAAAAAACGAGGCCTAACAACTTTTGAAAGGCAACATTTTAAACAGGATTTACAGCCCCTACATCTCCCTTATCTAAGGCAGTATTTCATTTTTTCTTTAAGAACTGAATTGTCAGTCTTGGTGTAACTTCCATTTTACACTGCGTTGGTTAAGGGAAATGTTGGAACTTGCATTTCCACCCCATCCTTTCCCTTCTATTGATACCAGTGTGCATTTCATTTAGGCACTCTGAAAACTCATGCAGAAACCTGGGGGGGGGGGTAGGGGAGGAATGTTGGCAAATGCACACCTGAACTGATTGCCCTTTTCTTTTACAACCATCTTGAGTACATCACCATCATCCTCCAGAGCTCTCCTAAACAAGTTTTGGCAATAGCAAAAACAAACACTATTTTACAACATCTTTGGATTCACTTCCAAAATGCAAAACTAATTAATCAGTAGTCTCCGAGAGACTCAGCTAAATGTGGCTGCCTCTTTGACACTGATCTCTGCTTTGATGTGAATATAGAAAGCATGTGAGCAAACCCCTAAAAGAGGTAATGGGTTTCAATTATTTATTTGTTTGGAATACAGGGGAGTAGAAGGTTAGCAATAAGTACATAGCTAATCCTGCTTAGGCCCTCCCAACAGCGAGGGTGTTTAACTCCCTGCTTTCCCATGCAGTTTTTGTGCGGGATGCACTAGTATGCCTGTCTTAGGCTGTCATTGTGCCAAGTTCTTTACAAAGCAGAATATACTTAAAGGACATGTATACTGTCAAGCCACACATAAAGATTGTTATTTTTAATTATTTATTATCAACACTAGAGAGCTGCTAGCTCAACATATAGGCCTTTCCCCTTGTTGCTTTTAACTGTCATTGGTTTTCAAGTCAGGAGTGTCTATTCTAAGTGTTAGCTAGTCATTAACATCATATTCTTCAGACACAATATAATCATCCTAATAATTGATTGTAGTGAAGGTAGTCACTTGTATCCCACACAATTCTCAGCCATGAACTTTGTCCTCAGTAGTTTATTATGCACAGAGAAATATCTTGATGCTATAATCTATCTTCTTCACAAATTTACAACAAAGGGCAACAAGCTATGTATTGCTCTTTCAAAACACACCACTTGTATGATGCTGCAAAAGAACCTGCATTTTCTGAAAAGCATATTATTAGTAAATGTGAAATTAAAACAAAACAAAACAAAAACGACAACAACAAAAACAATAAGTAAAAGCCTTCCTCATAGTGATTGTGCATATATGGAGAGAGAAAGAACACATAGGATTTCTCTTTGGAAGTAAAACCTGCTAAATAATAGTGGAAAGCCTATTGTGTCACAAACAAAAGGAATATATTGATAGCAGGCTGACTAAGAGAAGCTGCTGTTAGAAGTAGGAGAAATCTACAATACTTATGTGATAGATACACTGGGTAAAATGCGTGCTTTCCTTGTTGACTGGACCAATTTAAAATCATTTCACATTCTTAAATCATTTATTAGTTATACTCTTTCTCTCTTCCCCTTCACAGACCTGTCTAGTGCAATGTATAGAGGCTGAGATTTTGAAGTTTTAGAGATGTTTACTTATAAAAGCTTTAAATCTATTTTACCACAAAAATTCACTAATACTAAATATAGTTATTCAGAGGTGCAAATGCAAATGGACAAAAAGAAGTCTCTGAAATATTTATAAAGATGAAGAGAAAAAAAAAATCAATGGTAAACAACAGCTAATTGTAACCCCATTCCCGTCCTCTCCCACCAGCCTCAGTCCCAAAACCAAACTGGTATTTCACCTCTGGAAGATACAATGGGAATCTTCTTTACATACTCATTAGTTTGGATCAATGTACAGATCTTTTATGACAACAGTAATCAGTCATCTATTTGTATATAATTAATCAGTATCTTAAAATTTGTGGGGGCTTTTTCTCATCTGTACTATACAGATACATTTTTCATCAATTTTAAATAAGAAAAGGGTGTTAGTCAGCTGCCCTTTTTTTTCCAAATGATACGAAAAAGTAAAATTATATTTAGTCAACTCTTTAAGGAGATTTGAACACACTATATTAAACACTGAACAGTTTTGAATTGGGGTTGAGGTGGTTTTGTATGTTTGGTTGGTTGTTTTTTAATAAAAAGCTTTTAAAAAGAGATTTTGATAGTGTTTTGGACCCAGAGTAGCATCCTCTCACACAGGCTTTGTAACACAGTGTAATACAGTGAGTAGAAAAAAATTCTGTAGCTGAGACAGATAATTAATTAACTAATTCATACACACCCATAACAAATTAAATTCTGTACTATAAGGTTCTAACTCTGTTGGGTCTTTTTGTGCGCATGTGCTTGACTTTTTCTGTTTATTTATTTGTTTGGCTGGTTGATTGTTGTTGTTGCCTTTTATAGTTTCAGCATGATGTGAGATGAGAAGGTCCCAGCTTATATATCATTGCCATCACTACAGAGCCTAAACAGATGAACCAGGTAACTGTTCCCATTCCATGTTCTCTAATGGTGTTATAACCACTTCTTTATCCAAATACTCATATCACTTGATGATATGGAGAGGTATGACACTAAAATCCAAGTCTTGCACAAAATAAAATGAAGGACTATTAGTTGTTTAACCTTGATAGCCCCCTGTCTGGCGTGTCTGTCAGCACCTTTGATTAGCTTAACATAAAAATTAGGCAACACAGTTGAGTGAACTGGAAAGATTTCAGCGAGAACTAACTACTTGGAAATTAATCTTCTAATTATATTAGAAGAAGGCCTAAACTCAATGAAAATCTTCTTTAAAAATCATTTGGGTCCCATGATGTTGAGAACTACAGAAAGACCAGACAGAACAAGGACGAGATAATTATTCACCAGTTCATTCTACTTCTCACATCAAGAAGCGAGCACAATCCAGAAAACATTGGAGAAAAGTATGGAGGCTGAGATAGCTGTGGTTGATCTGTGGTCATTAAATTGACAACCTTCTTTTTAAAGAAGAGAGTTGAATCAGAAAAGTTGCTGGTTTTCTCTTACCAAATGAAAGGGAATACAAAACACTGATACGATCAAAAGTATTCATTTATTATGTATTTTGTATTACATCCTTAACTAGTTACTCAAAGATCACTCCAGCTTTTGCACATGCACAAAACTTTACTGTGTTTATAAGCTGTGTAATTTCTATCTTCTAAACTATTCACTAGATATTCTAACAAAGAAACCATTGGCTTCTCCTGAGGATACTCAGTAGTACGTTATTTTTGAAGTTGTCATTCATACTAGATGCAATTCAAACAAGACTATTCAAAGCTATTTATAATCTTTTTCAATAGTAATGACTAGATTTCTTTTTACTTTATTCTTGAAGAAAGAGAAATGCTACTAATATCTAGATGTTACACTTAAGAAGCCTAGTGGACTTAATGAGTTGTAACATTCATTTTCAATAAAGTTTTTGTGGTTGAGGGAGGGAAAATATCTTCAAATTAGTAAAATATGTATAAGGAAATAGCAGGAAGTAAATTAGTACTTTGCAGATAAAGTAGCATTGTGCCTACTATTGGGTTAGTTTGCAGTATGGATCTTAAAACACAGAGGTTAATATTTTGTCTGACGCATTCTTAAGCATTTTGCATTTTTTCTGCTCATAGTGAAATTGTTGGAATTGTGATCAACTAACATTGTGCAAGAGCCTGGTATTCATCTCTATTTCATAAGCTCTTACATGGCTAGCTGAAATCTCTGACATCTCTTTAGTCCTTGGTCACTGAAGACATCTGGAAGACAGAGTCAATTTTCTAGACCTGACAGTGGAACTAACTTCTAAATCTTCTTCTATACCCTTAGATTCTCTTCTCTCCTGTGGGAGTTTCATATAAGAAAGTACATTTCCAAATTCCATTTCAAGGAGCTGATTCAATTCTTTTTTTCAGTGAACTTCTTGTCAGCTTCACCAATTCACTGATCCATCCTTCTCACACAAATCTACAAAATACAAGCAGTACATTATACATTCCCCTGGTGTGACAATGGTAGGGTTTTGTTAATTAGTAAGTAGTTTATAACTTACATATGATGAATTATTAAGTATTCAGTAAAAAAAGTAAAAAAAAAATGGCCTGAGTAGTCCAATTGTTAGCTGTAAGTATTTGCTTCTACTTGTGCTTGCTGTGTGGAATATTTAGTAGTCTTCAGCACAAAAGCTTTGTTCAACCAAGAAATGTAAATATTTTCTTATTCTTTACAAGAGGAAAAGGTCAAGTTTTACTAAATTGGCCATATCACATTCTTTAATATTAGAAATTTATCAAAAGCTCACATTTTTGTTATAAAAGGAGTATTCATTTATCCACAATAAATATATTTAGTAAGTGACTGTCTAGCATAATAATCCTCTTGCTTTTTACTTTTGTCACAGTATATAGTGTTTCACAGTGTGAACAGCAATAATGATCATGTGTTCATATGAGTAGATTCATTTTGGCAAGTCTTGTTAGTTGACAGGTATGTAATACACTTGCCTTGCGGCTTTGGGACCAGGTTTCAAATACAGCCTTCACTGAAGTGACTGAAAATCATTCAGATCTCATAACTGTATCAAGTGACAAGTAATGTGAATGCAGTCAGTATGCGTACAGCACCTGATGTACACTAGCCAGTCAAAAATGCTTCCCTTTATTCAGTTGCACTGCTTTGTCTGACCATCAGAAAGAAGACACTTAAGGCAAGGAATTAAGGCCAGCAACACAAATCTATCTTTCTAAATACATTCATCTCTTTCTAACAAGACATTTATGTGCCCAGCAGCTGTTTCCTTGGCTTTTGTACTCTGTGTCCACTAAAGGAACTCAAGTCCCTCACACATACAATAAGGGCACTGTACTAATTGTCAACATTAACTGCCAAAAGCAGCAATTCTATCAAGTTGATGTTGACTCAGACATGAACTTGTCCTGATTCAGTTCCTCTTTAACGCTGCTGGACACCTCTCACTGATAATGTTTTCACTGCTCACCAAGGAGTGCCAAATGTTGGCATTTCATTCATGCTTGTCATTGCCATGATATCACACATTACCCTCTAAAAGGAAACAAGATTTCACCATAGTCCTTATTATGTCACGTACAAGGAACATGTCAGTCATGTGAACTTGCGGTTAGAGAAGGAAAATAGAAATTATGTCCAACACAGCTAGTGGTCCTGCTGGCTCTAGGTAAGTAAATACATTTATTTTTGTTTGGTTGCTTGGTTTTTGTTTGGTTTTGGTTTGGTTAGGTTTTGTCCCAGCTTTATCCAATATAAAATAACCTTAGGTATAATGCTTAAATTATTGCTGGACACTTTGAGAGATACAGCTGATTTAGAATGTTTTTTATTCATGGGCACAATGTACAGCATATGCAAGCATAAAAAGAATAGCAATTATTTTGATTTTATTATAAGCCATTTTTTCTTCCCAACAGTAAGAAAGTCTTATACAGATGGATAGGCTTCCAACTTTGATGGACTTAGGAGAGAAAAGAAACTCAATGTATTTTCATTTATTAGCATGGTTAGGACACATGGTTACTAGCATAGATGGGGCAGATTGCTCCTAGTTGCAACATGGCCATACTAACAGCAGCGGAGGAGACTGAAATGTATGGAGGGAAAGGTCCCATTACACCAGCGAAGAGGAAGGAAGCTGTGGGCAGGGGAGAAGGAGGTATTCTACTGTTCTCAGAATGGTATTCTCCTGTATTTTAACCTTGCAAACTCAAATGGGATATTCCTTTCTTCTTTAACTCAGTTCTGACCTTTGAGGTTTTCAAGTTTTCTAGTGCTGCCACTCTGACCTCTTTTCCATTTCTTACACATATTGTTTCATATTGTTTTTCCCACCCATGCATCAGCTTGCATATTTACAAACTAAATCCTTCAAGCTGTTTTCTTCCCTTTCTCTATACCAACTGTCCATGTATTCATTGAATCCCAGGGAAGCATGGCTGAAAGGACCTCATGAGGTCAGGGAATTCACCATACTACTCCAAGGCTTTCCTCATTATCTTGTAGTATGTCAGTGTCCTGAGTGTTGTTTGCAGCTCCTCCTAATTCATTTTCATATGGTGAACGTGACTATCAAATAAAAATACACTATAGCACAGTCACTTCACCTGCTTTCCACGCTGCGCTGTTCAAGCCACAATTTTGGAAAACTGTAGGATGTCTAGTCCTCACGTTGATAGCCTGCATGTAAGCACACGAGAATTATTGGAATGCTCATTGCTAACTGTAAAAAAAAAAAAATAAATAAATAAAAATAAAAATAAAATAAAATAAAATAATAAAATAAAATAAAATAAAATAAAATAAAATAAAATAAAATAAAAAATCCTTTACATTAGTTCTAATAGCCCTATTTCTTTCTTGCTCTAAAATCATTGCAATGAGCATTACGGAATTGTCCCATGCTTCCACAAGAGTCAGTAATGTTAATGAACATCTGAAAAACACTACAGTCCAGCATAAATCAGGGGAACTCACTGAAATCCAATGGAATTATTTACAACAGTTGAAGATTTGGCTTTTCATGCCAGCGTAATGATCTTGTTCTTTAAAGCCAACTATCGTATAAATAAATGCAATAAATATGAATTACATTCCTAACAGTACGAATAGGAACACACTATTTTTTCTGTTGAATTATAATTTTGTAGGTGGAGAGAAAATATTAGAGATTCATCTGACTCAGGTAAGCTGCATAAAAGTTTGGTTCCACATTTCAAGTATGAATCTCTAATTGCTATTTTTTTTTATGGTTTATAGAACTGTACTCATAGTATTAGTGGTAACTGCCTTGAAGCTTCTTTATCCGAATTGTTCCCTGTAGCAGCTTGCCCATAAACATCCTCCAGTTTAAGCTGTGGAGCTCTTCTTCATAATTCCAAACCTACTTTTTAGAGAAATTAATTTGGCTAAATGTCTTGTGAGCTAGCTTTAAAAGTTCAACATACTTTCAAATGTTAGAACAAATATACTGCAAGTTGTCTTGGCACCTACATTTGTAAACAAAGTATATGAGAGAAGACCTTGCTTCTTATTAGGGAAAAGATTTTCCTCTTATCAAGGAAAAGATGCAGAAATTATGTAACTTGGGACATTTTCTTTATTCATCTGGAGATTTTAAACCTCTGATATGATAAATTAATAACCAGAATAACTGTACAGCTCAAGCATAGATTTATACATGAAAGTTTCCCAAAGATTTCATGTCCATTTTTTTTTATTACTACAAGTCCATTTCAACAGCAGGCTACTTAGAAATGGCTACCATTTAAATCAAGGATCAATTAGAATCATTAATAAAAACAAAACAAAATAAAAACTGCAAAAACTGTTAACTCCCATTAGACCTTAAATGGCTTTTTAAATTACCATTAAGCATGTAGTTGTTAATCACTGTTTTGATCAAGATTATAAAAAAGCAGGGTCTTTAATTTCTCTCAAATAAATTAAAAATTCCCCTTCTTAACATGCTACAAACAAAACTGATGGTCCGAGTGAGGAAGGGAATGGAAATCATCTTCTCAGTCACTTCTTGTTTCTGGACTGAGGGAAACACTGGTGAAAAACAGAGTAAGCTAATCAGTAATTATTGTAGCTTCATCTTCTGTGATGAAGAAAGCCTCAAATCACGAAGTTATTCAGAATAAGTCCTGACTTGGGATTGGGGCCTAAAGAATGCAGAAAATCAACACAGAGACAGGAATATTTTCATTTCTTACGAGATACCTAAAGTAATAGGAAGTGCATGCCTTCCCTTTTCTGCTTTTTACCCTTCCTTGATATGTTCGATCTGTGAACTCATCAGAGGACAACTGGCACTGGCTGTCATACATCTGTCACCATCGGTAGACCTCAGAAATGGGGAGAAGGTTGCCGGATTTTTATGTAGGTATGAAAGCCTCCCAAAACCTTCCTCCTTTGGGACTGTGGTAACCTACCCTAATTCTATTTCCTTTTTAGTGTCCCTATTTATGGCTGCCATTATTTACACAAACATTTAAAACTGTGAAGGGTATAGCTGGCAAGGCATTAAACCCTTTTTAACATTTCCTGCATTTATTTTCTCTCTATATGATAGAAGATATCTATATAAGCAACTGCAACATTAGCAGGCTAAGAAGTAGGTAGGTGGGAATGAAAATAGCTTGTGGGATTTATGGGTTTGGGCAGTGCAAAAGGTCACAGTGCTGTTCTGTGTTAACATGCAGAAAACAATTCAAATTTCAGCTTAAAGTCCAGTCTTTTACAATACTCACCCAAGCCTGGACTTTAAGGCTCCCCCACCCCTAATTACTGCCTGCAGCAGGTTCACAACAAAATAACTATTTAGCCCAGAGGTGAAAATTTCCACTTTAAAAAGCAGAGGTGGAAAATCTGAACCTTCCCTCTGGATCAAATGTTCATAGACTCATGAAAATATCAGGCGTTTTCTTCTTGCTTGGCTTACAGATATTCTCACACGTACACAAAAGGATGGGTACTTTGCACAACTGCATTGCAGGGAGCCTGGGGGCAGCAGTGCCATGCATTCAAGAATTACCTAGGGGCTCTTCAAGACGGGCCACTGGAGGCGGAGGTGACACAATGAATTCGGAGAAAGTAGAGGAGTGCTGGCTGAATTGATTCTTATGCATTCTCGTATTTAGAATAGCCACATATTGGCATTGACATGAATTTCAGAGGCAGTGGGGTTGAGATGCAACATGGCATTCATAATGAAGGCTGATAGAAGCAAACTGGGAACAATACTAAATAGGACATCATTAAATATTATTATAAGATAAACTTGCTTAAGAGGAAAAATTCTCCAAAGAACTATATTTCAAAGACTGACATTTCATTGCTTGGCACATTCCAGCAACGTCTGAGAGTTGAATAAAGACACTGCAGTCTAAAAAGACCAGGCAGCAGAATATTGCACTTCACTTTTTAATGCGTGAATGAATGTAGTGTGCACTGTAGGGAGGAGCTGATAAAGCAAGCAGGTGCTATGCGAGCTTCTGTCAAACTCTGCTTCTGAAATGTCAGAGCACATCTCAGCTACTCTTGGTCCCTTCTGCAGAGAACATAGGTATGTGCAGCTGAGAGCAGGAAGGACTGGCTTATTTCTCTGAGGGTACTAACTCTACACAGAACAGAGGTCTTCACCTAAGAAATGACAGCTCATAATACAAATAACTGGAGCCATCTAGATCTTACTGTCATTTTTAATTTGTTTATGAACTCATAACAGACTCACAGGCTTAATCTTTCAGCCACAGTGAAGGCTGAGTGAAGGGGGGAACTGAGGGGGACATGGGGGGCAAGCACTAACTATAGAAAAATAAATAATTTCATTCTCCTGTAGGGAATAGAAAATTATGAAAACCCCTGCAAAGACTCCACATTTCCCATAACGTATGCAACATGGCAGTTTCTGGAGCAGAAACATGTTAGAAGTATTGCCATGCAACTAGTAAGCCATTCAGTGGCTAACCCCAAACCTAGAGCTGATTTGCTACACAACACTACAGCTCCCACTGCCTATGTTTATTCAAATGCAGTCTATTTGAACTAAAATATCTTCCTTAAATTCCCCCCACTCTCTTATTGCTGTAAACTCTATTACCACCTAATACCTCAAGCCCACCCTGACCAATGCCTTCCTTCCCTCTGGTTAAGCTTTCCCAGGTGTGGCCAGTTGATCTTTCATCCATCTCTAGTCACGTAAGTTTTCAAACAGCAGCTGTATCTTAATGTAGAGTGTTCCTATAAATATGGTATTCTCAAAATATTGTTCAAGGCTTTGCTAGGATAATCCAGGTTCCCTCCTTTATGATGTGCTATGCTTTAGTAGTGGTAGGGCATTTTTAACTTAGTCCATTTTGATGCAGCTGTTTGCAGAACCTGTGGCTCAGGTTAGATGTAGCTGTTTCTAGGAAAACAGCTAATAAACTTCTTTCAGCAGTCTGTAGGGTGAAAAAAAGTACTTATATATCACCAGTTCTTTTTGATATGCCTTGTTCGTGTTTGCCACACCCTGCTATGTTGTGATGTTCTGTTGTGATTGTTTGGCTTTTGCAGGCTAGGTGTTATTGAGTATGTTCAACATTTATCTGTCCCAACTTAGTTCATTGAGAATTAAATGTTGATGTAAAGGACTCTCTATGAAACAGCAGTGGCCTGGCACGTGAGTAATCCTGTACTAGTAAGGTACTAGGATATCTTGTCCCCTTGTATCTGCCTTCCGTTAGACTAAACAGAAGTAAGCTTTATACTGCTTCTTTTCAGTAGCAGGGCAACCTATTTAGTCTTCACTGAGGACAACTGAGAGTGTTCAGCTGTTTGTTAGCTGCCCATAAATATTCAGGCAAGATGCCATGCTATCTCACAGAGATACTGCCAGTTTGGAAAAAACACTGTTCGGTCTAATTTGGTAGCAGTTTTCTGTGCTCCTTTCTTCAAAGTGCTCAGTTACCTAGCACTCAAATTCAGCCATTTGTACTTGTGCAAAGAAGTGGGTGGGGGCAAAATGGTACCAGGTTGGGATGGTATGCTTTCACACTAACTCTCTGCTGAAGTAAGCATGTGGACAAGAAAGGAGGCAAAAGTAAACAGGTCCTTAGCTCTTTCTAGGGAAATTCCCTTGGAAAGTAAAACCAGGAGGGCTGTATAGAGAAAGCTATCGCCCCTGAGAAAGGCTGTTATTAATTTTTCTGTTCTGTCTCCAGAAATCTTTGGGAAGCAATATCTAAAAATGATGCTATTCATATAAATGTCATAAAATCAGAGTTATGATGTTGTGGAAACAAAATGGGGACTTTATTACAAAATATTACTTTATTACAAACCTCTGTTCTTGGTCTGATAGTGCCAAGAAAATAATTCCTCACACAGGTCCAATTGAAATATTCTTTTTACACTTGTGTTTTATTTTGTACCTTACACAACTTACACCTCTGTGACTTTCTACAATTGCTCTGAAATACATCTTCAAGTTTCCTGTTACTCAGCTTAATTCTGTCCTTCAATGTGCAGTACTTGCACTGACTGCATTATGCATCCAGCTTGGGTGAATTGTTCTTACGGAGATGCAAACTCCTCGCTATCCAAATAGGCAACTGCACCAAAGCTGCATGCCAAATACAGCCTAACATAAAAGTCAAGTATTCCCAGTAGTCTAATACCCTGATTCAACAGTGCCAAAGGTAACGAAGTGGTACAGCCCAGCTGGCTGGTCTTGGTGATGAAGGTCTTGTACTTGGAAAGCATCAACTTTTCGGAGTCTTCTTATGAACAGTGGGTCCCAGACGTTTACCTGCTATAGCAGCAGCTTGAAATATTTGATTCTTTTATTGTCAATGAAAAATGAAATCTTCCATAGATTTTTCACTGCTGATATTCCTGTTTCTTAAAAAAAAAAAAAAGGGAAAAAAATCAAAATCTTCCATATATATTTCTCCAAATATTCATTTTTAAGAAAAAAAATCTCAAATCCAAATCGATTATTTTATTTTTAATTTGAAAACAAATTAAAAAAAAATGTTCTTCTCTACCTCTTCTGTTTTCTCTCTGGCTCTCCTCTGCAGAAAAAAAAAAAAAAAAGTCATAAAATAGTTTGAGGAAAAAGGAGACAGGAGTGAAAGCTCACATTATGAGAGAATCTTTACCCATTTGCAAAGGATCATTTTTGATAAACTGCAAACATTTTGAAAGGAAACTATGGTGACTGCTTAATTTTTTCCCTGTGAAATAAAAGAAAACTGTTTTACCTCCAATCTACCATGGGGTTGTGCCAAAACTATTTAGCCCACTAACAGTTTCAGCAATTCACCATGGATCTTCTCTTTGCTGAGGGGAATTTTCTTTCTTATTCATCAATTATTTCTTATTTTCATGCTGAAATTAAAAAAAAAATGCATTTTAGAACAAAAATGTCAGACATTCTTGCTTAGAGTGACCTTTGACAAGCAATATGCTTGTTCTGTTTTTTTGTGAGACAAAGTTAGAGAGAAGTGGGTACTTGACTAGGGCTTATGTAAATGTCTGGTGAAGTCAAACAGCAGTGTTCTAGCACACTTCCACTTATCCAAGCCTCTTATGCTCTGCAAAATAAAAATACATATAGTGAAAACCAATCTTAATATACAAAAGGAAGAATTCACTTTCCATGTTCAAGATACATTGAAATGATGAGAAAGACACCTCCAGACACCTTCCTCACCTTTCACGCCCACCCTTCTAAAACAGCTTTTACAGAATCAATGGTCTCTACATAGTTGATGCATGCTTTGAATGGCAGAAGTACAATGTCTTATAAAGTTATAGTCAGGCTAGATCTCACTAATCTGGGTTATAGCTCAACTGTGAAAGCTCTTTTGAGTAAAATCATTTCTTTATTAATGAGATTCAGCCCAATCTCACTGATAAAAATTACTTTAAAAGATGTCCCTTTGCTGCTATTCAAATGAATGGGAGAAAACGGTGGGTGTTTTAAGAGCTGTCTTCCTGTCATATCAGGATGGATCTCATTAGTGAAGGGAATGATTTTACCAGGAAAAAGCTTCTACAATGAGAAAACATAACCTACCATAGATGAGCAAAACCCAAGTCAATTAGGCTGAAAAAAAAAAATTAAAAAATCATCTCTCTGCTCTCATTCATTTTAATAACAGGAGAAGGAACATTTCCCTCTCAAAAAGATTTTTTTTTTTTTTTAAGTTGAACTGGACTGGATCTCATTAATATAGGAACTATTTTACTTAAAAGAGCTTCCAATATTAGTCCACTTTTCAACTTTGATTAATCAAAGCAAACATGATGGTGTGTGTGGGGGAGGGGAATAACTAAAAAATGTATCTATTTCTAAAGCATTACATTTGACATAAGAAATAGACATAAAGGGATTATAATCCATAGCTACTTTTAAAGTAGCTGGAATACATTTGCCCAGGTAGACCTATAAACCAGTACTTGGAACCTCAGCTAGATGTGGTCAACCACAAGTGACTGACAAAAAAGGCAATTCAAACAGTTTACATGCACTGAGGGACCCTCTCCCTGATTCTAAAATAGCCTCATTGTAATTAGCCTTTATTCTTTACCTCAGATGACTAGCAGGGAGGGCTAAAAAAGCCAGACTCCTAGGCTATTCTTGTTTCCTCTATCAAAAGTAAGTAAGTTTCAGTTGGATCTTGGACCAAAGTCAATGTGCGAGTCTGCTTTATCTTTCATTGTCACCCTTTATTGGGCTGGGACATTCCTAACGGCTAAAATTTTGTAATCAGATCTCTCAACTAGTACTGTTCTGAATGCAAAAGAGAGTGTGTTGATACAGGAGGTTCATATAGTGATGTGGTCATTTCATTGTGCTGGGCAGCTGAATTTTACCCCAACCACTCTCTCTCTCCCCCTCATCAAAGGGAAAGGGGGAGAAAATACAATGAATAGGGCTCAAGGTTTGAGATAAGGACAGGGAGATCACCCACCAATTACCAAAATGGGCAAAACTCCTTCAGCATAGGGAGATTAATGTAATTTATTGCCTGTTGCTAGAAGATTAGAACAGTGAGAAACTAAAAGCAATAAGCAACCAAAAACAACTCCCCCCCCCCCACCACCTCCCCCCACCCCCATCCACTCTTCTACCTCCTCCCCCTGAGTGCTTCAGGGGAACGGGGAATGGGGGCTGCAGTCAGTCTATAGCGCTTCGTATCTGCCACTCCTTCACGGTCACTTTCTGCCCCTGCTCCACGTGGGGTCCCTCCCACGGGATGCCGTCCTTCCCGAACTGAGCCTGCGGGGGCTGCCCACAGGCAGCAGCTCTTCAAGAACAGCTCCCACAGGGCTCCATACCACAGAGTCCATCCCCCAGGAGCAAACTGCTCCAGCACGGGTCCCCCATGGGCGGCAGCTCCCCCCAGACCCCTGCTCCTGCGTGGGCCCCTCTCCATGGGCTGCAGCTCCGGCCCGGGGCCTGCTCCTGTGTGGGGGTTCTCCATGGGCTGCAGCATGGAGACCTGCTCTATGTGGGACCCATGGGCTGCAGGGGGACAGCCTGCTCCACCAGGGACCTCTCCACGGGCCGTAAGGGAACTTCTGCTCCATGCCTGGAGCACCTCCTGCCCTCCTTCTGTACTGTTCCAGTTGTCTGCAGGACTGTTTCTCTTACATTTTCTCACTCTTCTCTCACAGCTGTTGTGGTGCAGCAGTTTTGCTGTTGTTGGTGGTGGTGGTTTTTCTTCCCCTTTCTTAAATTTGCTCTCATTTCCAGCATTTCTCACTGTCTCAGCTCTGACCAGCGGCACGTCCCTTTGGAGCCAGCTGGAACTTGCCCCTGTCTAACTTGGGACAGCTGCTGGGCTCTTCGTATGGAGGCCACTCCCACCCCCCTCAATACCAAAATCTTGCCGCATAAACCCAATACATGTGCGGAAGTGCACATGGTGATCTCTTAAATGCTTCCAGAAAAGAGGAGAAGGTGGGAGGTTGTCCTGCAGTTGCACAAGGCAGGGACATAGCTGGACTGGAGCAAGAGACTGGAGCAAATCTCACGCTTGGTTCATGAAATTGCCCAAGCCTGGTAATATGTCTTTGAACAGAAAGTAAACATGAGTCTGTCTCTCTTTCATCAACTGTGATTGTTATTGCAGGATTAAAAAGTCGACAGTGGTTACTGCAAGATCACAACTATAGACTTGTACAACCATTCTGGTTTTCTACTACAGCATTTTTCTAACATTTTGATGTCTTTATTCTTTTTTTGATAACGCTTTTCTATGAAGCCATATAGCCAGATGCAGATACTTATCCAAGCTGCAAACACAAACCTAGACGGGAATTAGCTTTTGATTTAAATAGCCCTAAATTAATTTGAATCACTGTAAAACTACACACACCTGTGCCTACGGATGCCTTTTGCTGTCTTCTGGTGCTGGAACTTCTGCCGTGATTTCTCAATGACTCAGTGCGACAGCAGCTGCAGTGATCAGGGAAGCTCTGTATGTGTGTGTTCACCACAACCCAATTTGGGGAGAAGGTGTTTTAGGATTCATTTTCCCATTATCTCCTCATAACAAACATTAATTTAATAGACACACACTTTATTTTTCAGTGTGCTTGAAATAATTCCTGATGAGCAGAATACTGAACATGGAATTTAGTACAAGTTTGTTGCAAGGAAAGAAAGAAAGTGGAAAATAAAAGTAGATTTTGTGTAAGGCATGATTTATTTTGTTTTCCATTCAAAAAGATTGGCAAATTCTTTGACATATCCACACACTAGAATTTGAGGACTCTTTCATATATATACTGCTCAGGGATTTACAATCACAAATGACCTCTGTAATATACTTTACAATATTTAGCATAGAAACATAAATGCAAGCACACAAGAACACACATGCTCACACACACATGCAAATCCATAGCGACCTTTTACTTTTGTAAAAACATTTAGGGTGGAATAGTCCCTATCATTTACATTTTGATATATTCCGAACATATAAAAATAAAACTGTCCATGTCAAAAAAGTTCAGGCCATGGACTTTATCTTTCCAGATAAGAAAGCTCTGAGCACTGATTGTGACTATCTGAAATAAACACTGAAGGTGTATCCCATATTAAATGTTCAGCTTGAAGTTAGCAGTTAAGCATGTCACATTATTACATGCATAATATGGTGAGCTGAAATGACAAAATGCCAGCTTCCCTCCAAAAATTAAAGCAACAAACACTAATTTCTTCAAGGACAGCGACTATCACCTTGCACAGCAGCTTTGAGAAGTGAAAATATATCACTGGCAAAATGGTATACCAGAGAAAATATGTAAGAATGGAGTTGCTTCTCTGCTGCTGTCAAGTGCTACCAGAGGAAGCAAACTATCTGAAACACCAGATTATGGTTAAGGAACACCCAGTTAAAAGTATTGTAGCAAGTATTTAGTGTATATAAGAATGGTGAATTCATTAAAAAAAAAAAATCAGGCCTTTTCACTGAACTTAAATTTAATGCATGCTTGATTTGGTCCCAGGTATTTACTAAAGAACAACCAGATACGCTTGGTGCATTAGAAAATGACCCTTTGGGGAATCTTAGCATGTCTTCCTTCCATGAAAGAATTTGGATCTATTTTACACTCATATGTAAGACCCCACAAAGTTTATCAAGATTAAAAAAGATACTTTAATTAGATTAGTATTTTATTTATGTTACAACTTTCCCTTGGTCATGCCAAACAGAGCATCTGTTTACAATCTTGCCAAATACCAAAGAAGAAATGAACAGAACATAAATTTACTTTTAAAAATATGCTACTTGGATAAAAATTAAATTTGAAATTCAGAATTTGCATTTCACTCGATCCCCCCAAATATCAGCTTATTAAAAAATAAATAAATAAAATAGTTTCCAAGAGATCTTTTGGAAATGAAACTTTTCATTTTCTTTTATTTTCAGAATGTTGAAAATAATTTTTCTGGTGCATATTTTGTAATATTTTGAATATTACTAGTAGTAATATACATAGGGATTAATACTGTTTCTCAAGGGTGAATATCAGACATCATAGTCCTGCCATATTGCCCTTTGAACTTCATCCTATGGCTACTAGAGGTAATACTTCCAGGAAAGAATCTTGTTTCCAGAAGAGGATAGTGAATACTCCAGGGCCATTGAAATCTGAGTGAAAAGACAGACATTAACTTCTTAGGTGGTGTTTCGTGTTGTCTTTGTATTTCCATCATTTGTGTAGGTAATTAGAAAGCTGTTGTTATAAAATTATGTATTATATGATGGGTTTGGCAGTTCATAAGTCAAATAGAAATGAGAAAACACTCCTGCATTTTGCTTATTAGTTTTATTTTACTTACAGCAAACTTCAAAAAAAAAATGCTATTCTGCATCTTGTGTTTTTGCAACTACAATGCACTGTAACCAAAAATCAACCAGAAGATCAAGTAGACAGCCCACACAATACTTTATTGATCTCAGAATAGTGCCCTTGCAGATGCCAAACTGCTTTGCTCTGCCTTGTGGCCCCCTAGGTCACCAGTATCCCATTTTCGTGTCATACATCCCTGATTTAAAGCACTGAAAAACTGATGTGTCTGGTTTCTGGCAAACCACAGGGAAAAGAAAGTTCCAACCTCAAGCATTTCCTTGGAAAATACTATGCCAAAGATCCGTCTCTGACAGCAGCAGCACTGGAGCTTTTGCTGTTTTTTCCCCAGCAGTGAAGTGTTTCCATGTAGCAGAGTTCTGCAGTCTTCAGAAAGTTATGGGCTACAGTGCTCACTGTGGCTATATTTATATCACTGTTAGGTCCCTCACAGATGTTGTCCAAGTGAGGGTTCCCCAGACTGGGGCATTTTATATACAACTACTGCACAATCAAGCCACTCAAGAGAAAAGCACAGTGCTGAGTGGCACACTGCTGGGTTCTTCCTTAGCACAGCACCACCCTTTAAGTCCTGATGATGTTCTTCTACCACTCTTTCCTATTACACTGGTGTCTCCTACTCATTTATTTTTTTTCCTGTTCAGAGGACAGTCATAAACAGCTACAGCCTTCATGGAGGCTTCTCTACCAAGTAACTTCTTGAACGCTTTATGTCTTTCCTTCCTGAAAGGGAGAGTTGTGGTGAAAATTTTGTTAGGCTCCAGCCATCCTAGACAGGGTGTGGCAGAGCACAGTTTGTCCAGAATACACTTGACAGCAACACAGACATCAGTGCGAAGTCAGGAGCTTCCCATGTTGCCTGCCTCTCTGTCATACACTGGGGGATACTCCAGAGGGACCATCAAAGGGCAAACAGTTTGAGTGGTTAGTAAGCTGGTCTCAGAGCTGCTGCCAGGGGGACTGTAAAGACACAAATCAGCAGAGTCATTTTATCCTCACTGCCTCATAGTTTCATGTGTAGCTTCCAAGATGGGTTGCTACATTCTGCACTAGCTTTCAGCTTCTAGGGGCTCTTAGATACAGCTTCACGCACACCTCTCTACAGTGGCCTCATTTTTAATGTAATCAGGGTAACGGTAATGGCAAGTTCACACGTAGCAGAAATGCTTGCACCTATTCTAAATCCAAGTGAAAAAAGTAACTTGATTGGGGCTGCTATCCAAACCATCAATAGCTGCCCATGCTCATGAAGGGTTTGTAAATCGGGAACATTTCCTTTCATTTCAGCCTTGTATGTTAAACTGTAAATTATTCTATGTCTTGATGCATCAAGCTCAGTCTCAGATTTCTGCCTGGACTGTTCTAGCTGTCTTCCTTTCAGCTCAACTTCTGCAGGTGTTTTGTAAACCATTCCCTAAAGATAAGGAAGATCCAACCACTTCTATCTTTCTCTCGATGTTAATGAGCAGGGACATACATTTCACCTTCTTCCTCCTATCCCCGCTCATTTGCAGTGTCTGGAGCCTCCATTAAATGTCTCTTAATTTCCATATGAATCATATTATGCAAAATTGAGTGCAGTACTGAAAAATTAAACTGTCATAGAAAAAAAGACAAAATTATGAGTGAGGGGGAAAAAATGGGGCTAAAAGCTTTGATGGTATCTGGTTACAAACACAGGGTTAGAAGGACAGCTTCGTTTCCCCTTCTCAAGATACAGGAGCATTGCTTGCATTCAAATATTCAGCACATGTAGCAATCCAAACGATGGAGCTGACCAGGTGAGATCTGCCCTCACCAAGTCTAACGTAAGTCAGGATTTGTGTCCTGGAAGGGACTGCTGTGAGTTTGTGCTGTGGAAACTAAGAGCAGAGTTTGAACCCCTGCCATAAGAAGCAGTAGAGAACCAAACAGAACAATTTTAAAATGTCAGAGTTCATTTCTCGTCTTAATAGCTGTGTACAACACCCCTGCTCCTTTGCAAAAAGGAGCTGGAAGGTCACTGTCATTTCTGGTCTTGAAGACATGTGTCACTCATTTCCAGCCTCTTCTGATATTTGACAGTGTGGACCCGCCTGGAGCACAGCAAGAATAAAGGATGACACAGCTCACTGAGCAAAATTTCATTAACAATTTTCCTCCTACACAAATAAGAGCTCACCTCTGACCCTAAAATGTAGAGTTTGCTCCAGAAGAGGCACTTGTGAGGGCTTCAGTTAATGCAATCCAATCTTTGACAAAATCAGGTCTTTTCCATTGGAAGAATGTGTGAATTGATAACAATCTTTGACAAAATGTTGCATAATCTTTAAGAAAGAAATGGACCACTTCAGTGGAGGAGGTCACGTTTTTCATTGTCTAGTCTGATCTTAGTTTGTTGCACCAAGTGAAATCAAAATCACTGATTCTCGGTAAAAATTAGTGAAAACCACTGCGTGTCTAACAGCTATACTTGTGTATTTGTACTTATGTCATAATTAATAGTTTACTCATAATTTGCAAATTAGATTCTATGTAGGGCTGTGTATATAGACTAATGCAATCTGTGTAATCATAACACATAATATGATAATTGAGGGTTTACATTCTTATTAAAGATATAACATGAGGTTTCATTTGGGTGAGATCATGCCAGTTGCCCATAAGCATAAAAACTAGCTTGGGACAAATCTCCCAGCCTAAACATTCCAATATTAGGGGGAATTGGATTTCAACTTTGTGGATCTAACTAGTTTCTAATATTAAATGTCCCTGGTTGCACCAGTAATGTTGTCTATTTCACCTGCCCAGACACGAAGTGAGATGATCTAAAAACAATGAGGTGACAAAGACTGCTGTATCAGCAGACACTGTTCTTCTGTAGAGGAAAACATGCCAGAAAGAGAGTCTTGTCACAGTAACTTTAGAGTTTCCACTCCAGTCTGTAAAAACTATTAATTTTCTGTGTTACCTGTTGTATAAAAGAATCTGGGTCAGGAAGGAGTGATATCAACAAACTGCAGAGACAAAAAGAAAGAAAAAATATTACTTTAATATTTGATTTAAATTTAAAATATATATTAAGGGTAATTGTAGTGTGGGAATGTGGTCATTTTAAGTAAGCAGTGTCTTATGTTGTTCTCATTTGTAATGTTCCCAGTAAGTGAGAGGGGAGAGTTGTGACCGATTACAAATCAATATTTATAAGACCATATGAATAAAGCTGAATATTAAGATGAAAGAACACATGAATCAAAAAGAGATTCTGAGACCATTCCCAAAAAATTAGATATTTCCTTTTTGGGAAGACCGGGAAGACCTTTTTTTTTTTTTTCCTTTTTTTTTCTTTCCTTTTCTTTTCTTTTCTTTTCTTTTCTTTTCTTTTCTTTTCTTTTCTTTTCTTTTCTTTTCTTTTCTTTTCTTTTCTTTTCTTTTCTTTTCTTTTCTTTTCTTTTCTTTTCTTTTCTTTTCTTCTCTTTTCTTTTCTTTTCTTTTCTTTTCTTTTCTTTTCTTTTCTTTTCTTTTCTTTTCTTTTCTTTTCTCTTTTCTTTTCTTTTCTTTTCTTTTCTTTTCTTTTCTTTTCTTTTTTTTAAAAAAAAAAGTCCATCAATATCTTTCTAACCAGTACTTTAAGTTAGTAAGAACTTCTCTAGCAGCAAGCAATTGAAAGAATCTGACAAGAGGTTTAGTTTTTCTTATTATTATTATTTCTGAATATTAGGGAGTAGGGATATTGCTTTAATTTGAAATTTCTATCCTTTCAGTGAAGAATATATTAATACAGACAGCTGCATCAGAGTCTTAAAGTACGATATAAGGCTGTATGGGGGAGACCTGTTCGTTGTGGGCGACCTGTCTCCCAAATTCAGTTCTCATACTTCATCTTTTAATTTATTCACAACGCCTTTGCAATTCACACCCTCTGATCTTCTCTTGTATAAATAATATTGGCCCTGCTTATTCCTCTGGTAGTTTCATAGCGGTACCTAATATGAGGTACCCAGAAATGAGACAACAGTGCCCCTTCAAATTTTATCACCTTGAGACACCTAACAATGCTTGCACTTTGAATAAAGACTTATCTTTATGAGTGCAAAAGCCAAGAGCTGAAGGGCTTACATCTACATTAACCCCAGTAAATAAGGCTTATAAAAGCTTTGAACTCCACAGAGACGTACAAAAAATGTAAAGGAACACTTCACGACATGAAAAACAGACATCTGAGAAGCTACAGAAACTATATCCATATAGTTACATCACGTCTTTTTTTTTTTTTTTTCTTAAAGGATATTTTATAGAAATTATCAAATACTTCAGTTTCCCTCCCTTTTTAACTGAAAAGACTACAGTGTTAAATATATATATATATATATATTTTAGTGAGATTTGCTTTGACATTAAAAAAGAGGAAAGAAGCATTTATAGTTTCTTTAACTTAGCCAAAAACTTAAACCTGCAGCTCTGAATTCAAATAAAATTCTTAACAACTTTGAAGGTAACTATAGTTGTGTTCTTCAGGTTGCTAGTTATTTACTCTTTCTTTGTGACCAGAAGGCTCATGATCAACCTCAGAAGGTTGTCAACAGTCTCCAGTAGAGATTTACTGATCCAATACAGCCTATGGCTTTGATACTCATAGCATTTAGTGAGGCTGTTAGAATATAGAGCTGGCCCTTAATTGCATTAGCCAGCCAAGGGGAGATCTTTGTAAGAGTGATTGAGAAAATATACCAAATGACAATGAATTTGGATCCAGAACACTCCTATAGGACTCTGTGCCTCCCATATTGTTTTCTCTGCTTGTCCTCCTATTTAATGTGCTTTCTTAAGCTTATTGTTTACCTGCAAAGAAAATTCAGTCAGAACCATGAAACAGAAGTAATCATCAATGTTTGCGAGTAAGCAAAGGGTAGTAAATAAGGTATTAGCCACAGAACATCAGCTGCTAAATGCCTGGAGAGTGGCCAGTCTGGCTGGAAATACATATTCCTTTTTTTCCCTGCTGTCATTTATGTCAGTCTTGAATAGACTCTGTTTCACTATGCAGTGGATTACACCCAGAGCTTATGGATATGAATATGGGTTGCTTGCTTTGCTCTCTCTGATCATGCTCCAGTGGTATTAACTCTTGGGGTCAATCTGGATTATCCCATGTTTAAAAGATGGCAATTAAACACTTCAATTCTTAATTTCTGAGAATTTCTTCTTGCTTATAAGAAGAGCTAAAGCAATTGCTTGCACAGAGTTGCTTTGCCAATATTGTGTTGCAGGTGGTCTGACTGGTGGTGAGGGGAAAAAAAGAAATAAATACGGTTTGCACATGTATTCTCCCTTGGATGGGGCAACTGGTCTGAATGAGCTGCAGGGAACGTAAAGGACAAATGGGTGACTTCACTCTTTAGAGACATTATCTCCTTCTAAGTAACTGTCTTGAGACACATCAATAAAAATTAGGTAAGACATGTTCCTCAAGCAAAGTCTGAAGTCTGAATTTTACCAATTGTGTGTTCAGGAAAGAATATGGTTTCACATTATATGAGGGAAGGGTGGCTGCATGTGTGACTGGGATGCCACTGAATGAGCAAGATTTTGGGACCCAATTTCAACCTGGAATAAAAAAAATAAAGAAAAACAGAAAGCTATCTTTAGCATGCTGAGTACATTAGATGAAAAGATGAGAAAATCCTATAGGTGAAGGAGATTTTCCTCTAGAATATATCCCTCTGATGTCATGAAATAGCTGGTGTGAAAACTTGCTCGATATGTAGTAGCTTGGATATTTTAGCTCACTATTTTTACCCTCAGTATGTTAACTAAGAAGACAGTGTCAGAACTACATGAAATGAAGATGCTTTGAGTAAGAAAAATCATTTCAAACAAGTCTTGAAATTATTATGATAAATACTTTATTTAAAATATTGCTAAATCCTCTTTCTGAAGGGACTGTTTTGGAACTCAAACAAGGCTGAATGGGCAACTTCAAGGGTCCTGACAAAGCAAGCAAGAGGCAAATGAAAGGAAGTTGTTTGCTTAGACTCATTATGTGTGATCTTTTCTAGGTCTGTGCTATGAATTCTTAGCTTGACCATAGTTTTCCTTCCACTTTTTTTTTTTTTTCCCTATAAAAATGACTTCACAATGTAACTGTCTGGTATGGATTACATTTTTTCTCTATATTAACACTGGCATAAATCAATGATTTTAGGTTTTAAGATTATATTATTATTTTCTCTTGTGGAAAAAAAAATAAAAAAAAAAAGTGTGATTGCATGACCAGATAACAGCTACATGTCAGTACCAATGTTAAATTTAGGTTGTTTCCAAAATTTATTTCCCATATTCTCTGACAGTATGCAAGGAACATGAAGTTCCTCAGGTTTAAAATATCCCACATAATCACAGGATTCCAGGAGGCCAGAATGCATACAAGTACCCTTAGACATGAAGGTGTTAATCAGTGTATGTACCGTCTCATCTGCATCTCAGAAGCCCTGCAATTAAAATTAGAACTTTTATGCCTGGTCCCCACAGCTTGCTGCTATTCAAAGCTCCTATCTACATACACTGGGGATGGAAAAGGCCTTTTGAAAGTAAATAATTGAAAAAAATTAGAGGGATTTTTGAAGATTGCAGAGCTTCCCTTTAGGACCAGTCCAGGAGCCCTGTCCTTCTGTCAAAGTACAAATTACCCCCATATGGTGATGTCCGTTCGCTCAACTGTAATTTATTCATTATGCAGACTGCCGAATACCAAATGGTGAAAGCACAGCAGCAGAACAATGAAGCAGGCTCAGGAAACTAATAAGTGTCCAATCAATGAGAACCTAATGAACTATAACATGTAATACTTTATAAGGCATTCAAATTAAAAGGGGGTGAAAAAAACACGACGATGCAATATCAGTTTATTTATTCCAATTCTAATCAAATGAAATAAACATTGTCCTCTAAAAATATGGGCATAACTGATATTTGGGGAGAGAGAATCCATAGAAGGTAGGATCAAGCCAAAATCCCTTTAAGAACACAATTACATACCAACCACCTGTCTTTATCTAATACAGGCTCTTTGCACCAAGCTCCTTTGGTGAGGTAGTAAAAGGTGTGGGTTTTTTTATTCAGTATCAGGGTTTGGGAAGAGAGATGCAAGATACATCTTTAGAAGATATTATTTTAATAAGCATAGCTGAAATCTTTATCAAGAGCTATTGTTGTATTTCATCAAATACAGCACCTTTATGTTTCAAGACCAAGGCAAAAACTTATTTTTAATCAACACATAAGCTTGTCCCCTCTATCCCAATAACATTGTTTTACTGTGAGTCCCATTCCCACCTTTGTTAAAAACTCTTGGATCCAGTTCTGTAATAGTAAGAATAATTAATAAGTAATGTACAAGGTAATCTTAGGAAGGTGCTCTGTTCTTCCTAAGCAGCCAATGTGCAGAACTTCTTCTGGATAGAGCTCTTTTCAGTGAAATGATGGCAAGGAAATTATTAACTCCTTCTTCAAGAGGAGGAGGTTATGGCAGAGATCCAGGTATCCCGTCTGACAGAGCACTCTTTTGGTTTTCCTGTCTTCTGGGCTTCACAGTCAATAGTCTCTGTCCTTCACTCTTCTTCCACTGAGATACACATCTTGACATGAGAAACAGAAATTTCAATTAATGTGCCTCAGAATTATTGTTTCTGCATTTTTTAAAGAGGTTGGGTTGTTGATATTTTTTTTTTCAATTTAAGTCCTCATAATCCATTTTATATTGGCTTCTTTTGCCTTTCCTGACAGAAAAGGTGCCAACAAGATGGTTCATTCTCGTCTTAGCCAGCTACACATATTAGCAATTCTCACAGCAGTTGCCAAGTATAGCGTACGTCCTCCTCTTCAAGAGTGGCTGTAGTTTTCTTTTTCCACAGCAGTTGACATTAAGTGTCTTCTGCATTTCCTGCTGCTCCTGTTTGCATGTGATAGCAGTTAGTGTCAGCCTCACTATCTCTCCATTTCTTCTTCTGTGTGTGCTTATTTCCTTTTATATATTTCTCCATTAAAAAGAATAAAATAAATCTCTTTTTTCATTTACAGTTCTGTGCTTACCCTAGGTTAAATTTGATAAAAGACATTTTGGACTCTGGACTTCTGCATCCAGCTCTGCTGCTGACATTGTGGCCTTTTGCACGAGTTGCATGAAGTTGTTAGGTTACGCTATAAGAGCCCCGTCTGTGGCACAGTGCTGTTTATGAACGCAGAAACCTGAATGATGTGTGCCTTTAAACATGTATGACATATGTGGTCATAAAAGGTTTTGATGCTTTCACTCCCCAGATGGGCAGACAAACATTGTTCTTAATGTTCATGTGTTTCTTAGGGCTTTCTTACCCTGCAATCAGAACAAAACCAATAGCAGGGAAACCCTGTGAAATGGTCAAAGTTGCAATGTGACAGTTCATTCAGCACAACAGTGAACAAGTACTAGAGTAGATGGCTTCTTGGAACTAGAAGGATCCCTATATGATGTAAGATAAATCTCACTTTTCTATCAGTGAAAGGAGGCAACAAGGGCTATTTTGTATATTTGTCTGGGTAATTGTTCTAATACACAGGCCCCAGGAAGGGTGCTCAGCATTTTAGGAATACTGGACCCGTGTAGGATATTTGAATGTCTGAGGAGCTCACATCAGTGAGGTCTTCACCAATCCAAGAAAAAATCTTGAAAAACCTGATCAAGTCTTTCCAGATCTGTCCCGTATTAATACAACGATAAAGACAAAAGGATGAAAATGCATCAAACTCTCCTTTTGAATCCAAAAATAAGAAATAAGTTATTATTCTTTGGAATTATTTGTTGTTGTTTTTTTTTTTTCTTTTACAGTTCTGTGTTATTTGTTGGCTCACAGATCTTTCTTTTTCTTTCTCATACCTCACACTTTGGCATGACAGTCTCAAAGCAATTGCTACCAAGATTACATTAACAAACCTCACTCAGCAATGCAGGTGCAGTAAAACAAAAATGAAAATGAAAACAAAAGTCAGGAGGAAAAAAAATGACAGAACTGCTTTGTTTCCCAAATTATCATTGTGCAGTCCAGACATGAAGAAGCAGTGAACAGTTATCACAGTGTGGATAATACAGAGAAGTGCTTCTTAGAACAATGGAAGCAGCCTCCCACATGCAGAATGGGAGCTGTCAATGGGAATTAGTGTCCAACAGATCTTTCCCATCACCTAGTGTTTCACTAGTGGATGGATCCAGAAGGCGCGCTCATGGGGTCAAGGGGGAAGGCAAAGCACAGAAGGTTGAGTATTATCAGTCTACATTGTTGGTTTTTACTTCCCTGGAGGGACTGCAGTGGAATCCCAATCCCTTTTTAATAAATGGAAGTTTTGCCTCAAACAGTAAGTGCAAGATAAATACTTTTAGCTGTTCTATTTGGTTTTTTTTTTTTTTTTTTTTTTTTTACTATTCAAATCCTGTTTCAAAGCCAGCCGCAGCACATAGGGTTAAAGATGTAAAATCTCAGCATGGTGCAATAAAACTGATACTGAAATAGTGTCCCCCTACTGTAGGAGGAATCTGCAATCAGGACTTCCAAGCACATGCAAAAAATAACTCTTGGATCAGTCTTCTTGTCTTCCAGTAGACTTGGCAAGAAAGACAGCCATATGTGAAGCCAGCCATATATCAGTTATGTGGTCTTAGATATTTGCTATAAAACAAAGGACTTTGCTGTCAGCCCTCCTGATTTCATGAAGCGTTTACGGCTCACAGCAATGTCCCTTTATCAAAAGCCACAAAGTTATCCTCAGACATGTGCATTTCTTAGGGAAAATATTTTCTGAAAGAGCTATTTATGATTAAATCCGTCAGGGAAAGGGGAAGACATGAAAAGACCTAATACAGTCAGTTTCAGCCATGCTGAATGCATGGCTGAAAAGAAGGGGGGGGGGGGGGGGGGGGGGAGGGTGACACATTAAAAGAATTAAAAGAATTAAAATACACATACACAAAACAATATGATCTAGAGGAAAATCTTTGTGACAGTGGTGTAGATTCCCTGGTAAATTAAGTGGAACTGAGGCTTCACCTCAGAATTGCTCCTGGCCGTTTATTTAGGCATTATTAGCTACTAGTTTCATGCAGGGATCATTCTAGGAGTGGGTTCAAAGGAAGAATTTTATAACAGTCATTTTCCCGTCTAAAGCTAGGTGGACAGTCTGCACACAAGGAACCAAAAAAGGCTGGGAAAGTTCCGGGTGAGCCATGAAGTGAGGTCAGGAGCTAATGAACAGCTGGCACCCCAGACTCACAAAACCGTGGGGATGTGAACAGCCCTAAGTGTGTGATGGCTCACATATGTGAAGTTCAGTGTTTGCTCGAGCTCAGTGTTAAAACTGGTTTTATTTGATGTAGCAGCAAAAGGAGTCAGGGACGGGATTTAAAAAGTGAAGTGATGTGATTACTGCAGTGTTTTTCTGAACCAGCCTTACAGAAAAGACTTAAGAGACTGGACTTGTTACAAAACTGATAGGGTGTTATTATAGAACTGCGGTAATGGCTTTGACAAACAGTCTGTGTGAGTTTCTAAGCTATAATGGCAAATGCTGATTTTAAATCAACTATTATTAACTATTACATTATAAACAACCCCCATGGACAGATTAGCATTTCTGTTCACTTTGAAAGACCTTTTCTACATTGCTCTTTTTGGCCAGACCCTAAGTTTTACAAGTGTTTGAGCTTTCTAGGTCCAATTCAGCAAGACCCTTGTGCTAACTTTAAGAGTGTGATTTGTCTCATTGGAATTAGTGGCTTACAATCACATGTGTGCATAACGACCTTACCATGTCACTTAAGCTAAAAAAAAATTAAAATTGACTCCCTCCTTTTTTTTTTTTTTGTCCCTCCATATAAAATCATTGCAAATAATCTTTTAAATCACTTTATGAATTCAGATACCAGTGAAATATTTGCTTTGGAATGAGTATCTCTTACTAATGTCCTGCTCAACATCATGCTGTTTGTGTGGACTCAGTACATAAAGCCTTAGGGCTATTTTTCAGGGATACTGCTATAGCTATGTTTATAATTTATAAATCCAGACAGGGCAACAAATTCTATTATACAAATATTTGAAGCTATCACAAGGAGAGGAATACTTTAAAATAATCCTTCACTCAGAAGTTGCACTTGCAGCTTTTTTCAGTTACTTTTAATTATTTCACCACAGGGGAACAGTTTCAAGGAATTATTATACTAACCATTATATTAAAAATGAGCCCTAGAACTCCACCCCCAGCCCAATAAACAACTTTTAACATTCATTGTTGTGGAAATATGCAACAGACAAGTCAAGAGGGTTTTCTTTTTTTCCTTCTCACAAAGGTATGAAAATATTAGCAAATGCTCAGATCTCCACTACTCAAAATATTATGGGTCAGATCTGAGCAGAGTGGAGAGGTCAGTGCTCCATCATCACAGCTTTATATCATTATGGGCTTTAGGGCATAATAGCCCGCAAGGAAGCTTGGTTAAAAGATGGGAAGGAAACCTGAAAAAGGTTAATTATGGCACACACAACACTTGACAGTTCCTTTTCAATCTGATTCAGCTCAGCTGTGAATACTGCTGTGTCTCTTGCACAAAGATCCCGCTCGCTGCTATGCCACTTTCTGTCACCCCAAGGCTATGGTGTGGTTCACCCACAAGGACAGATCCCAACCCCAAATGCTTCATGTTTTCCAAAGGGTGCACCTGCTTTGCTGTGGATCTGATGCTTAGAGCTTGCTGTCTGAAACCTTAACACCCAGAAACTTGTTTTGACAGTTTTGGTTATGTTCATTAGGGAATCCAAGGCGGGAATATTTCTTGGGGGGAGGAGGGGGACGGCAGGGAGGAGAGGGGAAGAGCACAAACAAAACAAAAACTTAAGCCTGTGACTAATTGGCTGAAAGGATGTGAGCAATTCTGCTCCACTTAATTGAATGTGGGCTCAAATTAAAAAGAAAGAGTAATTGCCTTCAAAACTTTGCATTGCAGATTGCTAGCCTCTTCTATACATTAAGTGAAAGCCTTAGAACACATGTGTCAGTGGTGTTGTTGACAGGAACCCAAATATCCTGTTATATGCATCTACATTCAGAGGACTTCATTCTAGAAAGGATTAGCCTGCATTATATTGATGGTTTTACTTACAAAATGAATTTTCATGAAAGAGGTGTCCTGATTTTGGCTGGAAATTTCAAATCATGACCATGCTTTCTAACTGCTGGCTGCTTTCCAAATATTTCCTGATCAGAAGACTTGAAAATAGTACTTTGGTTTTCAATGTAAAAATAAAGAATTTTTGCAATTGTTTGCAAACCTGTATATTCTTACTCAAATTTTCCTTTGAATTTAAAGAGAACCTTAGTTGAGCAAAGTGAAACTTGCGTTAAACATGAATAACCAAGGAGCAGAGATTCAAGGAATTCACCCATGAAAGTACAAGTGTTATGAAACCTTTCTTAATAAAAATAGTGAATTAACTCATTTGGTCTGTAAATTGCCATTTATTCTTTACATCAAAGCAGCATCCACAACTTCTAGCCCTATTGTGCTGTGCACAAAAACACAGAACAAAAGAAATGTCCTACCTCTCAAAATAATTCTCTGCAAGAGCAACAAAGACCCTTTGTTTGCTATTTAAGCAAGATTGGTGGACATCATCTTTAAGCAGAAGCTCTGAGAATCAGCCTTTTCTGTCCTCTTCCATACATGCATATGCACATTTTTCACAAGTCTGCTACAGTAAAAGGGCTCCTAAAGAAAAGAATGGAGCAGAGCGAAAGGAAAATATTACTTTATATTAATAACAAATGGAGTGCACAATGCATTCCACATACAAAGGTTACCCATTTACAGAGCTGGAAGCCAAGGGCATTTTAAAACTTAAAGATCCTTTAAATAAACATATTGGTTTAAGTAGGAAGCAAATATTCTTAGCTCAGCAGGTAGTTGGTATCTAAATCACATTCAGACTTCACATAAATACACATGTCAAAGCATTTATCTAGTAATAAAAAAATAAATAAAAAAAAAAAACTCCTAAGGAATGCAGTTCAGATAGGGAAGTGTCAGTTATTTTGCACATTTCCTATTTCCAGCTCATTAGTTTCAGCTTTTGACAGGGGTGGAGCTGAAGGAGGGGGTCAGAAATCCTGTGGAGGTTTTTCTCTCCTCCCAATTTCACATGAATAAACAGAGGGAGGGAGTCCCCTGCCTGTCTGCCAGGCTCTTATCTATCATATTTAGATGCTAGATGCTGTCAGATATTAGATAGCAATGCCTGTAGGTATTGCCAGTTATTGGGAAATTAAACCTGGAACAGAAGATACTCCTTTCCATTCCCAAACTTACTTTGCGTTGTGAGTAGGTTTCAACATCCTTCAAAAAATGTTGATGTCCAGACAAAGGTGACAGCATTATATTTTTGTCATTCACTACTTGCACCTGATTTATTTTTTCTCACTCTGTCCACACTCTATTAGCAGCACCCCATCTGCACCTTTTCTTTCACCTGCATTCTTACATTCCTCTCAAATCCAGGTCTTTCTGCTCCAGAAGTGGTAGGTTTAGATTTAACACTGCTGATTATTTATTTAAACTCTCCTCATGAAAGAAACCTCCTTGAGCATTAGAAATTTTCAGTAATTCAGTGTTTTCAAAATTAGAGCCAGCAAAAGTAGGCAATTTTCCTTGATTTCCCCCAAAAATATTTCAATGAGGATGTTCCTCTAGGGAGAAAATACAGTGAACATTACTGTAAGAGGGATTTTGATCTAATTCTTGGAAAATGTGCTTATGATCAGTAATAATCAAGTTAGCAATTACTACTCTTGCACTAGATGTTACACCCCTGTAAGCTGAGATAAAACAGCGATGTGGGCACCCTTTCCCTCCCAGCAGCAGAACAAACCTAGCCAGCATAAAATGTGAAATAAAAGCATGTGTGCAGTCAGCTACTGTTTCATCTGAAGGCAGGTAACTTCCAGCTGATGGAAGGTAACTTTTTAAGACACTATGACTCTATCATGGGATCATCTCCTGCTCTGCTGTTACCAAAATACAAGGTCTAAGCACCTTGAGGTAGCTCTAAGTGATGTAATTTAACATTTTTTCCACCTGGCTTATTCTTCCTTTCATACTCTTATCTAACCACTGTCATGGTTTGTTTTTGGTAGGATTCATTAAAATAAAATACAATAATAATAATAATAATAAAATGTGTGCATATTTATGTGTGCATGTCTTCTTGTGGGAGTGCATCTGTATGCTTCCAGGTATTTTGTTTAAAGAAGGTAAAGCCAAAAATATGGCATGGTCCTTTTAATCAGTGAGGTCTCAAAGAATACTTTGGACATATAGGGTCATTCACACCTTTGGATTATCCTTTGAAAAAAACTGTGTGGACCATGAGATGCTTCTAGTGCAAGATAAATGAAATACAAAAGGAAAATGTCTGACTTTGATTTAATGTCCAGGTGTAATTTCAGTTCAGTTCCTATCACCTCCTACACTTTCTTACATGATTCTGCTCCTAAAGTCTGTACATGTTTGACAGGAAGGAGAGTTATGGTTTGTTTTAAAACCATTCTCCAGATTGGGACACAGGTGAAACAAATGACCCATGACATTTACCAATAATCTCTAGAGTGGCACATAATTAAATATTCGCTCTGCATTAACTTGTAAGCTAGCTGCACCAACAAATGTCACAACCTCCGTATTTTTTCTTTTGGGCCTAAATCTCAAATTTATTGTGTGGCACCATCATAAAGGGGATGCAACTTCCTTCTGGATTTTGAGCAATTACTAAATACAGCAGTAATGGAGATCCAGAGAATTCATTGTGCTGTGTGACTTTCCTCTTTCACACAGCCAGGAGATCAGTAGTCTGTCCACTATGGCTGGTGAGGTATTTTAGAGGTCTATTTCTAGGAGAAATGGGGGAGAAATAGACCCAAAAGTAGATTTACACTTAAGTAAGAAAAAATTTTTGGTGATGTTAGTTTCTCTTTATTTGAGACTGAGTTATAGAGTGCTGCTCATCAGCCATACAATATAATCATTAGGAGGAAAAAAACAAAAACAAAAAACAAAAAACAGGTACACTACTTATTAAATTAAGACAAAACACTAAAGAAAAATAAGTCTAAAAAAATTATTTGGCACCTTCCTTGCTTTGAGTTTTCAACTGTCCTGTTCAGATTGTGAAGCTAATAGTAGCTAATAAGAGAGTAAGTGAACCAAACATGAATAACGTTTAGTTTAGAGCCCATCAGGTGGCAGATGGGCCATGTCTCATAGGTGTCATGGAGACTGAGGTTAGTAGAGAAGATGCTGACCTAACAGAGGCAGAAATATAATTCTGCTACTGTTGATCATTTTTCTCTAATTTCCAGTTGATTGTTTGATATGCAACTCTAAAAAGTTATTGTTTTTCTCATTTTTTTTCTTTTCTGTTAGCCAGTAACGTGAAACCATAACATCAGTGTTGTTTGAAAATATATTTATGTTTGTTTTCCCTATAAAAAGAGATAATAATGTTATGTTCCAATAATATTAAGTTGCAATGTTATTTGCAAGATTGCAGAGCTTTTAATTTTCTGATTATTTCCACAGTGGGAGTTTCAGCTCAATTTCTACCAAGACACTTCTATCTGTTTCAGTTATTTTTTTATTACAGCTAGAAGCAACAATAATTGCCTTTAGTGTATGAAAACATGACTGAGGAGACAATTGTCGTCCCTAAAGACTAAAATCATCAACATACATTTTTAATGTAAAATTTTTGTAAATTAATTGCCAGGTCCTATAAATATTATATTTACTAAAATTGTGTTGTCTGCTGTCTTCAAAGAAACAATTTTTATTTTTTTTAAACTATGCTTCAGACACAGTATGTTTCCTGAGGCAGAAAACAAAAACATGGAACAAAATATTAGCCTTCTGCTATTGTAATTTTACATTCTACTACTTTTCCTTCCCAACTCTGGGGTTTCTTTTTAATATAATTCTGGTAGGATTGAGGAAAAAATCAGTAACTGTCTCAGTAATCAGGACCAGTTTTCAGTTTTTCACTATTCAGATGATCAAAAAATTCAATGTCCCTTCCAAATAATAAGGCAGTGTTCTTGCATCTGCTTTTTTTTTTTTTTTCACAAATCAATAAAATAAATTTGAAATGTCAAACATTTTGTGGAATATCTTTTTCCTTAATTTCTATTCAGAAATGATAAAATTAAATCATTTAGATATCTCATAATGAAAACATTTCAACTTGAAGTGCTCCCAACCAAAATTATATGTTGTGAGAAATTATCTATCATGACTTATAAAGGAATTGTCATCTACAATCATCCCCCCCCCCCAACATAGAGGAACCCGACAGACCGTCCAAGACCTGGATATACAGTTGTTAAAAGTCTCTGAGATAACTTGGGAAGATGCCAAGATTAATGAGCATAATTAAAATTACACTATTTTGTTTCCATTTTTCCTTATAGAAAAATAGACCTCAGCCAGCTTTTTTATGTAGAGCAAACAAACAAAATCTAGATTTTTATTTTAAAATATATATATATTTTTAGTCTGACTGCATTAACATCTTTTAGCTGTGTTAGCTCTCAGTCTGGTGTGTCCTGTGCAACCCAGATGTATAGAAGTTTCACAAGATTTATAGGTATATGGCAAAGCTCTAGACACACCCAGTTTATGTCCCCTTTCAATAGCTGCATTTGACCTGCAAAATATTTTGGATAAATGAGATTAGCAGGCTTTTCTTTGAAGGAGATGTAACAGCAAAAGCAGTCTAATAGCTAATATCAAAAACAGTGATTAGTTCCAACAGATAAATATCTGTTTTACTCCAGTCAGAATGGCAGACCTTATTTTTGAGCAGGCATTATAAGTGCATTGCACTTATATTAATTCTAGTAAATTTTCTCCTAGAAAAGCAGTAGAAAACCTAGGGAAAAATCTTACTAGGATTAAGCATGCTTTCCTAAGAAGATCTGCTCTCCAAGGAGGATCAGGGACCAGACTGTCTAAACAACCAGGACATAACTTGATAGACAATGACAACTTCAGAAGTAGTCAGCCTGCAGTTACTGTATAAGAATGTACTTATTAATTTTGAAGACAGAATATCAGAACTAACTAACTCCTTTTGAAGTTAGTGACAGCAACACTTTTCCCAACACCAGTAGAGACTGGTATGGTGGAAGGGTTGCACCTCACCCGCTGGCATCAGAGGGAAAGTGAGGGTTCTCTGGTTGTGGGGTATGACTGCTCCATTGGCATCCCCACCTGATCGTTGCTGCAGCTATGCCTGGAGCAGGACCCCATTTTGGTTCATGATGATTTCTATATGGCAGGATGTGGCCAGATATGTGGAATCACCCTTGTTTTTAACCAGGTGTTAGACTTGCAACTTCCTACCATAAAGGAAAAAAACCTCATGTCTGTTTTTAGTTAAAACTGAATTCCAAGTGATACAAATGACTAACAGTGTTCTTCCCCGCAATAATAGCACTGCGATCAAGCTTTCAACATGATTTACAAACTCTGTGGGATTAACCAATAATATGCTGGTCAGCCAGTAACAATGACTGAATCATCTGTCACTTCAGAAAAGGATATTGGCATGCAACTTGGAAAATCTCACACCACTGAGTTCAAGCTACTCCCACTAAACAAAGCACTGTCCTTCAGTTCTGATAAATGCTGTATGGTATTTTAGCGCAAGAAGAAGTTTATATCTATTTCTATAAAAATAACTAGGAACATGAAGAGTAATTGAATCCTAAGTGATTGCATATCATTTGTCTGCATTCGTATCTCAGCATTTAAACATGTTTCAGCACCTTGGAGTATGGAAGGGTTAAACAATAACAGATTTCCTTTGCTAAACAGCTTAATGAAAAACATTCTGGGTGTTTTTTTAGAACAGACTCATACTGTAGAAAGATAATCTTTGTTATATCTTTTTTTTCTTTTTCACAAAGAAAATATAGGCGAGACAGACTTTGCTATAATTCTTCCTAATTGCTCTAATGCATTTCATTTTATTTTAGTGTTTTCAGTTTATAAAAACAGTTAGCATCAGTTTGCTTCCAGTTTTAATGGAGATAAACTTCATCTTTTCCCCCTGAAAAACTTCACAATATGGTTGGAAATGTCAGCAATAATTAGACAAAATGCTTGTGAAAACATAAAATAAAAACAATACGTCTTTTTATAATGGAATCAGTTTGTCTGATTATCTCAAACAATGTACATTTCCAACTGCCCAGGAGGGTCATTAGAGCTTATGAAAATCAAACTGTTTTTTTCTGCTTCATACATCATGGACAGCAATACTGTCTCCAGGATCATTATATATTGTTTGGATTTATAAATATATGTTAGACTTTCTTGAGCTACAGTGAACCTGGAGCATAAAATGCACTTAACGATAAAAAACATCAGGAAAAAAAAAAATCACTTCATGTTATTAACTAAATAACTGTTACATAGAAATTATAGTTGGAAACATAACCTCGCTGAATACAATACTCAAGGGACCTTGGTTCTATTCTGTCTTCAATCACAGGTTTTCAGTATAACCTCAGGAAAGTCATTTCTACCCTATGCACAATGAGGGCTATTTGTCCCTTAAAGCTATGGTTGTGACAGCGCTCCCTTCTGAGTTACTGTCTAGGTGTGAAGTCTAATTCAAGAAGTTTCTGTTATTCCTTTGAGATACACTCAGAGAATAGAGTATCACTTCTACCTTTTTTTCCCATTTGTAGAAATGGGGCTAATATTCCCCTGCTCTCACTGGAGAGCTTATGGATACAATCCATTAGTGTGTGAGAGGCATTCAGATACCATGATGACAAGGGCCATTTAGCAAGTAAATATCTGGCTGGAGTAGGAGGAATTCAGCTACTGTTACCACCTCACATCACGAATAGTTTAGTGCAAAAGATAAACAGGGGAAGTCTGACAAGTTTATCATATCATCAATTATAATCATGCAACAAATTCTGCACTCTAAGAAGCTGGAAAGATGTTTCAAATATGAAGTTTCTACCTGTTTGGTTTGTTTTCCAATATGCTTGCTCTGCCCGATGGTTTAAGAACTTTGCTCTTTCTCACGGATGCTGGGTTTTCAGTTTTCACTTGTGTCTTTCAGATTCAGCAACAGTATCACCCAACAAGATGGAATTCTAGGAATGCTGCTGCTTCTTTTTGAACAGGATCCCACTATATCAGTTGCCAAAGTGCCCAAGGAAAAAATGAAACTTACAATGAAAGTATAACAATATGCAAAAATTTCATTAAAAATGACATGTTCTAAACCTTTTAGCAATACAAAAATCTGTTGAAGATCCTAAGATGTGTGTAGAAAGTGTGGTTAAAAAAAGAAAATGCCTTAGAAAACTAATCTGCTAAAACCAAAGCAGGTATTTATCTTCTATAGTATTAGTACACATATGCTGTTGTTAATACAAGCAAATGCTTACCAATAATGAACACTCTCTATTGGTTGCAATGTTCTAGCCCAAAGTAGACATTATGCTAAAAACTATTTTTAAAACACATGAAAAAATTAATAAATGAAATCCTTCTGTTACTCGAAATTTGCAATGAAGCAATTCCCTTCAGCCAAGCCTTCAGTACAATATAATGAAGCATATTTTCAGGGGTGGTTAAAGAGGAATATTTTCCATGGTTCTCTACATATTCCAACCCTACTAAGGATTAGACCTACCCTACCAGTGCATGTTTATTTGAAGGAGGAGGACAAGGATAAGGGACTGAGGTCTTTCACCCTGCTTGCACTGTCTCCCATGTCATGAGAGGTGGGAGAAGTTGCCCTGCATCCCAGTAGCAATACGGGTGGTTATGCTCTACCACTAAACACTAAGAGCTCCATTATCAGTCTCAGACAAGGATTTTTGTTCTTAATTAGCAGAAACCAAACCAATGAAACAATATCAACATATTTTGTTTTCTTTTGTGTGTTTTGCTCCCCAGCAATTGTTGAACAGTTCATTTTAGTGCAGTAATTCCTCAACTGGCAACACAGCTCAGTCAGGGGGCACAGGCCAAATTCTATTGCACCTCTGTGTTCATCTGTTTCTTAACCAGTGAAATATGGATTCATTGGCAAAAGAAGCAGAGAGTTTGTAGATCAGAAGAGTGGAGGAGTCACGCTTCTCTCTTTTGTATCTTTTACAAAGTGACGCAGCACAGAAAGTAAAGCTCAGGGAAAAACAAACTAGACCGAAGCCCCAAGGTCCTGCAGGCATTTTCAGGCTTCATCATTGAAAGAAAGATTTGAGAAATCACCAATCAACAGCTCTAATCCACCAGAAGCAGAAAGCCAAATTTGCACCAACATGCAGATTCTCACATGAGGCTTTCACATGGTAAACAGCTGGTGTTCGCAAAGGCACACAAGAAAAATTGTTGGGAGAAGCATTAGCTGGGAGGGCAGGCCAGTTGTCATAGTTCTCCAGGGCAGACTGAAACAATAAGCAAATGACACAGAGGAATAGGAGATGAATTTTCACCTTGTGTACCAGTACTGCTGTGGAAAGGACATAATACAATCTCCTGAGAAGTCCGTTGTTCACATGTCACCACATGAAATCTGTGACTATTGTCAGGACTTGGTCATAGCTCCACGTACTCTGCCGTGAACGTGGGCACGCTCAGAGTATGTTGTACTTTTAGAGGAGGAGCCTCAGGAAGTTCAGTTGTAGGATTTTCCCATCAGCCTCATTCTTCCATGTCATCTACTTTTTTCTGATATTTTCCCACTTGTGTTGTTTGCTTGCAGAAGCTGCTCCACTTGTGAAGTTCAATAAATGGTGTTTGCCATCAGAACAATTTGATTCTAGTTCTAATTATAGCAAAAAGCTGCTTTCTTCAAACATATTATAGGTGTTTCATTATTTTAAATTGTTTCTTCCATATTAATTACAGAAACTGTTGATCTTTTCTAAGAAGCCAGCAGCTGAAAATCCCCCCCCCCCCCCCTTTTTTAATGTCTCATTTGAATAGGTGAAACATCAGGTAAAAATTAAGTCAGGTTTTAATAATTATTTTCCAGAAGAAGATATGTAAGTTACAACACATTGCCTCCAGATTCCATAGGGTTACACTATTCAGATGTACTCAACCGTATCGCTTAGTATAGATCATAGTAAGCTGCGTGCCACACAGCTGAATTGCAAACACAATGCCCCTAAATAAATCACACAGCAATGGCAACATTACTAATGGGACTATCAGAATCAAAGGAAGCAGGGTGATGCATCTGAGAAGAGCCTACATCATTATTCTTCATGATTTGTTTATGGTATTTTTGGTGAGACATGTTTCTCCCCCCTCCTTTCCCTAGTCTGTTTGGATTAAAAATGGGAACTAAAAGAGGAACTAAACTCCTGGAATAGCTTGTACACTATAGTCCTGCAATCATAAGGACCAGTGGTCTGGTGCTTATTGCAAGGCATTTTACTACACTAGCACTCATCATCTTTACTCTGAAGCAATTCAAGAGCTGAACTTCTGACAGTTTTCCGCTGTCGTGTATTTGTAGCTACTGATCTCTGTGATCCCTGAATGGAACACAACTCCGTTATTAAGCCTGCTGACATGTCATACTTTTGGCCATCCTTACTCAACGACCTCTGCCTTTTTTAAGCAGTGATATAAATTTATTCATGTTTATAAAGTACAGGGTAGTAAGATTCTCCAATGGGGGATGGACTTTTCTTCCCTACTTAGAACAGTTGTTAACAATCTTAAAGGGAGAATTTGTGTTGGGGGTGAAAAATATGCTACCAGCAAAAGTAAGTTCTTTTGTATTTCTATCATATTCAGAATTGCTTTGGATAAAATATCATTTTTTTTAATTATTATTATTACTTTTTAACAGTTCTCTAAAGAGGGAAGATAAATTGCATGACGCTGAGGCTCTGGTCTGACCTAAATTGCTGACACTGTGTCGAATCCTTTCTGCAATTAGGTAATCGGGACACATTTACATTGTTTTAAACATGGAGTTACTCCTTTGCAGAGGTTAGGATCTGGCCAATCATAAACATGTTTGGAAGACAGAGACTCAACTTCTTAAATAAAGTATTGACCGTAGATAGAAACATTTTTTCTTTAAATGGTACAAATAAAAGCTAGAAAACATTGAGACACTTTTGAATAGAAGCTTTCAAAATCCCTGCATTGATCACATCAGACAAACAAGACATGGAAAAGAAAAAGAAAAAGAAAAAAGAAAAAAAAAGAGCAAAGAATGTAAAAAAAATAAATAAAATAAAACCACCCAAAAGCTAGAGCTCAACCAATCAATTCAACATTCTCCCCCAGGAACCAATGAACCAAGAGTAGTATAAATCAAGAGTTTATAATAAAAGACTAATGATCCTTTTCCCAAAAAATCAATAGTGCTCCCAAACATGTTTCAAATGATGAAGTAAGATTTTGCAATGATGAGTAGTCCAAAATAATGTTCAGATCAACTAGATAGTTACATCTGTGGTTTTCTGTACTCCCCTTTCATTTTCCCTTTCTTACATGTCCCTCCCGCTTTGCATCATACCAATTAATATCTTTCCTTCCCTAACAGCTCTCTAGATAATTCACAGAAGGATTTGTCTGTGTGGCCTAGCATTAAACAGAAACTATTAAACAGTCAACTCCTATCTCTTCCATAGAATTAATGTCATGTTAACTCCTAGTATGCCTTGATGTTATGTCATATGTAAATGAGATTTTTTAAAGAAGTTGTAAGGCACTTCTCTCACACCCTAAACACATTCATGTGATTTAAGTCAGGATGTAGTAAGACTGTTTTAGTTACAATATAGGAATTCTTCATTTAATTGCTAATTTCTGCCTTAGTAATCTAAGAAGAAATCACAAGGAAAATCTGATTGTCTTTATAACAGAGAAACTGAGATGAAGTTTTGTGTGGTTGTATGCCTTCCCAGCATTTTATGATTTGCTAAAGAAAAGTTGGCTGGGAGGTAGGAGGAGGGGATCAGACCATGTGACTGATACTTATGAGCGTACTTTAGAGTGATTTAATACTGGATCCTACCACTTCTATGAGAAGAGCATGCTTTTGTTCTTGGAGGTCTAAGCACCTGAGCACTCACTCACCTCTATAAGTAATATTCTTCAGGGTCCCACTGTATTCTTTTCATTGTATTACAATGAACAGCTTCCAAATTTGTACTAAAGCAGTCCAAAGTATAGTGAGTGTTTTGATCCAACCTTGGCTCTTTATCTGTGGTCTCACTAATGACGTGACTACAGCAGCTGTGCAGGTGTGGCCAGATCCCCTTTCATCTCAGGACCTCCATTTTCTTCCTAAAATGTGGAGGTACCATCAGAAATATACCTTTTGTCACTGCCCTGTCATCCAGAGTCAACCTGCTGAATGGTATGGGCGTGCTGTGTCTCCTGGAGTGGCTAGCAAGCAGTGAACCAACCAGATGTGAGTTGCAACTGCATCCATGCTCAGAAACAACACACTTTGGCACATCATCAGGGCAAAGTATGAGACTACACTGAATTTTATTGTGGTCTGTCCAGATTTTAAAGAACTCTGAGACTCTAAGAGCCACAGCACTTGTGCAAGAGTTGATTCGTTAACCCTAATATCACTTCTTTCCATCCCAGGGTACAGCTCCCTTCTGCAAGTGTTCATGAATTTCTGCTCACTCACAGGCAATTGAATGAATAAATCTTCTGTACACACAGGAGTATGCTTTCCTCTTGTGGGCTACACTGTTTTTCCAGAGCTTATTTCATGCAACCTGCTAAATAATTTGTCACCTCTCTTCCGCAGACATTGCCATCATCTGTGTGTCCTGTGGTGACCATGTGGCAGTGTGAAGGGCAGGCAGGAGTCAGTAATGCCAGGGAGGAAGATTCCCTACAACTCATTCAGTCACTTTTGGCCTAATGCTGTGAGTATCATACGAGGTCATCAGTAATATTTATCATCCAGCTGCTTTATGAGAAGGAAATCTGAGGTGCTTGAGTATGAGCAATCTATATATATTAAAAAAAAAAAAAATTCAGTCAGCCCAAGTAGTCTGCTGAACTGGAAGATATTGACCTCCAGCTGACAACTAACTTGGTGATCTCTACAGCTTTCACGTTAACTAACTCGTTTTCAAGTCTTCCTTGTGACAAAAATCAATACTGCTGTTCTACAGACAGGACAATAGAGCAGCTTGACTGGGGCCAATGAGCCCATATTAGAATGAGTTCCTTTTTTTTGGCTCCTAGTCCATTCCAATGCTGAATATAGTCATTATATACCCCCAGAAATTGCTGGGCTGCAGCAGTCAGGTTGGAAGGGAGAAGTCTCAACAACAGCACATTTAGTCCTATGGAGAGAAGTTTCCGCCTCCCAAAGGCCAGAATTGTGTGTGTGTAGGGAGCATTGAGCAGTGCTGCAGAGAGCAAAGAGAGCCAACAGCAGTCATGGTGCCTTTTACTCTTGGTAATAAATGAGCAAAACCAGCCATGTAGAATTTATCTGTTAGCACTGTCAGTTGTTAAAGACCATGTAACAGTCTGTAATGTATATAGAATTATTGACATCATGTGTGTTTATATTTAGGTTAAACAACTATATTGTTTTTATAAGAGAAAACTGTTTCTGGAAACAATAGGCCAAATTGCTTTTTCTTGCTAAGAACAATGATGCAATGCTGCCAGTACCAACAATTTTTATTACAGAATCAGCTAACTGAAAACACAAGGCTCTTTAATGATATGTATCTTACAAAGCACTCCAGTGCATGCTGATGCTGTTTTGCTGTGTTTGCTAGTCAAGATGGGTAAAAGCAATTTGGATTTTTCATTTTGCTCATTATTGCACTTTTCCTGTGTATGGTTCCTCCTGCTTTCCTTTCTTTTTCATGAGGTCAAGTATACAAAGACCTAATTCTTCTGAATTTTTCACTATCGGAACTAGTTTGATGAAATCAGAGTCAGCTGAAGGGAGGAAGGCAAATCCTTATGGGATGTGCAAGGGGCCAGAAGGGAAGGAGAAGGGAATTGAGATGGAAAATACACTCTTGTCACCAGAAATAAGCAAGGCTTCCCAAAATTTGGAGATTGCACAGTCACAGTCACCACAGCAAACATATTCTGAACAGCCTTGGACCCATTAATTTTATTTATTTTTTTCAAATATATAATTGTAGGACAGTTTGCAACAGGGCTGCATATTTGAGACTTGTTTCAATAGCTAAAGACATAGCAAGCATAATCAATTCAGATGTGCTGAAACAGTGATTGTAAAATAGAAAAAAAGAGTAAGGAGCCTTGCCTTTTGCCATTTAGAGGTTGTTTAAAACAAAGTCTTCCACTTTTCACCATAGCTGACAGGTTAGAGATTCACCAGATGTGGTGAAGATGAAGCACATTGAGATCATAGATTGATTTTATATTTAAGTTTAAACTGTATCTCATTGTCACTGAGATATTAATCACCGAAAAAAACAACAGATAATATAAATTCAAAAATTAAGCTCTTACATTTGGCTCAATAATGAAATGTACACTATCCCTTGCTGTGCTTACCTTTGAACTGCAGGTAACTGTACAAGAATGTTACAGGACAGAGATACACTTGTGAAATATTCACGAGCTGATGTCTTTGCAGCCCCATGGGACCTGTGAAGAACTCTTTTTTCCCCCACATCTCTCTCTCAGACTTTAAATAATGAGGAGCAGAAAAGGTATGAGACAACATGTCTGTGTGTCTCCTTTGAAATCTTTTCTTACATTACCTTGTTATCTGTGCTCAAGAGCAGCAGGTATTCCAGCAGTTCAGAGTGTATCCACAGCAAAAACACCCAGCAAAATAGAGTGCCAGTAGACACAGCTTTCAGTTCCAGGTTCAGTCGGCAAAACACAAAACCAGCACATGGGGAGGGTGCTGGCATGGCTGGGGCTGGTGGGGTGAAGGCAGATTTTTTGCTAAGCAGGGAATTAGGAAAATAGGTATTTATTATGCATTCTGGAAAACCACCTAATACACCATTTTCTAATTTGTGCTCACAAAATGCCTTTGTATGGAAAGTTGTTAAACTTCCATACTTCATTAGCGTTACAGCCTGGATCAAAGCCTGACCACCTCAGGCAGATGAGAGTATCAGTCCTTCCACTAGTAAGGAGGATTTGGAACATTGTGTTCAGTTTAGTCCTCAGTGGTGACTGCTGAGAAACACCAGTTCAGATCTGAATTTGGAGTTTTTTTCCAATGTTCTGTACTGTGTATTGCTAAAGATTAATCTGAATCCAGCATGAGTGGAATTCCACTTGTGTCCACCAGTCCTGAGTCAATCTGAAGAAATAATTCAGACCAGATTTATCAGGGGAGTCCACCCTGGCTTCAAGGCAAATGTAGTCCTTTTTCAGAGGAGGCATCACATGTTTAATTTCCAGTGCTCTCTAAGTCTTCTAACCATCTTTTTTTATTCCTCCTGCATTTCAAAGATGCTTATATAACTGGTACTTTCCCACACTGGCCTTAAAAGTTCTTATTCCCTTTCTTTCATTATTTCAACAGACTAATAGTCATTGCAACACAGGTGACGGTAAATCAAATCAAGTTGAAATGTGGGCCTGACTCATTCTCTGACGATATATGATTTGTTTGCATTACATTATCTTGGAAACCCATAACCAATGTGCACTAACTACATGTCCGCACATGGCAAGAAGATAAACGCTCTTAGTCAGTAATATAAAATCTAAATAAAATTACAATCAGGTTTGGATATTAGGATAGGTTTGTAACACCCTTGGGGCATTACTCTTATCATTAGAATTATTTGCATTAGAGCAGTGTCCAGAGATCCTGACTATGATCAGGTTCAAATTGTGCTAGGCTCTGGAAAACGTGGGAAGAGACAAAAGTTCTGAATGTTAAATAGATAATTACAGGCAACGGGTGGGAGAAATAAAGGATTGTTATCATTGTTTTGTAGAGAACTGAGGTGTGGATATTACATTTTTTTATATTTTAAGCATAGGTGCAAAGCAATGTTTGAATCCAAATTCACCTTGCGCGTAGTTTGCACAGCAGATCATGTTTAGGCTACCACTGGCTTTGTGGGAGTGCTGATAACAGTGGGAGAGAAAGCTGGAGTCTGTCTTTCCCCAGCTATGTACACGGGCAGCTGGGAACACGGGTGGCTCGTCTTACTCTGCCTGAGGCAACAGCCACATATCCTGTCATGCTGTCAAGTGACACCATCTTCTTGGTGCTGATCAGACATGTTTGACTGAGTCCTTCCCGTAAAGGCTTAGGGCCTGGCAACATGGGATGGATGGGTAGGTGAGTTACAGGAATGTCAGGCTCAGAGTCACACACTGAAGGGCTGCCTGGACAACACAGGCATTTTTGCTTTTGTTTTGTTTTGTTTTGTTTTGTTTTGTTTTGTTTTTTTGTTGGTTTTGTTGTTGTTGTTGTTGCTGGTCGTGTTTTTTGTTGTTGTTCTTGATTTTTTTTCCCCTCTCTTGGGCAGAACATGTTTTCCTTAAGGTCATCAGAAAATGAGTGGAGCTAAGAACCAGACACCTACCTCCCTCCATTTCAGCATCCACAAATTCATCATTCCAACTTAAAGTGAGAGCTGCTGGAATTACACCAGCAACTTGTTCAGAAAAACAGGACAGGTGGTCTTTCACTGGTGGAAGGTCTCTGTTGAACTCAAAGAAAGTTGCATTTCAAGTAACATCTCAAGGTATCCTCTATGAATGCTTACAAATTTTTTACAACTATTACACAAACAACCACCACAATGCTGGGCTTACAAAAGAGGGGGTGGATGTTTAGATGCCGTAGTTTCACCCCATGTTGGCAGGGATATGAAAATTACAAAGTGATAAAGAGAGATGTAAGAGGGAGGAGCAGGCATGAATGCTTGATTATATGCTTAATTAAGCAATACTGGCCACATCAAGTTGTGGTGAAGCCTGTGTACATTTGTAACATGCTTTTAGTCCCAGGCAATAAATGGGTTACCTGCCTCTGAACGGACAGTGAGGGGGAGATATTTTCAAAGGTAGAAATGTTGACTATCCAGAAGAGCTGGGCTTCTTCATTATTATTTATATATTTATTTTTTTTTTTGCCTTTGAAGACTGTATATTATCAGTTAAGATCATGATCTCACCAAGTGATCCAGTCACTCACAGAAATAATTCTACTTAGATTAATGAGACAACAGGCAGGAGCAAGATTTACAGATTTAGGCCTAAACCAAAAACTCTAATATTCAAGGGTATAAAGGTTTTTCCTCCTGTTCATGTTCCTTTAATAAAAATGTAGATATTGCTTTCTTAACCATGATAGGAGCTCTAGTCATTATTTTTCAATACTAATGTTACTGTTTTCCTATAACTTCTGTTGTTCTGTAATTCTAGGGGCCCATGTCTAATCCCATATGTAACATGTTTATTAGATGTAATATTTTATCTCTTGGATTCGGTGTCTGACACTATCATTTTGTTCTTATTTCAATAAAAGTGATTTCCCTTCTCTTCGCCCTGACAAGATCTAATGGTTTTCTTTATCACAATAGAAAGTTAGAAGGATTCCCACCTAAAAATCAAAAATGGACTGCATGTATGTGTGGCTTAATTCAATTTATATCATAAAATCCAGGCCAAATAAAGTATCTTTATAACACTAGATATAGCCAGAATTGAGCTGACTTTGTTTGTTTGCTTGCTTCTTGTTTTTAATATATGGGTATCTAGTCTCAGTAAAACTGTAGTTCTTTGGCTTCATCACCTGTATCCTTGTGAACACAGAATGAAACAGTATGAAACAGTACCAAATGCTCATATGATTTCTGATTTTCTTTGGGAATTCACTATCTGTATGCTTTAATCAAGTGATAATGTGTAGGAACCATTTCAACTTTGAGCTGACAAAAGCACAATATTAGTTGTTTGATGAGAACTCCTCTATGGATACAAATTCCATGTGGATTTTCCCAGGCTTTTTAAATTTATTAAAAAATAATATATTCTATACACAATTAGACCATGAATGTTAAAACAGTAAGTAATTTATTTGGAATGTGAAATCATCTAGAAAATAAAGACATTTTCATATAATTTTAGCTGTCATTTAATAATTTGCAAGACACAGAAGACATCTAAAATCTTTGGTATTCAGACACAGAACAGATACCCCACCAGAAATGTATTCCTTGAAGACCATCTTCTGGAAGAAAGGACCTTTTTATCTCTTTTATTATATCTGTGTAGATTTTTGCTAAATGGACTTTCAGAATCCGTTGTTGAATAGTGAGGTTGGAAAACGCTCATCTTCTTTAATATTCATTTTCCACACCTTGTCAACAACTGCATAGCACACCAGTGAAGCTGCATTTCATGCAATGCACCCAAAGGTTACCACTTTTAGGTCAGGGATAGGAATTTTCACTTTGCAATCACTGGGCAGCTGAGACTCCATACATTACTGTGGTGACAGGTATAGTACGCAATGATGAACCTTCTGTCAGTCAGACAGAGGTCACATTGGTATCAGTTGCTAACATACCTCTCTCTTAGCTTTAAAAAAAAAAAAAAGTGTGTGTGTGGGGGGGGATTTAAAAAAGTCTTTTTTTTTTTCTTCTTGTGGGAAATGGAAACAGAGTTGATGTTGTTCACTAATGTCAAGTGGCTAGAGATTTAGGGCCCCAGAGCTCAGGAGGTCTCCTTTAACTGTGCTGGCTGCACTCTCAGAATCAACATTAATTGCTGCCCGAACTGAACCCCATAGAGGCTATTCCAGAAGCAACTCTGACAGCAACATTAATGTCTACTGTACTTGAAACAATGAGCTCAAGCCCAGTGTCAGGGAATCCAAAATAAGTGCATGTCAGCCTCCTGTTTCATAACTTTTTTGTTTTGTTTTGTTTTGCTTTCATATTTAGCATCATTTATACAAAACCTGTTAAAAATGATTACCTTAACAGACTGAAAGATTTTTATTTTTGATAAAGAGATGTCTGAGTCTCACATGCAAGATTAAGTAGTAACATGAATAAAAGGAGGTGAATAACTGTAGTTTGCTAAAGGTTCAACTACAGTCCTGTAACTTTAGTACATTTATGAACATATCAGAATGCCAAAACTAGGATCATTAATCATATCGTATTATACCATCCTTGTCTTCTCTGTCAAGGAAATGCCATAACACATCAGATAACAACAGGATATTTATATTGTAAAGGTTAAAGGATCATGCTGTTTGTAGTTATCTCAAAGTATTTTGGCCAGCTGCTATAAAATCTCGTCTTAAGTTCCCCAGAGATCAATGTGATCACTGATCTCTGCAGTCGGTCTATGATGCCCCAAAAGATTCTTCCTAAGTTCTTGCATTTTCCCAGCCTACCTGTGGTACTATGTATTTGCTCTACACAGGCAAATGTTGGCCTTCCTAAACAAGGTGGTTGGATGACATGTTTTTTTGTGTCAAAAAGAAGTCCTTCTTCCCCTCCAAATGGGAAAATGGGAGAGAGAGACAGAAGGAGAGAGAGAAAGAGAGAGAGGAGAAAAAATCCCTAGCATAAAGCAGTGTTAATACACATAGAATAAATTGATTTTGCCAAGGATAAATTTGTCTAGTGGAGCCTATACTTGAGATCATTCAAGTGCTCTCTTGAGTTATCTCATTGTATCAGTGTTTGCAGGACAGGGCCTTGAATTTGTTTCTGCCACACAAAGTTGATATATAAGAAGAAAGGATTTAATTGAAACATCTCGAAGGAGTTTTCAATAAGTCCTGTATTTCTTTATCAGAATAAACTTTTTATTATGAAAGAAGAATCAGAGTGTAAGGAGCCTTTAGTAGAGATCTTGATATAAAATGCACCTATAGTCTGAAATAAATGTGACTATAGTCTATAATAAATACTTTTTACTATTATTATTATTTTATTTTAGAGGGGGAAAGCTTTCTGAAGGGCAAGGCTTTGCTCATTAAACCTAATTTTTAATTCATATTGCATATTGAATTTTAGAAATAGTATTTGTATCATGAATTTGATGCAGACACACCATGAGTTTATGCAAAGTCTTTAGCTGCCAAAGACCCTGACCTTATAGAGGATCACCTTTGTTGGAGTGCTGTCTCTAAGCAAATTAAGGACAACTCATGGTTAAATAAACTAGCACTTTGGAACAAGAACTATGGAGTTCCATCTAAGGTTGTTAGACGTTTCTCTATGTCCCCATCTCTTCTTCAGTAAATATGCACCTGACTTACCTTTACCAGCATTTTAGCGCAATAGGGGTTGAACCCAAATCTTTTGTATAAGAGACTAATGCTCAGGTTCTTCCCACCTAACTTGAGGAAATTAAGAAAAATTCAGAAAACCCATTCAAGTGCACAGTATGCCCTGTTGTTCTTTCCTGACCTGAGCATCATGTCACTAGACTGGAAGTTGTCTCTTAGCTTCCAGGAATGGGAAGTCCTGGTAGCCAGGGTACCTGGGGCTTTCACTGCCTGGGAATCAGTGGCTATGACTATGAGAAATTCACCCTGACAGGCCAGAAAAAGCAAGAAAAAAATGGTCATCCAGGATTACATTTCAAGAGTCCTTTCCTACTCCTTTAAGTTTTCCTTTACTATGATATCACCCTTGCCATACCCAGGTCTGTACCTGATAGCAGTTACTGTGCTGTATATCGAGAACAACTCTATTAAAGTCAAAAGGGTATAAGGTATAAAACTGGGGAGAACAAGCCTGTTGTCTAGTCTCTGTAGGTAGATCTGCAGGAATTAATTATGTCTTCAGATAGCCAATTCATCTGACATTTGACAAAAAACAATACATTTAGGAGATATGAAATATTACCTTTCCTTTGTTCATTTTAGAGGAAATGTAACACAAAAAGAAAAAGCTTTAAGCTTTTCTTAAGCTTAGTGTCCAGCCCTATCTTGCAAATTTAGCTGTGATTACGTGTGAAAAAAGTACAACTTATCTTTAGAATTTAGCTTTATTAAACTGACTCTCTTCTCCATCTCAGCATCCGTTAAATTATTGCTCTTCTTCTCCTCCTCAGCTCCCCCCAAAATACTATTCATTAAAATGTAGAGAATAAAATCTCTATATGTTCATTTTTGCTTATTAGCTGCACTTGGTGCCTCATCGTTTGCTAAATTCATATTTGTTGAACAAGGAGGGCAGAAACAATGCAAAATCAATCTTTTTTGCTTGGCCAGATAAACATAAGACACAATAAGAGAAAGAAAGGCACAGAGAAAGTAAGATAGGGAGAGAGAAAAGCAAGAAAACAGAAACACTATCCCAATGGTGATGGATAACTGAAGTGAACGTGTCAGGACGGTATTATGTAAATTACCAAAGCAGCTGAGCAGTGCACTGATGATTACAGAAGATGTGAACAATGTTGTGGTCCCCAGGTGCCACCATGCCTTGTTATTTTTTCTTCCCTCCAACTACCCTTGGGGTAGATTCTTCCTGACCTGAGTCCTTGAAAAAAAATCATCCAAGAAATGCGTTCCTAAAAAAAAGGTTAGAGGACATCTATGACATTTCTCTAAAGCAATAACTGCACTCTGTATGTTGCCAGTTTAATATTCTAAAAAAAATGCCTTTTACTTACACCACAGATGGATTTGACTTATCAAACACCTTGATTACTGAATGGGCTCAAGGTCAACACAATTTTAAACAGAAAAGGGAAGCTGAGGGGTGTGGGTAGAATTTAGCATTCATTAAACTATATTTTAAAGTTACTCTGTTACTAGGAAACAACTTTTCTTCCTCTCATTAGACATTCCGGCTGTCTTTGAATTTGTGTGTTTGTGTCTATGTTAATCGGTCTGTATGCATTTTCTTTCTGCTTTCGGTGAGGGTTGCTTTAAAGAACTGTTAATGACAATTGCACAGTGATGATTTGCTAATTAGTTCTCATTTGAAATTAATTCTTATTTGAGCTGAATGTAGACCCAAGGACCAAAGTCCCATAGTCCATTGATATGCTCACAAAATACTCAGACAAACATCTGGATCTTCTGTAGTTTGCTCAGGACTGAATCTTGGAAAATAATAAACCTCCATTGGCTTAGGTTATGCAAAAAAACTTTTCAACCTGTCAAGAATTTTACCCAAATACTTCCTTGCAAACAATGTTAGAAATGAAATAAAGCCTAAGAAAACATAAGAAAAATAGAGAAATCTTTTCAAAAAAAATCTGAATTTCAAAAATATTTTAAAACTATATTATTTTTATCAGGCTCTTAATCGATTTGCAATCTCTTTTCATGAGTGGATGAAATTATGCTATTTTATTAGCAAGGTGCTTAGAACATCATTCTACTTGACCTAGGTTAATCTGTACTGATTACACAAAGTGCACATTACAATCATTAAAGTTGCATGGAGTTTAGGTAGCCTAAGCCCCTTCTGTAGGTTCTACCCACTGAAGAACAACACAGGAGAGTAGTTTCTTTGCTTTGTAGGTCAGTCTAGATGACTAAAATTGTTCATCTTACCTTAAAATTCAGCAGAGACATGCAGCCCTGGCCGTTCTTTGTGTTGGCACAGCACCTATTAAATCAGGCCCAATCTCATGTCTGAGTTCACTGGACTCAGCACTATCAATAATGAATAAGAATCATTAGTGTTTATTCCTTCAGTAGGAGTTTCTTGGTCTAAGTACTGTAATGTCTGCACAGCAGTGTAATTCCTAGCACTGCTGTGGGCAGCCTCATGGGAATAACAGAGGAACGTGATAACTGACACTTGTACAGGTCTACATTTGAAATTGCAATTTGTATGTCATTATGTAATTGAGAACATGGGCCTTTAAGGTAAATATAGCAAGAAACGGGCATCCTTTTAAAAAAATATGTGCAATACAACAACTAATTTAATGTGTTTCATATCCCTGGAGACTATTACAAAGGCCTTTTCATGGCAGGTGCATTTATTTGTTTAACATGTGTAAGAGGAGGACAGTTCATGCATGAGGGTACGTGCGAAGTGGTGGAAGTCTAGAAACTCACTTTTGGAGTGAGAATTGCTTTTCAGGGGGCAGGGACAGCATGAGCAATGCAGAGTTTCTCTTGGATTCAATGCTGCATGCAGCTCTTCCAGGAGTGGAATTTCTCAGCAAGGTCAGTATGGCTTCTTTGGAGTCCTTTCTTGACTACCTTGGTTGAAGCCTCTGTAGTTGGCACCAAATATGTCATTCTGTTTAAATTCAGAACAAGGAAAAATAAACAAATGTGGAGTTAAAAAAAAAAAAAACACCAAACCATCAAACAAAAAACTCAACTGGCTATGTAGAGAAATTTTATGTTGCCAACCATATCTCTGGCCTCATTGCTAATATACAGCAGTTTGTTTTCCCAAAACATCTTAAAAATACCAGGTGATAGGAATATGATTTTAATGGAAAAAATTACATTACATAATTGACTTCAATTAGTTTGTATTTTGTCACATTGCCTAGCTTTCTGTCTGGCTAGGCTCCTTCTACATTCCTGAACTCATTGGTGAACAGCAATATAAGCTATGACATAATGATTGCTTCTTTCTTGGATCTCTACTACATGTAATTTGGGCTTTATTTATTTATTTATTTTCATATGAAAATATGAAATATCTTGTATAGAAAGAACATGGAAACTGAGGTCTCCTTCACGTGACTTTCTCTGTGCTGTATTGTATAAAATCTCCAAAAACCCTTAAGAGCACAAGTCCTACTAATTGTTAATTGGGACATTCAATAGGACTTGAGCACCCACTTCACTTAATTGCTTTTGAGCAGCCAACACAGCTCTGAGAAGTGGCAGACATTTGTGACCAGATTTACTCCTATATCCTGGGTCCAATTTGTCAAGAGGAAAAGCATCACTTACATATGCCACTGACCCTCAATTGTTTGGATTTTTTGCAGAACCTGGGCTACCTATTGTTGGAGTTGTTCTGTTCCACTTGGCTTTTCTTTATAAAGATAAATAGATATAATTTGTATATATATATATATAGATTAATTTTCTATTTCTTTCATCATAAAGCATTTATTTTAACGTGATTTTTTACTGGCGAAAAAAATGGTACTTCTGGTGGTGTAATAATAACTTCCATTTGTATTGTACCTTTCATCTCAAGTGATCCCAAAGCACTTTACTAACTTAACAAGCTGAAACAAACAATATTAAATACTACACATAGGGATCACTTCACCCACCACTGCAACAACCACTTATGTGGTGAAACAAGCCAACTGTTTAAGGGCTCAGTTCTGCAAGGTGTTGAGCTCTATTAGCCTGGTACAATGCCCACTGAAGTCAGTGTAAAGTCTCCTAAATATTTCATTGGGCTCTGGATTAGGATTTATTACACTTTTCCATCAAAGCATTTAGAAACATGCTTAACTTGAGCACTCGAGCAGTTCCATTGACATTAATAGAGCTTTAAGTTGCTTAAAGTTGAGTGTGTGAATTTTTGAAGTAGGACTGGGTGTCTTACTGCTATGTAGTACAAATCACAGCAAGTACTTTAACACAACATAGAAAACCAGAAAATAAGAACTGAGAAACACCTTAACTTATTAAATACACTGAAGAAATTAGGTGGCAACATTTAAACACCCTTACTGAACATACCATCGAAAACAACATGAAAGAATAGTTAGTCCACTCCTTAAAACATTTATGTATTCACTACATGCCAGTAAGTTTATGTTTTTACCCCTGTGCTTTATTGGCAATGCTTTATTATTTGGAGACTGTAAAACTATGAATCATTTTGTGTTTGCAAGTCATAGATTCCTCTCGCTGTAATCTAGTAATTTGTTACTTTTCTTCCTGCACTGGTAGTTGGATTAATAAGCATCCCCTACATTAATTTATTAATTAAAATACTGTAAGAATTAATAGGCCTAAGAGCAAAGTGACTGGAAAGGACTATAGCAAAGCAGGTGGAGGAAAAAAAAATTGTGGCAGCTATGTTTAGTATCAGACAGATCCTAGGATGCTACTTCTAAGTCCCAAAGACAGTAAGGTTTTGTGATACTAGAAAAGATAGTAAGTCCAGGTCAGAGCTGGGACAGTAATAACCCTTCTTCATAACCTGACTGCACCCTTCCATGTTAACATACTGTGAACTGAGCACAAGTGACAAAACCAATCCATCACTGCACCGCCAACACAAAGAAGAATAGAGAGGTTAACAGAAATTGATGACATCCCCGCTCGAATTTTACACTGATTCGGCCAGCTCTACGATTGAAACAGACAAAGATTTATAGTCCGAGCTAGGACGCTGGCTCTCCTTGATTGCCTTGATTTTTTTATTTTTTTTTATGCGCTTCTGCATATTTATTTCCAAGCTCATCACGGGCTTGTAGCATTAGAATGCTGATTTGATTTTACATTCCAAGAGGAGTAGACATTATGCAGCCATTTGCATGATGTGAGAGAAATCACCATAACGGTTTGTAATATCGGCGACCAAAATGATCGCTAATGTTCACCTGCATAAGCAGGATTGTGTAATTTTTTTATTTTTTTTTTGAAATTCAGATTTTTTCCTTTTGCATCTCTCTCAGTGAAAAATAAAAAAATAAAAAGAGGAAATTATTCCATATCCTGTGGATGAGAAATTGTGTTTTGTCATGCCTCCGAGGGCTACAGTGGTATTGAGCTTTTATGAATTCGTTTGATATCAGGGCTGAGCATTACGAGTTCCAACACAAATTTTTTTCCCCATGACATTATTACTGAAAGCTTTTATCAGTTCATTGTGACAAAAAATTGATTATTATCCTTGACATTTGATGGATAGCTTTCATAAAAGTACTTTTTGTGTGTGTGTGTGTGTGTGTGTGTGTGTGTGTGTAACTCTAAAGTTTTTGTACGAAGGTTCTATTTTCTGGAGAGGAAAAAAAAAAATCAAGCAGCAACCACTTACTCCATGAAGCATTCTTGTGCCACTGCTATCTGTGAAAAAGTTGGAAGTGAAGTGACAATCCTGCTTCCTTACAGCTTTTTCCATTTAAACATTGGAAAAATGTACATTCACCTGTTTAGCCATAAATTTGGATTAGTAATATAGCTCTTCCATTACCTGAAAAGGGGATTTTGAAGTAATTGTGACAGAGGCATTGGTAGCCACTCTGTCATTAAAGTTAATTCAGACCTTTGTCTTTGCCAGATTCTAATGCTTCTTTGGAGTTAACTATATTTTAAACAAACATTCAGCAGGTGTCTGACAGAAGAACAAAACTGCCTTTAAATAGTTTCACTCTTGCTTATTGCATTCTAGCAACAAGAGGCAATGGGACTCAACTCATTCTAAACAACGCCAGGAGCTGAAGCTAATGGTGATTCAATTACGGTCCCTCACAAATGGGAATATTCACCTCTGAGTGTGCATTAGTGTTGATGGGAGCTCTGTGCTTGCCTTGGGAGGAGAATATACTTTAAGAGAATGTGGCATAACAGTTTGCTTCTGGAGGAGTGGGAAATGGCTGCTCTCCCCAGTTGCCATTCTCAGTGATAGATTTGTAGGAGTCTTCCTAGGGACCCTTGCTGAAATGAAAGGTGGGAGGATAGGGAATTTTAGAGAAATTTGTGAAGACAGAAAGTCAGCCAGAGGCCAGACCAGATATTCGCTAAAGAAAACGGGCTTTAGAGAAGATACGATTAGTTATAGGAACAGATTTTAACCTTTTGAAACAAATGCTGTTAAGTGTCAGATCAATTAAGAAATAAAAAATAAGAGTTTTCTGAACTGTGTGCCAGTTTCAGACATTTGGTGGTTATTGAGACCAGGGAAGTCAACACTGAACAGAAAGAAGACAATTCAGCCTTGCTGTTACTGTTGCTCAGATTACAAAGTGATTCTTGGTGATGGACCAGTCCAAGGACAGTCGCAACATGAGGGTGAAAGAGAGGAAGGAGGATGCTGCACAGCTGGGCTGAGAGGCCTCAGTCCATCATATAATCTGTGATATATACCCTTTGCTAAGAGCAGTGAATGAACGGCTGCAGTCCACTTAATTCCATCACCAGACTTTCAACTTCTCTCCACTCCCAACAAGTTTGTCCTGGGTGTAGGTTCTGGGCCAAGTTAACCAAATAGGGACAATATAAATGTCAGTAAGGCTGTTGGAAGGAAGAACTCTCCAGTGTATACTTTGCATTTGTTGTTAAAAAGAAGGAGGAGATTTATAACAATAATGAAACAAGTTTTGTTCCTGTATTACTGAGAGGAAAAGAAAAATTAACATTTTAAAGAAAAAATAGCTTAAATTAATTATGATGACATACTTCAGACATGAAAAATTGCAAAAATATTCAGAGGAATGTCAGACTAGAGGATAAATCTTAGAAGAGTGAAAAAATCTGTGACTGGAGAAAACTGATCGTTGCATCACTGTTTAAGAAGGATGAATGCTTTGGCTTTAGTAAACTGTAGGGTGGGTAACAGGATACAGAGCAATTAAGTCACGATGATATGGCATGAATTCAATGAAGAATTAAAATGATAATATATACACTGTCAATCAAAATAGCTTAATGGAAATAAATGTTGTCAAATAAACATATTTTTTGATCGAGTTTATGATTTCATTGACAAAGATTTCCATAAGATCTTTCATTTCATTATGATTTAAAAATACTACAGGTAGTGAATTCATTAAAACCTTTCTTTGTGGTACTTTTTAAAAAGGAAATTAATGAAAAACTAATTCAAATGTTATGTTTTGTTTTTGTTTCCTAGTGGCTTCCTTATAGCCTGATTCGACTCACAGTCTGAGCAGCAATGCAGAAAAACAACATAAAATCATTCTTGTTAGAATTTGCAGACAAAATATATCAATATGGTTAAAAATGAGAAAGACATATCTGAAGAACAACCTGGGTATTACAGTAGACTGGACTTATTTGAGTAAGATTTATTTTAACATTTGCAATGGCAGTATTACATACCTAGGAACCAAGACTGCAAGTCACGATTTCTCTGTGCAGGAGAAATGCATTTTGAAAAGTATCTTTCTTAAAGAGCTGAAAATTGCCAAGGATTCATAAGATCTGGCAAAATTTATGATCAGTAAGCTAAGAGAGCAAATATAGTCCTCAGATCTGTGGCCAGAAAGAGTAAGGAGTTGATAATTAACCAATGTAATAATTTATTTAAGGATCTCATGAATTCTCCAGCTCTTGGTGTTTAACACAAAAAGATTTGAAAGGTATGTTCTGATTTACCAGCAGGCCTGATACAACAGATACTAAGGGTCATAACTGTTCCCTGTACTGCTGAGCTTAAATAACTTCTGAATCGTCAGCTTCATCAAAAGAAAATTAAAAATATGTGTTTTTTGTTTATGAAACCCATATGACTATGGGTCAAAAAGGATTGCATAAATTGAGAGGCCCAAATTAGGCACTGAAGGCACTGAAAAGTGCTATTAGAATACCTAAATGGCAGTTTCAGATCCAAAGACAAAAGTTCTTCTGAGCACTCCTGTCTGAAATGTTGTCAGTTACATGTGCTATTTTGGATTTTTCAGTTGTTTTCTTTTGATGATAGAAAATCAGGATTTTGTATGCAGCTTTAAGAGGAGAGAAAAAGAAAAAAAAAATAAATAAATAAATAAAAAACAAGTTGGCCACTACTTTCCCTGTGTTAAAATGATTTCACACTCTGAAAACAGGAAGGTACTACTGTTGGAATCTTGGCTCCATTTGTCTGTGCACTTGCTACATGTGGCTTTTTTCAGTTGGATTGTATATACCTGGTGGTTTATCCTTGGCAAACAGCCCAGTTCCCACCCAGCCGCTCACTCAATCCCACTGCTTAGAAGGACGGGGGGGGAAAATAGGATAAGAAAATTTGGGGGTTAAGATAAAAGCAGGGAGATTGCTTACTATTTACTGTCACAGCTAAAACAGACTCAACTTGGGGAAAAGTAATTTAATTTCTTGTCAATTAAAAAATATTTGGGTAGTGACAAACAACAGAGAGACATTAAAACAACACCTTGTCTTCCCTACCTCCTATCAGAAAGGCCACCTCTGCAGTGTTCCCACTACCAAAAGATTGCCATGGACACACAACACAATATAGTAGAATATATACTAGTCTAACAAATGTTCTAATATTTAAGTTGAATGTTGCTGTTGCATTTCTATTTTCAGTTACTTTGTAGTAATTATCCTGGATAATTTTCCAGGAGGAATAGAGAACCCACTTTTAACAAAACTTGATGGGCATGATTCTACCTGCAAAATCTGTTTGGATTGTTCATTTGAGCTCTCACAATGCGATGAGAGATCACACTTTTATTTCACTTCTCTCACTATGACTGCATTTGTAATAAAACCAATAAGACAAACAAAACCCTATCTTGGTTCTAGATATCATTTTATTTAAACTGTTAAATTGTTGCTCTATATATCGAAATGAATTTTGTAGAGCATAATACTAGATTCCTGGCTGGACCTTCCTGTCAGCAATCCATTAGCTGTAATGAATCTAGTAAGAAACTAATGTACTATCCATATTAGAAATGTGTCAAGACTAGAATATCTGCAGTATAAAAGCTTTTCAGGAATTTTAAAATTTGCCTGCCAGCAGGAGTGATTTCACAAAAAAGAAAAAGATGGTAGAGGACAGAGGGGAACTTTGGGTCATTCAGATGTCTTGTTTCAGAAAATTAGATGGATTTGTTTTGATTTCAATGTTTGAGTCTTTGTTATATTAGAGCACTTGTTATTCTGTTATGATTATAATATGACAAATTATTTCTAATTGGAAAGTCATTTTCCATGAAAAAATGAAATGTTTAAAATAATGTTAAAACAGCCATTTCAAAATTGTTAGAAGTTTTCCCTACATTTGCAAAAGAAATCCTAGAAATATAACTCCCATTTAACAAAGTATTTCTGTTTTGATAGGAATATTTTCCAGTGAATTGTAAATCCATCAAAGTTTCTCTGAATACTTCTAGTCTTTTTCTCATAAATTTCCATAGTCTTTGTTATCAGTTGCCAGTTTGATTAATTTGGAACACAAGGAACTAAGCTTAAAAAAAAGTAGGTTTTAATATTAGTCCTAAACACAGAAGCAAACAGAATACATTCATTATTTCCAAATTAAAGGTTTTTAATTTTGTTCGTTTGTTTTGAATTGGAAGACATTTAGCCATTTCAGGATAAATTAGCTAGTTAAATGAACTTAAAGTCATGCATTGACAAAATGACATTGTTTTACACTTAGTTTGATATCCATGCAGATCAAATGTGGAAACAGGTAGGAAGATACCAACAGCCTGAAATATTTTCAGTGAGAGGAATAATGAGTTCATTCTCACAAATAAAAATAAATCAAGTTTAAACTGGGAAGTTGGAGTCTATCCTGACAGAAAGAACAATAAACTAAAAAATAAAAAGATTGTTCTCCATTGCTGTGAGTGAATTACGCACATTACTCCAAAGAGATTTAGCTATAATCCACTTGTTTTGCACTTGCATGCCTAAATTTTATGCATCATACATACAAAGATGGATAAAATAATATTTCTGAGTTATAAATATGCATATGCAAAACCAAGTACTGTAAGATTGAATCCTCTCCATATATTCTGTAACAGGGAAATAAAAAGATGACAGAGAGCATCAAATTAACTTATTTTACTAGCTTCTCCCTCAAACACATTTTAAAATGTGCAAAACAATGTAATTTGTTGTGGCATGCTACTCCCTGTGTTGCTATTAAGCTATCCAGGTGATGCTCTCTTGGGAATCCACTCCGAACAGAGGCCTAATTCAAGACTGGATCTCAACATCTGCACTAGACAGAATTTGTCATCTTCTGTCTTCAATCTCATTGGCTGTTGCTTAGCAACTGGTCAATCTCACAGAGTATTTGCCATGACAAATTAGTAGCGTTGTTACTATGACAACCAGCTTTGTTACTTAATTAAATTGATTTGAATCAGAATTGGCTTTCGGGGAAACAAGTGTGTTGTGTGAAGTAGTAAACACAGGCTTGCAGCTAACCATTCATGCTTTGATGTAGTAGTCCCTAAAATCAACACCGTCAGGACAAAATCCACAATCAAGTCCTGAAATCACTGACGGCAGATTTGCTCAAGATTTTCATTTCCTTTTCCAGATTTTTAGAGTACTCAGAACATATTTAGCAATGGATGAAAATATATATATATTTATATGTATATAATAATAGAAATAAATAAATGCATAAATAAATAATAATTCTAAAAGACATCTCAGAAAAACAACAACAACAAAATCTTAGGTTGCTCCACTTTCAAGATTAATACTTTGGTAGCATTCATAGGGAATGTACTGCTCTTCACTGATTGTGAAGCCATGTTGCAATATCATCGGAGAATGCACTGTTTCAGAGAAAAAGGAAGAGAAATTGGATTATGTGGGGTAAAGAGATAGGAATGGAATTTTTTGACAATCTTCTTCTTTCTGCCCAAGTGTCATTTTGACTACTACCTTGAGTGAAGCTTACCATAATATATGGCTTTGCCTCATTGCAGAAGTGAGGGAAATCCCATCTTCTGATACTTTTGGGCCCAGACATCACAGAATTAAAATATGGCAAGCCAGAAATTCAAATTTCACACTACTGGTAAATTTCTTTTTACAGAAACACCTACACACTTTTTAATTATGTTTTCTACCCCTCTTATCCTGTTTGCAGACTGACAGAGACACCAGATTAACATATTTATATCTTACATATATTTAATGAATGAAATCTACACATTAAGTATGAATACAGCTATGGCAGATTTTAGATATGCAATCTCACCACTTTCCAGTTTATCTCTGTTTTAACATGGGTAGTGTAGGGGTGGCTGCTGTTGCTGTCCTTCCCGATCTTCTTGTAAATTTAACTGCAGAACTCAAGTTGTATTTTCCTTATAAAATATTAAATGAATTGCTTGGAATGATTTGAGATTTCTCATTATGTGTGACTGATTTAAAGCTCGAATGTGCTGTTTTGCATGGATGTTCCAAAGCTTAAGCCTATGTAAACAATAAATGGGAAACATCAACCAAGTGGTGACTCACATGGGAAACTGCAAAATGTTGACAAATTCTAAATTACAAGGTGCTGTGTGGCCTTGCTACATTGCTTGTGTGCTATCTGTAATTCACACTGCTATCATTAGAATATGCAGACAGCCCACTGAATCTCTCTGAAGTAGATTTTTATTTCTTTAGACTTTATTAGCAGAGTCTCACTTTTTAATGCACTTGTTTTGAAAGTTTGTCTTTGTTCAGAAGCTTCTGGAAAAATAAATCATTTAAAGGAAAGAGGAAACATTTGCATATGTATTGCTGGCAGAAACAGCTAAGATGATCTGGCACACCTTTGAATGAATTCATTCAAAGCACTTTTCTCCTTAAATCTTTATATATATATATATTTTTTTTATATATTTTTTTTTTACCAAACTTAGTAATTGTGAAACATGATTTACAGCAATATAAAGGAAAGTTTCAAATACTTTCATATCTTCTCCCTGGTAAATATTATGCATTATATGTTTTACCCTGGTATAACGATTTCATCTTCAAAAATCCTGTACAAATGTCATATTGTCCTTCTCTTTGTTACAGCAGAATTAATAATAGGAACTGACATCTTTATTATACAGAGGGGGAAACTGCAAAGGGAAAATTAAGTCATTGTCACAAGTTCAGAACTCACAGTCATTGTTCAGGTGTCTCCTCTGTACATCAACCTTAGGCTTCAAGTTTGACCAGCTAAAATCTCCATACAGTAAGCTACTTCCAAAAGCTGATTTTCAAGTATTTTTTTTCATTAAAAGCTCCTTTATATTTTTGTATGACTAGAGGATAAAAATAGACATTTAGGAGAAAAGGGCAACACTGATTAGTGTTTCCCTTTTGATATATCCCTTGTACTTTTCTAAGTCTGACTGCTGAAACAATAAATCATTGGAAATATGTTTCCTGAAGAATAGCACCAATGTTAGTAATAGAAAAGTCTACAGAATTAAAATGGAGAGGAAGTGTGGAGTAAAAGCATATTCAAGGGATATGTGCAAGTCTGAAACAGTGTAGTTGTTCAGGTAAATTGGAGAAGCTGGTAAGCTATGCCAAAAAAGTCAGAAACAGACCAATTTGGAAAAACAAGAAGAGATTATCATTTTTGCTACATCAGTGTAGCAAGCAGACTGGCAATGCCTCACCTGTTCCATGTTTTGCTACTTGTTTATACAGTCATCAGTAGCAACCTGTATCATCCAACAAATGTATAGCTTTGATAAGATAGTAATTTCTCTCCAGATGAAAGGAACACTTCAGCATTTTTTAGCTATTCAAAAAAGAAAAAGGCATCCATAGCGTAAATACTCTGATTCCTTCCTAGGTGTATTTGGCCTTCAGAGGTCATGAACTACAGAAAATATCAGGGGATTAGCAAGCAGAAAAAAATAGTAACTGAGGAACCTGTATATACACCATTCACTGCAGCATGGGGCTGTGAGATGCTGGTACAGAGTGGAGAACGATGCTGGGTTTAAACACACAGTTTCATTACTGCATCCTCTCCTGCAATATAAATACAGGGGTATATACAGCATGCCTGATACATTCAGTGATGGTGTGGTCCCAGAAGCAAGGCTTCTGGCAGAAAAGCATCTGGCTACATGGCTGGAACTGAGTCCTTTAGTTTGGTGGCCAGTTCAACAACATAAGGGGTTAGGTCAGCCCAAGTGTGACTCTTACCAGTAAAATATTTGTCCACCCAAACTGTTTAAATAATACTACTTGCCTTCAGGCAAAGTGGGTAGGTACTTACCAGACTGTCCATTACTATTTTAGAAGCTTTGTTAAATTGTCAATACAAATACTTTAACTTGACATGGCCACAGCTAACGGATGTCACAGTTCTATAATGTTTTACTCTTTGTTCAGATCTTTCAGGGATAAGTCAAAGCAAGAATTTATACATATGGCACGTTGTTTTCAGTAGTTTGTCATCACTTATTACTGTTCTCTGTCCCTCCAAAGAAATAAAAAGATAGGGGCTTATTTTCCTCTTCAAGGTTAATGAGTGTTATCACACTGAAGATGAATGCCTTAAGATCCTTCTATGTTGATTAACTTCATATTCCAAGCAAGAAACTTTTCCTTTTGGAAGTGTTTTAATATTCTTCTGTAGCTGACCGTCCTCTTCTAATTCACTTTAGGAGATGATAGCTTACTGATACTTTATCTACCCATGCCTTAAGATTAAAGGTACAATTGGGCTATTGAAAGCATGTCCCTTCTTTCCTTCATGAGCAGTGACACATCTGAACCACATGAACATCAATAGATGCAGCAGGACTAATTCTGATTTTTCTTAAAGCTAGGTAGCTCTGGTATAATTTCAGGGAATTAATGTTACAATGTATCAAGATTCTTATCATGAACTCTACTGTACTAGGCAGTGTACAAACACAGAATAAATGTACAGAGTTACAAGTCAAAATTAAGATATTGGTCATATACATAAGGGGAAAAAAAGAAAACAATGAGATAATTGTTAGTCAACATGTTATGCTTCAGTCATTGCACATCACAGGATTAATGTTTGAAAAGTATCATGCTTAAAGAGTAATAAATGTCATTAGGGGTTACTTAGAGATAATAAATAGGTAAGAATAAGTTTGTACATAAGGATAACATAGTTAAAGGTGTGGGCTCTAAAAACACTTGTTTTAACAGAATAGTCAGTATTTTTCAGCAGGGTAAAATGGCAATTCTCAAAGCCAGAGGAAAGGATATTGTAGAAACTGGGACGAAACCCGACAACAGTTTTAACTGTGGATGGATAAGAAAGGTTGTGTCTCAGATAAATTATGTAGAAAGTAATTGGATGTGAACATTGAAGATCTGTCAGAGATGAACCAGCTTATAAACCTGAAGGACATGCAAGATGATGATGAACTTGATCAGAAGACAGAACAAAGAATTTCTTTCTTACAGTTGTTTGAGGATGAGTAAACCTGAGGTAATAGTTACATCAGTCTAAGTGAATGAAGTGACCAAGACCTGTGACTTAGAGGAAAAGAAGGATATCAAAGAGTAAGACATATGGTACCACCATAATAAGCTGAATAGAAGCGTGAAACAATGGACCAGAGAACAGATGAAAGAGAGGATTAGAGGAAACAGGAAAACAAGAGAGAGCCACGGAAGCCCACAGAATGCAAGAGTTCAAGCATGGGACTGATTATGCTGACAGGATGAGAGTGGAGTACTAACTCTGATATTTGACTAAGAATCCTTAAAATCTTTGGTGGCAATTGTTTCAGCCGGGAGGAAGAAAATTTTCCAGTGAAGGTAGAAGTAAGAATGAGAATAGAGGAACCCCAGACTCATGCAGTGATAATTTCTTTGAAAACCTGAGAAGAGAAAAAAAAAAAAAAAGATCAAGAGCACAAGAGCTGTGTACTGGAAAAGCAAGAGACATTATTAACAGACTTTTTAAGATGAGATAACAAAGTTATGTTTGCATACTAAGAAAAAGAAACATGGCAGGGAGGGACAGAAATTCATGGAAAATATAATGAAGATGAGGAGATTCACTGGAAAAAAAATAATCAATAAAAAATCATGGGAGCAGGAAGAAAAAGTCAATACTGGAAAATCATACAGTAATTCCAATATTAAACTGGAATATAATGTCAAGATTATTTCCTGATAGAAAACAAACAAACAGACAAACAACACCCCCCCCAAAAAAAAAAAAAAAAAAGGATTTTTTTAAATTGCTTCTCAGTTTTCTAGAATGTACATGGAAAACCATGCCAGATTTGTATGCACCTGGCAGTTTAGGAAGAAATTGCTAGGGTTTTTCAGTGGTATAATTCAGATCATAATTAATTAGATATTTAATAGAACAAGTTTATGAACGTAATAGTGTAAGAGAAAGCTCAGTCTAGCACAGGTCTAAGTCTTGGCTGGAGAATCAGTAAGAAACTGGAAAAAGTGACTATCCCTCTTGTAAGACTTCATCAATTAGGGATTTTTTTAATGCTACTATCCTTTAACATTAAAAAAAAAAAAAGTGCCAATATCAAAATGCCATGTTGCTAGGTTACAAATTCCATTTCCTACTCCCATTGCCTATTTGTAATATAACCTTACAGTAACACACACACATGCATATATATGTAAATACATATGCATGTATATACACACACACTTCACTATAAAGATACCTTGCATATCTACAAATAGATATCATATTTATTAGGGTAGTAAATATATCCAGGCAGACCTATCACCCCATTTGTATTTATTAATTATAGCTTTTTCTCCACCATACTGTACAAATATATAGAAGCTTGCAATTTCTTAATGAACCTCAATACTATATATTTTTTCCACATTCTTTACAAAGCACTTAATAAATATTGCATTATATCATGAGAATACATCTAAGGGCATACTTTCCTAACAGAGCAAAACAAAGGACAAAGTTAAGGTTGAATGCTTGACACTGAAAGGAAATGGTGTTGAGTGATGACGGATTATATTGCAGTTAGGAGAGGATGCGTGTTTTCATTCACAGAATCACAAGGCTGAAAATGACCTCGAGAGGTCAGCTAGCCCATCCCTCTGCCCTAAGGCAGAAGCAACTACACCTATGTCATTCCTGACAGTTGCTTGTCTAATCTGCTCTTAAAGACCTCTAATGATGGAGATTCTTCAGCTCCTAAATAATATTTTCCCAGTGCTTCCCTAGGCTTTCTGTTAGAAGACATTTCATAATGTCTGACTGTTTTTTGCCCCAGTTAAAGCTAGTCTAGTCAGTGGGGGATATGTTCATTTCCATATTTTTTTAGAATTTTTTCCTCTACAGTATTTTTTTTTTAAGAATAAATTTGATACGGAGTATTAATTTTACATCAGGGCAGGACAGAAAAGATCTATTAAAATGTTCTGTGTCTTTACAGTTATTTTAAGAAATTATTTGGAGTTGGGAGCATAAAGGTGAAGGATGATAGATTGATTTCTAGCACTTATTTTTTCTTTACTCTCATTGAAATAAACTTCTGATCAGTTGTGTGAATGTAGTTAGCATACATTCAAATGTGAGATAATTAGGAGAGGACACTTTATATGAAATGTAACATTTCAAAGCATTCGGGACAAGGGCTTCATTTTGCAGTGAGGTCTGTATCCATATCTCCAGCTGATACAGATCACTGCCCACTGGAAACCACAGAGAGCAAAGAGCACCCTGAGGAAGTGTTACACTTCACTGTCGCGGTCAACCAAAAGTCTAGCGGTGGTGACCTCATGTTTAACTTTTTAGGTTCCTGTGGCTGTAATTAACATCACAGAGCCTTTCAGCCTCTGAGCAATGCCTTGGGAAACAATGACTTATAAAACACAATGAGTTGGAAAAAGCAACTCTAAATATGGAGGCGATGAAACAGACTAAACTCGTTTATCTCCTCATGTTTTGCTGTTGTTTTTGCTGTTTGTTTGCTTGTTTGTTTTTGTTTTGTTAGGTGTTCAGTACCAAGTATCAAGTCTTCACCTGATTCTTGACAATTCTGAGAAATGATAAGAATTAAGGCAAGGAGTTTCAGAAATCACATTATTAAGAAGAAATCACACAACATGGGACTGCACTAGCAATAGTAACTGTAAAACAAAAATATAAAAAGTGAAAATATTTCTAATTAACCCTTCCCCCTCCCATCAAGATACGAAAAATCCAATCGTTATCCAAAGAAAATTATTTTTTCAACCATCTCTGAGTAAAATAGAGTTAGGAAGTTCTTACTGTACCCATTCTCTTTTGAAATGGCTAATCTGACCCTGTCCAAAGATTTTCAGCTATTTTTTTTTATTAAAATCTTTTATTTTTATTTGCTTTGATTTTTTTTATCAGTTCATTCATGCCTAATATGCAAAAGTCTGTTTATTGCGTGGTTATTGGTTTGCACCATTTATCAAGGAGGTTGCAAAAAACAATATTCCCAAATGAACACTTTTGCTTTTAGGCCATATTTTTTTCAGTTATTTTATACACTAAACTCTTCTGATCTACATGAAAATAATGTAAACACAATGAAGTGATAACGTATCACTTAATGAAAGTTAGGGTACAGCTTCAATTTGATGATATCTCATTTACAAAGGATGGAGACTGAATAAGTAGCAGAGAAAGAGAAAGGAGCAATCTGAGAAAACTGGAGGGTGGCAGGGGAGTGGGATACTTTAGCTAGTGCCACTAATATTCATTCTCCAAACAAGCTGGGGGATTACTGATCTTATACAGAGCAGTGAGGGCAGATTTCTTACAGCCTAGAGGGCACACAAACTAGCTTGATTTTTCTTTTTGTTCCCTGCACAATCTGTATACCACAATCTAATCTGGTGTAGCCAACAAGATTTACTGTCATGTTTAAAATGTGTTTTAAACAGTGATTTACCATCTCTTAAAATAAATATCATTTGTAGCAGACAGTCTCTGGTTTAGTTCTGTTTTCCCTATCTGCCATGAGGATCCTATTTTCCCTTTAGTATGCTGACAACACAACTTCGTTAAGGCTGGTTGGTTCCATTTGCATTGGACATCTCTTCTGCATGTAGATTGATGAGTTTAATCAGCGAATCAGGAGAAAGACTTGGACATCAATCAGTGTCAGTTTTCTTTCTTTCTAATTTCTGATTTGTTACTTCTAGTTATCAGTGTAATAAAATGATGCCAATTTAAGATAAAATCTTAGAAATAATGCAAAGGTAGTGTAAAATGTTCAACTGGCCCAGGAGCTCTACTGCATTATGATCACTGATATTTTGAATAAAAGACACCGTATTTAACATCCAGGACAAATGATGAATCCATTGTTCAGAGTTCAATAAAGAAAAGACAATCTAGTAGTGTACTGATTCAATCGTGTATCTTCTTTTGTCCCATTAGTAAAGGAAAAAATAATCTTATGCATGTCCATGGCCTCCTAAAGAATGGAAAAGTCAGTTTGTGCATCAAAAAACAGCCTCTTTTTTTCTTTGAAAGTAATATACTTGGTACAGTTTCATATGCCCAGTGTAGATGAAATATCTCACAGTATTGTCTTATGTGTCTATTTTCACGGGAAACTTTGGAAGTAGGAAATATGTTTCTCCATATTTTTTTTTTTTGGGGGGGGGGGGAGGTAAAGTAAGACTGAAGTCTGGACACTCAAGATCAGAATGGTCGTATCAAGTATTTGGAAACTAATTCCAATCAAGTCAAATTAAGCTTCCCAAATTCCTCTAAGTATTGCTCAAGGTCCTGTGAAGGCAAAGAATCAAACTAGATCCCCCAGGCTAATTCCAAGCATTGCACTGTTCTTCCTTTGCTGGAAAATACTGCCTAATTTATAGACCTTTGCCAATAACAGATTATTTTCCTCACTGTGGAGAAGATGGAGCTAGTGTTTCCTTATTGCTAGACCACCTTTACTGTCACACGCTGGCATAAGGAGAAATGTATGGGGTACTCCTCCCATACCTACAGCTTAGAGATGGAGGGATAAGGAAACTGGGAGAGAGATCAGTCCTCCTCATGCCCTAGCATGGCCATGCAGTTTTGGTCCACAATGTGGGCCTAATTATGGAATTAGACTAGCATCCTTTTTTACAGGGATATAGACTAAAAAACAGTGTAGTTAGACCAATTATGCCTATACATCATAATATGGTAAAAAAAAAATCAGCTCAAAGGCCAGCCACCCAAGAAGATAAAATGTCTCATATAATTACACCTCTTGAAGTATGTTCCTGCTTTTATAAAAGCTACTACGTGTTAATGGAGATTCTTCATTACTTTACACGCTAGATAGCTGTGGTTTTGAAACAGTAAGTATTGAGATTCCTCCTTCAGCACTGAATGTTTCTGATTTAGTTATTTACAACATTTTCATTACAAGTGACAATCACACACATATTTGTAATATCAGTCTTATTTTGTTTTATTTTTTTTATCTATGGCTGAGTTCTGTTTCCAGAAATATCTGAGGAAATACCCATTTGCTTGTATGTATATGCAGGCAATCACAGAATCACAGAATAGAATCATAAAATCTTGCAGTCAGATAAGCTTAAAATGGAAACCATTTGCCTCACATTTTCATTCATATTATAGTATGCAATGTGGCACAGACTGAATGTGTACTAGTGTACTTTGGATAATAATTTTTCAAAATTTACTTTCTTTTTTTTTTTTTAAATTCCAACTGATTCATTCATTGAGAATAATAAAGTCAATAATAAGTAACAATTATGTTCATGAAGTGATATGAATATCTGCACAAAAGCAGATGTACTACCTTGTTGATGTCATGTATTTACATATATATAGATACAAACGTGGACAGGTAAATGTATGTATATATATTTACATGCATGTATATAGAAATTCACATATGTGTATACAAAACAGTCTTAGTACTACATACATTTCAATACATATGTTTCATGGAGAGACTGGGAGAGGATTCAACTGGTCCTTATTTAAAAGTTATGTGATCATCCTTGTCTGGAAAGAAAATTACATGATTATATAAACCAAAGAAGCAATAACAGAAGAACAAAAGCAACCATCTCAAATGATAGAAATTAAGCTATTTACCCACGGTCGTAATGGTTACTGAGGAATTCCTGCCTATCCAAATGGCAGTGTAGCTATGCTTTGGTACAACGATATCTGGTATATACAGAAGGCCTGCAGATAGGATTTGTAGCCTTATATCCACCCTGAAGAGGCCTGAAAACATGCTGAAATGCAGGTCCATAGGACCAATGTTGTCTAGACAGGAAGATTTCTAGTAGTATCTGTTGTATTCCATGTGGGTTTATTTAGCACTTCTGCAGCCACAGAGGAGTAAAATTGGGATTTCTGAATGCAAAATGATTTGACAGTGATTTTTAAATATATTCAATGTGGTGATACCATATCACCTAACAGAGCAGTAGGTTTTCAGGTGCTCTGGATTCTACCTCCCAGCATCTGTCAAGGTTGCTTGATGGCTTTCAAGCTACCAAATGATATTATGCGTCTTACGTATGCACGCTGTGCTTTGCTATCTTCTCCAACTCCTTTTCTCATAGAGACAAAGCCAGATAGATGCTTAGGGCTCACTTCTACAGGCATTGAGCATTGCAAAGGCACTTAGTGTCATTTGAGCTGCCCTAGGATATTCCTGCCCAGCCTCAGCTGCCACTTCAGAAAGGCACAGGTCTCCTGTAGGTGCAGCATCCCATCTGACAGCCGTATGTGGATGCCTTAGGGTTTATCAAGCAATACTAGATGCTAGTGCATGGAAAAGTGAAATAAACCCTCCCAAAGATATGCTGCAACATCAAGTCCTGCAACCCTGGGCAGGCCCCTCAGGCAGCAGAACCCCAGAAGTTTCCCCTGGAGGGGCAGGGCAGGCTAGCTGGCTCCTGCAGAAGCTACGCTATGAGACTTTTACCACTGCACGGGGGGGCAGTGGGTAGGAAGTCAGTGAAGAAAGGCTGCCTGGGTCTGCAACTGCCATTAGAGCCCCCAGACTGCTGCTGCAAGCATTGTGTTGCAGTAGGCTTCCCAGAATGCTTTTGCAGTCAATTCATCGCTCAAGGGAAAGATTTTCCTTTTTCCCTCATAGCCTGCTTTGGAGACACTTATCACCCAGGCTATTCAAGCTGGCCCAGGGGTCCTGTTTAAAAACAATCAACTGCATAAAATATGGAGCTGACTGCACTTGTACCAACATCTAACTTTAAAAAAAAGAAAGAAACAGAGATTTCAGAGGAAGCTAAGTTCTTATTTTAGGGCAAGTTCATATGGAGTAGGCAGTACCCAAACTCCTTGGCCTAAAAATCCTTATTCACAATTAGCTGTATTAATTGAGAAGACACAGTTGTTCCGGAACTGACTACACAAGAACACCTGATCAAGTGAATGCAGAAGCTGGAGAAATCTCTAGGGATCTACACGTGGTTTTCACACCTCCCCGATTAGTAACTGAAGCCAGACCCTTTCGCTTGTGATAGATTAATCAAACATTCTCTCAGCCCCTAATTGGATGACAATCAGGTTCTCAGGGTATGCTGAATGGGGAAAAAAACTCTCCTTCCCTTATATTTTATGTGTCTTTCATTTCTGGCCTAGCTGTCTTTTTTATACCTTTTTTATGTGATTCATTTACTTTGTTACAGTTTCTTCTCCTTTAAATGAGCTGCATATTTTCACCCAGCATTACTAACTTCCATCAGTTTTCCACCGAAGACACAACCTTTTCTTCTTATTATAACAGCACAGCTTGCAAAGTGATAGTTAGGAATCAGATTGTGTCAGCACTCCCATTACAACCCCCCATTTTCAAGGAATCATTTTTAGTGTGGCCATGGAAATATACTCGAGAATTAATGCTGCTATCTAGGTCTTGTTCAAAGAGTGAATTTCTTTTTCCTCCACACAGCTGAAAAATAAAATATTTGACCACTTTTAAACTCCAGGAATATAAACAAATCAGCACAGGGGAGAATGTGACAGATTTATGAGGCCAAGGTTATTGCAGTGTTTGTCTGGCCAGTCCCTTTTCTGCCCCAGCACTTGCTAACATTAGATTGCTTATCTTCCCTCATAGTGGCTGTGCTTCTAGACAAGGATGCATGAAGTTCCCTATGAATGAATGTTCAAGCAACTTCTGAGTTCAGTTTGCTCCCATGAAGAACTGAAGTTCTTGAATATTTATTCAAATTTTAGGCATTTCCATTTAGTTTTCCTCCTTGCTCACCAATGTCAAGTCAAGATGAAAGGAACATCAAGTTCTCTTTCCCAGACTTTGCCTGTTTGGTCTTTTGTTTGTTTGTTTTCCTTGCATTGATTGCTGAGGATTTGGAGCTGGCTTGAGATTATTACCTGAATTTAAGAAAAAAATAAAATAGCCTTCAAAGAGGTCACCCCCCTCATTAAATGAGTTTTTAAAAATATGACCACCCTTAATTCAAGAAGAAAGAGAGTGAAGGTATCCCCCAAATTACTCTTACTGCTTTAGAATTAGCAACTGCACTGAACAAATTTACTGAATGAATTTTGATTTCACAGTCATGCAAAATCACTTCTACCCACTTTCACGTTCTGTTGCAGCTGAGCAAACACTATGAAGAAAAAGTGCCTCTAATTGTATGTGTTATTTATTCTGTCCTAATTTATCCCAGGAGAATTGAGGCATGTAAACTACAGTGCCTCTGACTACTGAAGTCTGCCTATACAGAACCTATCTGTGATACACAGTTCTGGCTCATATGCCAAACTCTAGCAATGTTCTTTGTCTGGTCTGCTTATATTTTATTTAGTGGAAGCCCCTTGTACCAGCTCCTGACTCCCTCTTGCGTGAAGCCTTAATACCACACTCACACTGTCTCACCTAGAGGTCTACCTAGGTCACCTTGGTCCTTTAATCCAAATCCTATTCTCTCTTCAACACCACTTTAAGTGTAAACATGTTCCTGTCTTTAAGGTTTCACCTAACCATGCTCCTCTCTTTTTTTTTTTTTTTGACCAGACTTTTTAGGTTATTTTTACACTGATGCTTTAACTATACACCTTTCTGCACAATTACAAAGGAAAATCATCAAGCACCTTTTTCACCACTTTGAACTCATGTTCACGTACTTACTCTGAATTGATTCTTGCTAGAATTTCCCAGCTAACAGACAGACAGCAGTGATCAATTGCCTCCTGACTACCTCCCACAATCTTCCCCCAGAAACATGAGTCTTCCTATAAGTTGGCTGTGAAAGAAGGCTGGTGTGTCAGTACAAATGTTGCACCAGGAAAACTAAGTTCTTCAGCCTGTTTTTCTGCATCACTTCTACCTTTCTGTAATAAATTAAATGATTTTCTTAACTCAGTCTGTAACACCATTTCAGCTGTGTGTATTCAAATCCATTTAAGAAGCAATTTCGTTTTTGCTGCCTGCAAGAACTAGTTCATAATTGTGTGAAGGTCATCCTACATGAAAATGTATTAATGAACCAATTGTGTTATTAAAAAGTATAGCTTAACAAGTACAATAATTATCCTGACCACTATGGCTGTATCTTGCACTCATCTAGACATCTTTACTCATTTAGGCTGTTGCTTCTATGATACAAGGATCTTTCTTTTGGATGTGATGAGTATATATCCAGAAGGCTGTAGGACATAGTTTACAAAACCTTAATCATCATAGTTCATCTTGGTAGTAATAGGGAAATTGTCCTAAACTAAGTTCTTATTCTCAACAGCCCAATAATTTTTTATCTGAACTTTACAATTGGTTTTATATCCAGTATTTGTCACCTTGGAAATCTCTTCTAAAACAAAACAAGAAAAGTTAGTTTGTATTCTGTAATTTTTAATTTTACTGTTAAATTTACCTTTTAAATGTCTTAAATATTATGTGGCTTGCTGATCTCAATTAAACACCTAAATGCACCTGGACTTATTACTGTCATTCTTTACAACACTGTTCAAGCACATTTAGTAATTGTGTTATGGGGTGGGTTTTGTTTATTTGTTTGCCTGTGGATATGACTCTTTATTTTAAAACAAAATTGAAAGTCTACTCTCAGACCTAATTTTTGAGACTGTTCATCTGCTGAGTGATGGAAAGTAAGAAACAAAGTCAAGTGACAGGAAGATAAATGCACTAATGTAAATTTAGGCCTCTTCAGTACCCAAGCTTTTCCCACGGAATCCAGTGTTGCTACAGATCTACTGTTGCATGCACGAGAGCAAATTTAAGAGGCGGTGCTTATAAGTTTCATTATTTGGGGAAATGATAATGAATTTTTTATCACAATCAAAAATATAAGACTAGAGAACAAATAAGCACATAGTTGACATAGGCAAAGACTTTGTTCTTCAGTGACTAGTGGCTACTGGAGAGAAAACATGGCAAATTACAGGAAGGAAAAGATGACCACTGAGCGGCTCTTCCTTGAGACAATCTGCATTACAGCGGCCAGAGAGGTCTTTTACATATCAGATGGTTAACTGAAAAATGAATGGCCAGTTTCTGGCCTCCTCAGATACCATAGGTCACCTTCTTTTGCTGTCATATTTGCATAATATCATCTTTGACTCAGAACTATCTAAAGACATAATTTGACTTCCGACTCCAACATTCCCAGGTGTAGCCTTCAGGGTATTTGCCATAGGTTATACTCATATTATATTCCTGTGCTTCTGAAGTTGACCTTTTAGTCAATTTTTACTCCATCTTATTTAGCAGCTTTGCACATCTATAACACCTCTCCTCCAAAGGTCTCAAAGGGCATTACAGCCATCAATAAAATAAAGGTGAGATTTTCAAGAGCACAAAGGGCACTTACAATGACTCTTCCACCTGATTTTCAATGAGACCTACACATTTATTTTTCACTTTTATACCTTTGGATATTTCCATTTAACACACCCGAGAAGGATGTGAAGAGGCTAAGTGTTATTATTCCCATTTGCATAAGGGGAAACTGAGGCACCATAGAGGTTAGTGGTCTAGGTGAGATTCACAGATGCACTTTCTTGGAAGAGCACCTAAGGGAGCTGAGTACCAGTCTGCTATCCTAACTGTTAGAGTACTTGTCTAGAGAAACCTTCCCATTTCCTTCTGTTGCCTCAATTCAGATGACATCCGTGACCTGAAAAGAAAGGACCCTTCTTTAAAACTATGCCAGTTTCTTCAAGTCCATTCTAGGTTCTCAGATCTATTTTTAAAGCTGACTCCATGGAATGTACCCCCCAGAGCCTGGAGCAAGCTTTTTTTCAGCTGTTCTAGTCTATTGGGTTCATATGTATTCAGGGCTTCAGGCATTTTATGTAGCCAGTTGATTAAATATATATTTAGAATTTTTTAATATGCATATTAATTACCCAATAGACTAGAATGACTCTTTAGGAGCAATTTCAGCCTATTGTGTAAAAGTATTATAAAAATCCTTATGAAAAATAGCAACTGCACACGCTTAAATGCTTCTCCTCTCCCTATGCCGGCCCCCTTCCCTTCTCCCTAACATACCAAAAACAAGTTGTATCATATCCTGGATTAATCACGATGAATTTCCATTATTGTATTGCATTGATGCAAAATCTCATCTTAAACTGGAATTTCTTCCCCTAGACTACAAACTAGCTAATGTCCACATGTGAAAATTGCTACAGGATCAGGACCCTTATAAAGTAGGAAATAAATACATCTTTATTGCTGTTATTGTTCTCATATATATATATATATATTTAAATGAAGGATTTTTTTTTGGGGGGGGGTGCTGAGCACTTTTTTTATACACATTTCTCTTTCATTATAATTTGTACACACATATGAAGTGGCGGAGAGGGGAACAAGGGGGAACAGAACTGGACTACAGATACTGATAAGACCATAGGTATATCCAGACAAGAACAGCCAGGCAGAGAAAAAGTGGGGGGACGTGGGGGATTGGTGAAAAGATTAGGAAGATTTTATGCCACCTGCCTCTTGCCCCAGACCTCTTACTCCTTCCCCAAATCTCTAGACTATGGTGCATGTTCCCACTTCACCCACCATGGACATGATTGACATGACTGTACGTGCAGCCTTTCCTGTCTAACTACAGGAATACTCCTGATGTATCCTTCCTGGCTATACCTCCCAAATACTGTATTTTTTTTCTCTTTTTTCTCTTTTTTTTTTTCCTCTTTTTTTTTTTTTTCTTTCACTTCTTATAGCCCTGTAAGTGTTTGAAGTTGCTTTGGGACAGTGTTTTACAGAGAACCAAGAGATGAGGAAAGGCTGGTTGCAGAAAAGCATTATAGGGTTGCCTAGATCCTAGCAAATACACTTCTGTTCTGCAAAATTACTAAGGACCCAACAATAAAGATCATCTTTCCAGCAAACAGGTAACAAGTTCTCCCTCTGCTCACTGAAAAGACTAACTTATAAGGAGCATAATGCAGCATGGGTGATTCGGCACTTAACCCATTCCTTATTAAATTACAGGAGGAAGATCCCAGCACTTTATACTTTTTTCTTTTTAACCCAGTTCCTAATATCACTTCTCAAATTATATTTTTGCATATGAAAGAAAATTGCTTGGATGAGATGTAAATGCTACTCAGTCACTTGCAGCTGAAAAATGAGGTGCTGTGTACCTCCTCTTGGAAATCTAGTGAAGCATGCTGGGTTTAGTCTCAAACCAGTGTCTTGACATTCAAGAGTTAAGTCCTGCCTGCTGGCTTACACAAGTTTACAGCGATTTCTCAACTGACTGATCTGTTGGAAAAGCTTCAAAATGAATCCTGTGTTGTTTTAAAGCCCCCCTGTCTTTTTCCTGAGGGCAATGGGCAGAGCAGCACACTGTTCCCTAATACTGACTGTAAAAGCTGCACCCCAGCAAGTCAACTATCAAGGAAGATAAATGCTCTGTTAACCTGCTCTGCTGTTATTAAAGGAACGCAGCTGAAGTGCGCACTGATGGACCATGAAATCTAAGGAGAGACACAAGCCACTCAAGGTGAGAAATATGCGCTGGGAGGTCACACACCATCTTTGATGTTTCTGTGAAATTATCACACCATAAACTGACAGACTAAAATATTAGATTTTGACCTTTTAAGTCAATCATATCACTTTTTATCTTGAAGATCTTTCATTTGCAACTTGGTCACATATCAGAAAGTTTAACGTCCTTTTCGTGGTAAAAAACAGGTGCAAGCAAACTCTCTGGGAAAGGGTGAGCTATGAAAGCCATTCGTAATCTTGTACTCTTGCCACACTATCTCACTTCAAATGTGGTATGTATGTGTTAAGTTAAAGCATAAATAATACCACTTGTACATCTGCCTGAAAAACTTCGAGAAGATAGTATGCACTGTTTTTTTGCAGGCATGTTCCTTTCTGAAGTGCAAACTAAAGCCCACAGTGAAAGAGACTGAATCCTCAATAAATAATTACAAACACTACTTCTCAAATAAACATGGAATCCAAGAAGCCACTAATCTGAGTACAGAATAAGAGTAGGCAAACACCTTATCTTTTATATGCCTGAATTTCAGTTAAGCTCATTGGTTGGAAAATACAGGAAACTGATTAACACTTCACTTTTTCTTTGACTAAACTTAAGATGGTTCAGCATCTCCTCCTATGTCCTTAAAGAACAATCAGTTAAAAGCATCTTCAGCATGATTAATTCAGATCTGTAGTATTAATATCATTGGCACCATGATGGTCTAAAATTACAAACAAAATAAAAAAAAACAATAAAAAACTCTGTATTCTAAAATCATACATTTTACAAGAAAAATAAATTATTTCATTATACAGATCAGATAAAGATATTAGAACTACATAAACTGATTGCTGCTAAATAAAAATTCATTTTGGGAAAATGAGTGTGCACCATTATTATGTTGTCTTATAAGAAATTGACACTTTCTTTTCCCGTGAATACCCAGGAGGAGGAAAATGATCAGCAGGTGGTGATGATACCCCTGTGTGATCATCATTCTGACCACTGATCTGCTATGTAACTCTCACCAGCTTTCTTCCCCCCTCCATGACAGGGTAAAGTTGTAAGGCTTCAATTGCTGTAAAATGGAAATTCTTTGATCATGAAACCAACCAGAGGTCACTGGCTTAGAATTCACTTATTTTATGATGGGTCAGTGACTCTGTAGACAAGGAACATTTGTCTCAAAACAAAGCCTGTATTCACAATCTGTATCACGATGCTATAATGTAATGTCAGAATAGGAAGAACTATGTTATATATGTTGTGTTTTGGTTTTTTTTTTGTTTGCTTTTTTTTTTTTTCCTTAGATATCATAGCACTTTAAGGATCCTTTAGTCTCTGACTGAATTACATCTGAAATTACACAATTTCAGACTTGGAATGAAATCTTGAATTTAGAGGGGAAAAAAGGGAAATTTATTTTTGTTGGTGGCTTTTGAGTAACTAAAAATGAAAAATTATAATATAAATTTGATGGTTACAGTATAATTAAGAACACTGAAAAGGGGAGAGGAGAGGAGAGGAGAGGAGAGGAGAGGAGAGGAGAGGAGAGGAGGGGAGGGGAGGGGAGGGGAGGGGTGGGGAGAGGAGAGGAGAGGAGAGGAGAGGAGAGGAGAGGAGAGGAGAGGAGAGGAGAGGAGAGGAGAGGAGAGGAGAGGAGAGGAGAGGAGAGGAGAGGAGAGGAGAGGAGAGGAGAGGAGAGGAGAGGAGAGGAGAGGAGAGGAGAGGAGAGGAGAGGAGAGGAGAGGAGAGGAGAGGAGAGGAGAGGAGAGGAGAGGAGAGGAGAGGAGAGGAGAGGAGAGGAGGGGAGGGGAGGGGAGGGGAGGGGAGGGGAGGGGAGGGGAGGAGGGGAGGGGAGGGGAGGGGAGGGGAGGGGAGGGGAGGAGAAAAGAATAGCTATTCCATAACTTAGATTTCATTCAAGAGTGGGGACAAATGATCAACATGTTGATAGTTCCATAAGTCTCTGTTGGATAGAATGACATATAGGACCCACCATGAATATTTGGCAGATGCCACCACTAACCATTATGTGCCTTCCAACAGGAGTCAGAGACATGCATTATAGGCAGGAATCCTACAGCACTGCCCTATCAGCAGTTCAGAACCAGAAGATCAGTTCAGAATCCAAAATAAGGTAGTTCTGTTTATTTTGGGGTTAGCAGCACTCTATATACTTTGTAAACTTGTGATCTAATTAGGTGTGCTTTATTTTTAAACCATTTAAATTGGCATTATTTGATCAGCCACTCGGTATTCACTTTTCATCATTCTTTCTTCGTTTCTCGTGTTTAACCCTCCTCTAGTTTCTGTGGCTTGTGGGCTAAAAAAAAAAATAATAATATATATATATATATAATTTAGACAAATATCTGCTTTTCATAAGTTTCACAAGAGTTTGTTTTCCATCCTCATTTGAATTTTCCTTCATGGCTTACAGCATTAAATGCCTTCCATCTCATACATGATTCATAGCTGCCCACAGGACAGTCCTGAGTTTTCCCAACTCCTACTGAGTGATTGCCAGTGTCCTGGGACTGTGTGACAGCACAAAGCAGTAGATTTGTCCCTTCCCAACAGGTCTGCAGCCTACATTCAGCAGCAGCACTTCCACTGGTCACGGCAGGGGTGGGTGAAATCTAGCTGCTGTTGAGACAAAGAAGGCTAGACTTCAGGGAAACAAGGGTGAGTGCTTGGCCAGGCAAAGCACTTGCATGGCTTACAGAAAAAAAGCAGAAGGTCGAATGGTGACAGAACCTAAGTTAGAGAAGTCATGGAAGGAGGAGTTGAGGCACCAAGTTAGGCACAGGAAAAACAGGCAGGAAGGAGGAAGGTGGAAGAGAAGATAAGAAGGAAGGGGACATCACAGCTCCTGAATATTCAGGGACATTTAAAGGAACTGACAGAGAGATGACCAAAATATTTGTTGGCTTGAATTTCAGGCCCTATAAAACCTTAGGGTAGCCTTGTTGGCTTGTAAATTCATAACACACATGCATTGTGGAATAATTCCCCTTTAAGGCAATTAAAGTTGTCTATGCAAGTATCAAATATGGCATTCAAAAGTGCTATGTACTTTTGAAAACTGTGATCAGTGAAATCATTCCTTTGTTGTATCAGGCTTGACACTGAGACAAGGTGCTTGGGAATTCATGCCGTGGTGTCTTCCCCATACAATGAATGCACACAGGCCTTGTCAGTCTGACTCAGAATGGCATGAGCTTTGTCATGAGTGAGGAATGTTGGATGTTCATCTCATAGGTGTAAGCCCAGGTGTGAAATTAAGTGAATAATGCACCTCATCACTTTGAGGCACCAGCTTTAGGCCTCAAGTGTAGTTCCATGATTTACAGCGGAGGCTCAACTCCACTGACCACAACAATAGTCATATATACCTTGCTATTAAATTAAAAAACAATGCAGAGGAGAAAAAAAAAATCAGCTTTCACCAACAATTTCCTTTCAATAGATGAAGAGAAAATTCTTTTTCTCTCCCAATCCAATCCATAGGTACTGTGTGAATGGAAGTAGAGATGAATGGTGGATGGCATTGCATTCTCCATCTGATCTGAGTTCAGGGACAGGAAGTGTGAGTCCTTTTTGTTTTGAGTTTGCTATTACATCTTTAGAATAGGATCTTAGGTGCTACAGCCATAGATCCTGGAAAATAAAGCTAGTGATGAAGAAACCTGAAAGCCCATCTGTTACATACAGATGTCACATATTGTACAGAGATGAGAGGCTTTGCAGGGTGTACGTCTTTCCTTTAAACTAGCGGGAGGAGTTTCTTATAATTGAGAACAGATGGGAAAAAGAAGGGAAAAGCACCCAAATCATCCTGTTTACTGTCATTCTTCAAGAAACATGGTTTGTAGTTTGCATTTTATTCGTGTACCTGGGCCTCTACCTGACAGTGTGTTGTCCACTGTTTAATAACAACAGATTTTTACAGAAACTCCCTATTTTAAGACACATGAGAAACTACTAATACACTGTGTAAGGTGCATAAGTGTGGTTTCACAGGAAGTGAGCTCTAGCACAAACTAGGAAGTGGTTGATCCACCCTAAGCAGGGAAACCTTACAAATTATTACTGTATTTCTATAAACTAAACTATATGAGCTTATTTTAGCCTCTCTAATATGACCTTAGATTGGTGCAGACAGCATTAATAATGGATTTAAATTGTAGGAGAGAATTTCTAGTTTTTTCAATCTGTTTCCTTGTGGACTTCTGTCCCCATTGTAAAACCACGGAAGCCACAATCTCATTTAACAATACTGTGCAAATAATTGTTATTGCACCTGTGGCTTGTTTCTCAGAGATTATTGCAGACAGTAGAGCAACTTCTGACTATAATCTCTTCTGTTCAAACATTTTGGTTTCAGCAAAACTACCCCAAGTTATCACGTACTACATCAGGCACAAAAGCTGTCATTCTGTAGTGCTGGAATAGATATCTTCATTAAGAGTCAAATGCATCAAGCTCAAGGGCTGGGTTAATAGACGGGTGAGGCACTTACAGTGTGCAGTAATTAAGGAATGTGCAAACTCAAAAAGATTCTCTCCCTCTCTTCCTCGTTTATTATTTAAGCACAGTTTTCTGCCTTCTTCAGTGCAAAATAGCCAAAGCAAAGCTATGCTGTCCAAGTGAAATCCACATGTGAGAACCAAACTGTTGTGTAGCTTTTCAACACATTAGCCGGGTGTTCACAGTGACGTACACAAACACACACAAAGAGCAATGGGTTCATGACAATATTATGTAGTTAGCTGGTGGCAGGTAGGACACTGGAATGAACTATCATTAGCTCCTGCCATCAGTGACACCTTCTCTAGCTGCACCAGGGGCCTAGCTCTGCATGGCTGTTCATATTTGAAGACATCGTGGTACGCGCTGGTGAGCATGGAGAGTACCCCATCACAGCCATACCACAAGGAGCCGTGCTAGATTTGCTGCTGGAAGTTTCCCTTCACACTGCTTACATCAGCTGAAAATAATCATACTTAATCCAAACAGGAAATGGTTTGCTCACACCACCACAGCCAGCATGCAGGGCAGGGCGTTCCTGTCAGTGCGGAGCTCAACAACAAGGTTCAAAATAAAGATAGAGGAAAAGATATGATGCATCACCTCAGGTGCAAATATATGTGTCAAAAGAAAGCAAACGATCATACTAGTTCATTGCAAAGTCTACCTGTGCAAATGTGGCCATAGCCACTCATGCTCCATTTCTTCACGTGTTGTAAGCCAGGTTTTGTCCTCTGCTTCTGCAGTAGGGAGCATCCTGCTACAGGATGGGTTTTGAGACAGATACCATGAGGTGAGGTGGGTAAGCAACCATTTGCAAAGCAATCAAGGTTTGATTACTAAAAAATAACCCTTAAACAGTGTATCTGGAGTGAGGACAGATACAGAAATTTTCAATAGTTATCTGCATTTCCCAAATCACCTTCAAGTCACCAACTACAGCCACTTATCAGGATACTTACTATGCACACTACTAAACCTGTCTTATGTAGACATGTCCCTGTCTACACAGGCTTACTGGGAAGATGAAGGTCCTAACTCTCACTTCATTCTCATTTCAGTGTGATTGCACATCTTGTTATTCATGGACTGCATGTATACAATTATTTAAACATTGTAGTGACAAGCAGAATAAAGAAACTTTTTTTTTTTTTTTTTTTTTTTTAATAAATTGAGATGCTTAGGTACTTATGTAGGTACAAGCCAAGCTTTAGGATCCTTAGTAAATTTTCTGCTTTGTAAATCCTGTAGAACAAGTTCCGCATCTACTAAGACCACAGAACCTTAAAAATCTCTATCTCTAAGCTACCTCAGAATTTAGGATTTCATAATCCTCTGAATGTGCAAACTCCCAAACTCTTAGATACACATGAAATTATAGTCTTTCTCAAAACTATGGATGTTCTGACAATCTAAAGGACAAACATTTCTGCTTTCTACTAGGCACAATCAAAATAGTTAAAGTCCCTGACCAAGCAACTTTTCTTCCTTTTGATAAGCAACTGACTCAAATGTTCTCTATGTCCTGCTGCCTGACCGTGCTCATTGTCAGTTTTATTCATGGAAGAAAGTGAGCTTTAACATCACTGTTAATGACAGAGCTCAACTGCAATAATTCCCTGCATGATCAAAACATTTAACAAGCTTTTAAGACAAACAGGACTATAGATCTCTGTTTACATACACTAAATTAGGGATCCCTTTTTTTTTTCTGATCTACATAAAAAAGTTTTTTAAAAGTTAAAGTATCTTCTAATTCTGTGGGAAATGCTAGTGTCCATAATTCTTCTGGTTATGACCTGCTTTTTCAATTTTTATTGTACCCTTTGAGTCTTCTTTATCTCAGGAAAGATTGATAACAATGGTTATCAATCAATGGGTTTAACAATGGGGTTAAATATTACATTTTAATAGCAAATAGAGCTGTATTTCCCCTGCCAGACCCAATGTTTATATCCACACAGGATTCTTACATAACGATTTTAGCATTGGTTTTTTCATGTCTTCTGTTTTCTCTATAAGATTTTGTATTGTCAAAGATGTTTAAAAGTGTTCCTTCTATAGATGGAATGAAATTTTACATTATGTATATTTGTGTGTGAGAGAGAGAGAATAAACTAAAAGAGTCAGGAGGTTACTGAATTAGCTTCAGAGACAATATCTATGCTTGCAGCCCAGAAAGCCAACTGTATCCAGGGCTTCATCAAAAGCAGCATGGCGAGCAAGTTGAAGGAGGTGATTCTCATCCTCTGCTCTTGTGAGACCCCACCCGGGGTTCAGCTATGGGGCCTACAGCACAAGGACATGGAGGTATTAGAACAAGTCCAAAGGAGAGCCATGATCAAAGGGCTGGAGCATCTGTCCTATGAAGATAGGCTGAGGGAGTTGGGGTTCAGCATGAAGAAGAGAAGGCTCTGGGGACACATTATAAAAATCTCCCAATATCTAAAGGGAGCCTACAGAAAAGGTAGGGAGGGACTCTTTGTCAGGGAGTGGAGTGATAGGACAAGGGGGGATGGCTTTAAACTAAAAGAGGGTAGATTTAGAGTAGATGTTAGGAGGAAATTCTTCACTCAGAGGGTGGTGAGGCACTGGAACAGGTTGCCCAGAGCAGCTGTGGATGCCCCATCCCTGGAGGTGTTCAAGGCCAGGCTGGATGGGGCTTTGGGCAACCTAGTAGGAGGTATCCTTGCCCGTGTCAGGGGGTTGGAACTAGATGACCCTTAAGGTTGCTTACAACTCAAATCATTCTATGATTTCATGATTAACTGAATATATTTGTCTGATTTTATTGCCTGTGCTTCAAGGGAACTCTATTTCTTGGCATTTTCATTTATTCTGGAGAATCTTAACCGTCCTCTAATAACTCACTCTGTTCTGTATCCCGGATAAAGCCCCCTTGAAATCATTGAATCCCTGGTTCAATACCGGTGAACATGGACCAAACTGCAAAATTCTGTTTTTATTTACATTGACAAATTTTCTATTTAGGATCTTTATTTTATGAGCTTTCTCATTGAATAGTTTGATCTAATTTAATTGTTGTTTTTTTTATGTATATCATTTGTTTATTTTTCAGTTCTAATGAGAAATTTTATATTACTCATATTTAATGATGAAATTTCAATATGTGGATGGCAACATTGTTGTAATTATTTTATGATTATTTTAACTGTATAATTTGGACAATGTGAAAATAGTTTTGTCCTAATTCTTTTTTTTTTTTAAAAAAAAAAAAAAAGGTAGAAGCAACAATTTTTCATGCTTTTTTTTTTCTTTATCCAAACGGTCATTTATAGATATCACAGAAGTGTTAAGTTATGCCCTATGCCCTTCTGCATTTTAAATGGAATTTTAAATACAAAAATACAGTCACACAGCTGCAGAGGTGGCTGAAAATAATATATTTTTTTGTAATTTTTCAAAAAATTCATCTCATAGTTTTCATCCATGTTGTCATTTCAATTACACTTTCCAAACATTTTCAAAATTCATAAAACTTCATTCAGCTTTTGTATTAGTTGACATTAAAACAGAATAGTTCCATTTTGCTAGTTTTTGGCTATATGTCGCTATATTGTACATATAAATATGTAAAAGATATGCATATTTTAAGTAGAACTTAGCGTAATCATCTTTTTAAAGCAATATTTTAAAATTGTTCGCTATTCTGTTTAGTAACAACACGTCTCTGAAGGCATGATTTTTTGAGGTGTATCCAGAACCATAAGGTCCTTATTTAAGAAATCCAAAACCATGAGACATTTGGGCAAATCTTAGCTGAGCCACTAACCTCTTTGAAGTCAAAAAAGAAACATCCTTTAGTGACATCACTTGTCAGAGCTCTTCTGTACTCAGTGAGTAACATTTTATGCGTTTTACTGCAGACTATTCACCTAGGAAATATCTTTGTCAGAATATCCTCTTCTCTGTATGCACACAGATTTTCTCAGAGCTGACTATTGTTTAAATGTTGAACACTAAATGCAATGTAATTTAAAGCCCAGAAAGACATTGAACAGAATATGACTGAGCATCTTGTGATGCAAGAAGCAGAGGCACCAGAATGATATATTACCAGTGCAAGCTTTAGACATAGACCAAATAGTTGCTTTTCCCTTCCCAAGCAGAAAAAGCTGGGTGTTGGCTTTTCTGGAGCAGTATGGCCCCATTCCTACACCTCTCTGCTCAGAGGCTGCTGGAGGACAGAAACCAGTGCGGCAGGCAGAGTGGAGTTTCACTTTGGAAAGGATGCAAATACTTGTGAGGGGGGAAGGAAGCTGGAGAGAATGTTTGCTGAAAAGCAAAGGTATATAGCTGTGCAGGGTGAAGAAATGAAGGGAAATGAGGGGAAAAAAAGATGAAGGAAGAAGAATCCTGTGCTTTAAAATGTTCTGAGGAAGGGAAGGCTGCTGGGAGATGTGAACCTGAAAGAGGTGAAGAGAGAGGTGAAGAGAGCGATAAATCCTTGCTGGCACACATGTACCTCCAAAACTTCCATAGCTCTCTACAGTATTTAGCACTATTTTAACAATTTCTAAAACTTTACTCGGGTACCACAACAAAATCAATTTTACAGTCTAAACAGGAAGAAAACATGCTCTTTTGTCTGAGTCTTTGCTATGACAAACCTCAGCTTAGCCTGCACTGTGAACAACCTGGGAACTCTGCTGCAGGTCAATGCCTCATTTCTCAGCCTACCCTTGGTGCACTCACAGAAGCAAAACAATACTTAGTGAATAAGGAAAAGTTCAGGAAGAGAAATCACTGCCAGAAGAATTTGAGAGGGAACAATCTGCAGTCCTCCAGAAGAAATACTGTGTGATTTTCTGGGTGGGAACATGCTTTCACCTCAAGTACCTATATTCCCATCTAAATTCCTAAGATCTCACCCATGGATTTAAAGACATAGGCATTTATATGATAAACAGAAGGAATTTTGTTTGATACAATGATAGATCAAATAACAGTTTCAGAACCCTATTTTATAATATTGCATTCACTGATGGATAAACTGTGAGGTATTGAAGAAAACAATCAAAGTCCAAATGGACTGAGATTAAGAAACAGAGGATAGCAATTTGAGAGTCTTGTTTTCCATCTGCTCATAGCAGAAGGATAAAAAGGAGAAGGTAGGGATCATGTACACTAAACAGTCAAGCAAAGGGTCAGCTTACTCATATTAATGCATCTGAGATTAAAAAACAAAATTTAAAAAGAAAAAAAAAAGTATGGATGTCTTTGTTTTTAAAACCAAAAAGGCAGATCTGTTTGAATAAATAACTAGTAAGTAAAATTCTGCTGTTTTTGTTTATCAAATCAAACGTGGTTTTGCAAAGGCATATCCAGTAGCAGTTAAAAAATTTTTAAAAGAGAAAAAAAAAGAAAAAAAAAAGATTTTTAACCTAAAAATATTTTTACCCAGAACCTCGTATTTAGTTTAACAAAGCATCAAAAATTGTAAGAACAGCTTTTTGGTCAGGGACCTTTACTATTTTGGTCATGCATGGTGCAAAGCAGAAATGTTTGTTTGTTAGATTAGCAGAGGGAGTGCAACTTTACTGTACCTAAGAGCTTGGCAGTTTGTACATTAGGGAGGTTTTGATGTCCTAAGTTCTGAGGTAGCTTAGAGAGAGATTTTTTAACAGAGCCCATAGGACTTGAAAAACAAGGGGGCCTTGAGATCAGAAACATGAAAATGGCTTTAAAAATATCAAATGTTTACCATGAGTTGTTTTTTGTTTGTTTGTTTGTTTTTCCTTTAAGCTCAAACAATGAAAATATTCAGAGTGGGTATATCTGTTATGATGAAGACCCCAAACCTCCATTCTGGTAAAATTACATCAAGTCGAAGTTTAAACTGAGTCTCCCTCTTTTGCACAATTGCTCAGCCTGAATCTAGCTGGGATAAGCAGTGTCTTATCACCAGTTTGACTTGAAACGGGAAAACATGTGAAAGGACCTAATTTTGCCACTCCTTAACAACAATGCAGTTTAGCTCTGTCAGCTGAAGAAGATATTCCAGTAAAACAGGATTAGTGAAAGGAAATTAGCATTTTTTTCCTACTAACACGTTGCATTTTGGGTTAGACCCAAATAAACAGCAGAGCTCTTTCCCAGTTGTCCTAGGTTGTACAGATTTGACGTTCATGGTTTTGAAATCAGCCAAAGCAGTTTTAAAGTTTAGCATGCACTCTTTTCACTGTATCAAATACATTCATAAACTGAAAAGATCTGTGAGAAATGAGCAAACTTAATAATATAAAACTTTCCAGCAGCTTGAGGTCAAGAAGACAATGGACATAGTTGATATAAGTAGCTTCATTACTCTCTCATAGATGGCTGTTATCAGATATGGGTCTGATAATAATTATGAGATTTATCAAAGAGCAGATTGACATCCTAACAGTCATTATTTTCATTTCATGTTCAGCTGGGAGCCTCTGGAATACATATTGTTAACCTCCTTTTTTTTTTTTTTTCCATTATCTCTCTCAACTCTATCCTCAAATTATTCAGCCCCTATGTATGCTTTTGTGGGAAAATCTTAACTTCATCTGTATAGCAGATGATGCAGACAATTCTTTTGTGTGTGTGTGTGTGTGTGTGTGTGTTTTAACTGGTTTTAATCCAAACAAATCACAAAATTATTATCTATCATCAGCAGTTGGGATGGAAGCTCAGAAAACAGATGCATACTATAAGTTTGTGTTACTTAGCGTAAGCTGGGCAATGATCTAAAGTAAACCTTCTTCTCACGATGAAAATAAATGCACTTTTCTGTTCTGCATAGCAGTAAGCACTATGTCTTTTCTTGAAATACTGCAAAGCATAACACAAAGTGTGGGCTTGACAGAAACTCTATCACTTTTCTCCTGGGCCTCAGGTGCTTGAAATGAATTTGGATTGTTTACCAGAATACAGTGTTTTTTACAGTTACAGGGACATCTACTTTCTCAAGTACATCCCTGGTGTTGGTTGGAAGGCAATCTGGATTGTTTCTCCCTCTGCTATTTTTTCATTTGTACTAGGCTTTACAGATAGGTGTACATGGTCCATAGTATAGATCATTTGTTAATGTAAGCCTCAAGTACCTGCTCCAGGCTAACAGGCCTCTATTTCCTCCAACATGACCACTATTTTCTCAATCATGTGCTGATTCTACCCTAAGGCTGAGTTAAAACAAACAAATAAAAACTTATTTTTACAACAGGGTAGGGATCTCTGGGTTTAGGCCAGAAGAGTGTATAGCCGTTGTCTAAGTCAAAATCCTCCTACCTAATATGGCTGGGGATGTTTTACTTCTGTAAAATAAATTTTATATCTGATAAAGAGTGTGAGATAGGTTGATTGCTTTGGAATTTAAATTAGGAGTTGCTGTGAAGCCTGGAACATCGCTTTATGAGTGTTCACTGAAGTTTACAAACCCATTCAGCAAAAGTCGTGGCTGGTGAGTGAAACTGTGCCCCTCAGAGCTTCAACCCACTGCTGAGACATGAGGAGCTCTATGAGGCACACAGAAGCATTTAGTAGAAATGTTGCTGGTATTAATTACTAGAAGAAAACCAACTTGCATTTTTTAGGTTAGATCGTAAACCCTCCAGCTGCTGAACACATCTATAGGTATCTTCCTACTGCATTTATTTGCCTCCTAAAGTAGCACAATGCTGAGAAAATGGCAAGAATTAAAATGAACTAAAGTAAGTTCTTGCATCTGGATGGCAACTGAGAGTCCAGATAAATAAAGTCATGAGGGGTTTTTTAAAGATTCAGCTTCTGCAGTTGTTTATTCAGTGGCAGTTTAGGCACCAGGCAAACTAATTGTTTCTCTCTAATGCCTTAAATTAAACTACAGACATCACTGACCTCAGGGTAAGGAAGAGACTTTTACCAAACTTGCAGACTCCAGAAGTGAAAAGAATTCCTTGCTGCTGCTGTGAAGGAAGCTTTATGCCAGAGTGCCACACTCAACAGGAGTTTCATGAGAAGGAAGGAGGGGAAGGGGAGGGGGAGAGGGAGAGGGAGAGGGAGTGATGAGGGGAGGGGAGGGGAGGGAAGGGGAGGGGAGGGGAGAGAAAAAAAAAAACATTGTTTCTAATTAGGGATTAATTCTGGTTTATTAGAAGTAGGTTCAGAACAAAGAAAAAAAAAGAAAAAAAAAAAAAAAAGAAAGAAAAGGAAAAGAAAAAAGAGAAAAGAGGAAAGAGCAAAAGTTTGTTAGAGATCCAGATCTGTCCTCTCACTCCCACCCTGCACTGAATTTTTCAGTCCTTTCCATCCAGCTTTTAAAGCAATACAAATGAAAAATCTATTCATTTTCACAAAGCAAAGCTGTCTTCTTGCATCCCCCAGTTATGGCTGATATATGTAGTAAATGACACCAGAAACCCTGCTACTCGGCGAGGGGTAGAGTTTCTCGGTCTCCCCAGAGTGTCCCCGTCCTCCTCCAATGAAAACGCAGGAGCAGCTGAGTGGGATCTGCTGCCTTTCTGTGAGTGAAGCCAAACATCTGCTTCAACCAGGCGGTTTTGTGTGCCGTCCTGCAAGCACTCTGTGAAAGAAGCCCCTAGAAAGGGAGTCAGGCCCAGATTCTAGATGTAAGATAAGATGCTTAGATAAGAGCATAACCTTGTTTCTGCTGCCCACTTGATGATCTTACATAAGGCTGATCCTCTCACTTAACAGTGATGAAAATTTCATCAACAATATTTGTTTTGCTTTGCCAAGTCATGACAACCTCAATTGGAGCAGAGCTAGAGAGGCTTTTGGGTGATTACATCAGTCCAACTGGATGTCCTCTTCTCCCCGTGATGGCTCTTTCTATGCCATCCTTTGGGTATTTGATCTTCCTATCCGGATTAGGGCAGCTGAGGAGTGAGAGGAAATACAGAGTAGCTAAAACATTTCTAAAGAATCTGCCCACAATCATGACTTTCATTCTTCATTCATTTTTTAAGCTGTAAGTAAAACATGCTCTAAACCACATGGCAGTCAGATCCAATTTTGCTAGGTCTTTGTTGAAAGCTTGATAATTCTGATGAATGCAACAAAGAAAATGCATTATATAAAGCCTACCTTCCTCAGAAGGGTCTGCATTGATGGTCAAGTGATCTTATTTTTCTTTTCACTGCTATCAACAGTGTTTCCTTAATCTTTTCTTGTACTTAGATATTATGCTCTGTTAGTTCATTTTAGAAGTTCCATTCCACAAAGCATTTAACAGTACTGAATATTTAGCTTTTAATCAACGGTTTATATGAGGGTCTAGTGAAATACTGACACGTGGAACAGAAGGTAACAGAAGGATTAGAGACATTTAGATTTCTTTCTTGTAAACAAACCAGAGAAATAATGATTTGTAATGAAAAATGAATGAAGTGATAGTCATCAACATATATTTTAATTTAGTGTTCATCTTTAAAATTGTAATTATCTTAAAACTGAGTGAACCTCAAACTCATGAGAAGGTGTAAATGGCAAATGAGAGAAAGAGAATGAAAGAGAGAAGCTGAAGAAATTTGCTTCAGATTTCTTTGCATTATTCTTTCTTTATTTTTCATTTTATGTCTGCTTTACTAAAGAGATGAGACTAATATGGTCAGCCTTATGTCTGTTCCTGCACAATAACCTTAAATTAATCGATTGAGAATTTCAAATAAATTTGAAAGATGAGGTGAAATTTGAAAGATAATTAAATTCCTACAACTTTTGTGAAAATTCACAAATAGCTAGGGGAAAAAAATACAAAAAGAAATGCCTCTACTGAAGTAAATACGGGTACAACTCAGCTATTATACCTTCTGTCAGAAACAATCAGCCAGCCAAGGAGTAGAAAAAAAAATAGGCTAGTCAGTCAGGGCATGTATGTTCATACTACTGCAGTTACTGCATTGTCACGGTACACAGGTGCATTTATTGCAGGTAGAACAGGGAACATTTTTAGAGTACAAGTGACATGCATTCTTAGGAAAACAGGTTTTAGTAGTTCAGATGCTTGCAAAGTTAGTCTTCTGTCTTCACAGCAGCACATCTGAACATTCTTCTATAATAGAAATCTTCTATCATATCTTCTATGATAGAAACTGGATTTTTCTTTTACCACAGTGCTTAGGTTTTCATTTGAGTCTCTGTGAGGAAAAGAGCCATTTGTAAACTTGCATCCCCAAATCTGTGCTTCTGTTCTTACAGAGAATTCTGTTTTTCCTAGATTTGATTGTGACACATGAGTAGCTCTTATAAGGACATTACAAAACCAAATTAATAAGTGCTGTGTCTTACAAATCACTTGTCACTGTGGACATCTGGACGGGGTAAAGAAAATCTAGTTCTATAACCACATTTTTAGAAAATATTTTCCTCAGGCAAAGCTTTTTTGGAGCTCAGATCTGTACAAATCACAGTAACTGCAGTGAGTTGCACCCACTCTTAAGCTCCAGAGTTTGATGGGCTTATATTTACAGTTATCTTACACAGTTGTTTGAAATAGCCATTGACTGGGCTAGGTGACTAATTAGGTTCATTTTAGATAAGTTAAAGAGGCTCAATGAAAAGCTGAGGTAATGGTTAAAGTATTAAAGAATGGGTCTTACAGTGAAAGGTTCAAGAAGCTCAGTCTGTTCCATTTATAAAAGGTTAAAGGGCCTTTTGTTCACAATCAATCATTCCTTTACATAGGAAAAATAATAACAAATTACTTTAATCTTAAAAAAAAAGAAAGAGAGAGATAAAATGATCTAAAGGTTGAATACTGTAGTTATGTTACTGAGACAGAAATAAAGAATGCTTTTAAAATGCTGAAATAATTAGTCACTTCACCAAAGACTACTGCTGAAATACCAGATACTGACCTGCACCCAAATTAACAGAACTGCCTGACAGTCAGCTTTGTTGAACTCATGCAGTAAAATACTATAGGTTTAGCGTTACTTTATCAACAAATCCAAGAATATTATAAGACCTGAATTTAAACGTTCACATTACCACTCTCTTCACAGGCTGTCCACAGGAATATTTTTGCATTCACTTTGGATTCACACTTTACAAGACACATAGCTGATCAACTAAAAGTTTTACCCTTAGTTGCTTCTGTCAGATAATCACTAATTTATTCCCCCCACTCATTTTCCCAGACTTCCATCCCCAGAGCAATAGAAGAAAACCACAATAGTCGAGGAACTTCATGCATATCCACATCCTCTGTAGGTGAACTGTTACTACTAAAATTCCGTTTCCTGTCCTCATGAGCAAAAAGTGTAATAGTCTCCTGCACACTAGTTGGCTGAGACATAAAAGCCCAAAGGTGTGTCCACCTTATAATGCATTGTGTTTTTCTTTTCTTTTTTTTTCATTTTTTTTAATGCAATAATGACCCCAAGTCAGACAATGGGGAAAAAAAAAAAAAAAGAAAAAAAAACAGTCAGCTATTGCCTCTGCAAATTCACCTCCATGAGGCAAAATAAAAGCTGGAATTAATGTGGTTGTTGCCTCTACACCTGGTCTCCTTTGAAAAGACTTTTGGTTCGATTGCTCATAGCTTCTAGACAAAATCTTTTCCCCTCATCCTAACCCTTGAGATATTCCTTTATTTAGAAATAAATCCTGCTTGGCAAAACATGGGTCCTGCACAGAAAGAAAGCAAGAAAGGACAGAAGCACCTCCCCATCTTTCTGAAAGCGAAATACTCTAAATAGAAGACTCTAAGTGCAAGGAACAGGCTGTAAGTAGTATTGCTGGTGGCTTCCCCTGGTCAAAATGAGATTGTTAGGGGACTGAGATCCTAGTTATTAGAAGCAGTACCTAAGTTCTTAGAAAGCATATATTTATTTTGCCATCATCAGGCATCTTTTCCATTCCTACTCCTGCCTCTACCTGTAAGAGACATGTTTCTGCAAGAACAATTCTGCTACAGGTATAAACATTTTGGCCTGCAATCCCTTAAGCTTTTGCCACATAACAGCATTCCCAGAGATGATGCAGAACACCAGCACTACCACTTCGCTCCTGCCACAAGCAGGATTAGGAACAGGACACAATTTTCCCTAAGGGTTAATAATCATCCTACAGTATGGCTTATTTTTCCTTCTCTGAAGCTGCCATTGTTAGATAAGCAGAAGCAGTAGCTTCTGTTTGCACTGAAATTCTGCACTTCTGTAGCTGTACAATAGCAACAGCAATTGAGAGGCCATGCAAGGCTCAGTGTGTGCAAGTGTGACTGTCTTCCTCCACCCTGCATCTCTCTTCAACCTCTCCTTTTTCTCCATTAAAGGAAACGTGTCCTGCAGCCAACATAACCTATAAAGCAACGTACTTTTACTTTCAATTTTTAAAACCAGAAGTCAAAGCCACTACCAACTCCCATTTTGAGTGTTTGTATCAAACAGAAATATTATACTAGACTGGAGACTTGCATGTCTTTTTAAAGTCATAATGACTGCCATTATCATTGACACCACAGTGTTTAGGTATCCTAATGTAGAACCATACAGAAAAAAAAAAGAAAAAAAGAAAAAGCAACAGATCTCTGGCTGTCCTCTATTTGTTAAGCCACTTACTTCCTCTGTTAAAAGACAGCCTACTTGCCTACTTCATAATGCCTAATGCCTAATCAGCTCTGACCCCAAATCTTTTACAGATTAAAGGTCCTATACCTGCAAAATGTGCCACCACCCTTCCTGATAAAAGTCCCCAGCCAGCTGCTTGCCAGATGTCAGTCTCTCAGTACAATAAAAAGGACCCTGAATTACTCTACTTTCATTCTCTTTCATGAGCAAGCAACCACTAAGAAATGTGTTTTATAGGTACGGAAGTCCGGCTGTGAGGAAGTGGCTATCAGTCTCCCACAATGCTGTTGAAGTTGAAAGACCAGCTTCCCTGTATAGCCAGAATAAGAAGGACTGACCAAGTGGAGAAATATTCCTATATGGTAGTTGGGAATGTGATGAGACAGCACAGAGGGAGATTGGCTCTCCCAGACACCCAGGAAGGATACAGGTGCTCGTTAATGCACAGGAGCCATCTCTACAATTTTTAGTCTTGCAATTAGGAATGAGTGAGTCCCCATGGAAATATTTAAAAAAAGAACTGAAACTGGTTTTAAAACTATGAATAACATGTCTCTTGTCATGCTCCTGAAGAATGATTTCTGTTTGTTTTTCTTCATAACCTAAAGTTACGAGCTTAGATACATTCTTTTTAGACCCTAGACTGTATTACAGATCCCACTATGGCCTAGGACTTGTGAAGGTTGGACCCCCAGAAGGTCTAAAATATATTTTTTGTACTCCCTGAAGTTTCACTAAAGCCACTCTGGTAGCACAGGTAATGTCATGCTTGAATTTAAGGAGGTTTGATTTTTTTTTTTTTCCCAATGGTAACTATGCATGATGTAGTAGCTTAATGCTAAGTAAACTAAATGCTGTGTCATCTCTTTCAATCAACAGATTTTTAAGGTCATATATTTTTTTCTTTTTATTTTTTTTTCTGTTATATGTAACTTAAAGACTATAACAAGAAAGTCTGCATTTCATTTGAGAAATCCTTCCTTCCTATAGCATGAACAGATGATGAGAATAAATTTCTGACAAATCAAGATTTCATTATATTCATATTTTTAACACTAACATTGTTGACGTTCTTCAGACCATCATATTAATTATTTGTAAAAGTTAGTAAATATTAAAAGTCCTCTTCTACAAGCTGTCTGTTAAGTTCAGAAAATCACATCTTAGAAAAAGAACAGGTTCATTTCTATCAGTTCTACACCTATTTAAAGACTGTCATATGAGTTTCTAGACAAATAGAAGAATTATTTTTGATTGTATTAATAAAGTAATTTCAAAGTGTAGACTTGATAAAGTATCTTCCATTTAAAATACATTTGTGCCACAAGGTAAATTCAGGACGGGAAAGGATTTTATATTCCTGGTTTACTCACAAGTATAACTAAGGCTCTGATGCATCAATACAGAGCTTAGAAAATACTTAATAGTGTCATGGATTTACTGCTCTGCTTACAGTCTGGCTTCAACCATGTTCACTTTTTCAAGGTCTTCATTCTCCAAGCATAAGTACAAAAAGCAGACATGCTTTGTTCAACTCAAGCAGGGCTTCTGCAGAGATAAAAACTACCATTAGACATCTTAATGCACATAGTTTAAATGACAAAACCAAAAAACTCAGTTCAACACAACTGTGTAAACTGATGTCCTTTATTAAAATACAGGCATGGGAGGACTCTGGAATGGGTAAAGACTAAATTATTCTTCTCGCCAGATGAGTGATCCTTTCAAGTCTAGGTTTAAGTTCACCAGTGCAGCAATGGGAGTGAGCCATCCCTGTACAGTACCTCATCTAAAGACAGATAAATCTTCAGAGCTCTGCAGGGAGACCAGGTGCCATGGTATATTTTATCATCACTCTATAAACCATGCTCTGCGTCCATGCCTTTATAATGAGCACAAGGACATGAAGATGAAGAGCCTTGCTGCATATGCATCATGTAAATCTATCAGTTTCATTGCTAAATTTGAGCAATTCTGCTAAGGTCAGTCTGCGTATCAGCGTCTCCCTATTCCTCTGTGTTTACAGAGATTGAGAATGAGCTTTCTGTTGTCTGTTATGGAACACAGTATATTCAAATACATTTTTATCATCTGCTATGCTTTGCAATAGAAAAGTATTCTGCACAAGAAAATCATTCTGTCCTTTCTTTCTTTCTTTTCTTTCTTTCTCTCTCTCCCTTTCTTTCTCTCTTTCCTTCTTTCTTCCTTTTTTCCTTCCTTTCTTTCCTTCCTTCTTTCTCTCTCTCTCTCTCTCTCTCTTTCTCTTTTCTTTTCTCTCTCTCTCCCCCTTTTCTTTCTTTTCTTTCTCTCTTTTCTTTCTTTCCGTCTGTCTCTTTCCCCTTCCCTTATAACTGTTCTTCCTTCCTTCCTACCTTACTTCCTTCCTCTCTTCCTTCCTTCCTTCCTTCTTTCTTTTTAAGTGGTAGAAAATGTTACATACTATATGTCTGAGCATAAAATGTCTAAATATCTCCTGAGCCTGAATATTGCCTCAGCCTTGTCTCTCCCTTACATGGCACAATCCCAAATGTGATCCCAGACTGATCAGAGAGTGAGAAATAGCTTACAAAGCAGAGGCATTAGCAGAAAGATACCAGGGAGGATGAGTTAACAAGTCAGTCTAATCTGAGAGGGAAAAGTCATAATGAAAAAGATACTATGCTTCTTTGAAAAGATGTGTCACCCGGCCTCCTGCACCGGGGCCGACAGCCTGCCGTACTCCACACCGTGTGCTCTGACACCACCTCCGACTGCTGCTGACATCCTTAATGTCAAAACTTTTTTAGACTGCATGTGGAAAGCAGTTGATAATTGGAGTTTCTATGAACCTAAAGCTAAAAAAAAAAAAAAAAAAAAAAAAGGAAAACCTCCAGGAAAGATTGTTGTCAAGATTTTTGCTATCCTTTTTTCCTATTTTTTTTTTTTAATGATTAATATTAGTGGTATGACTTGTATGACAGATGTTACCACAGCTCCCAGTTATAGCAGGCCAAATAGCATAATTTCATTCATGGGAGACTTAACAGTTATTGAGATAGATAGATAGATGTATAGATAGATAGATAGAATCTCTCTCCCCGAAGCTATTAGGATTTCTTTTCATTCCACATTTGACAAAAAATGATCCTTTTCAAAATCTGTCATGATAAACTCCTTGTGTTTGAAGACCCACTCTTGGTTTTCCAGGGGCTTTGTTCGCAGCACCATGCTCAGGTACTGGGATGGATACTGCGACAGGGGCTGCTTCCCTAGGTACAGAGCCCTGGATGTGGCCATAACCCCAGCAGCCCAGGCTAGCACCTCTGCAGGACAATTCTGAGCACTGTCAGGTGAAGGTAACCATACAAAAAGAGCTGCGTGAGGCAGTGTAGATGCTAGCTGTAGAAAACTAAATCTAACTGCAAATCTCTAATCAAGACACTTTTCAAACTGTATGTGTATTTTTTAAGGGGTGTGTGGTGGGATGTTTCTTCCCATTACATGTTTCATTTAATGAGATAGATGAACACCAGAGACCTCGGTAGAAACAGCTTCCTTAGGGTAGCAAGAAATCTTACGCTGAAGCTACATTGTATTTTATTATCAGACACAAGATTTTAATTTATTTTACTGTTGCTTAAGTGCCCAGGGTCCCATTCTCAAGGGATTTACTTATTTATTCTAGTCAAGGATAACTGAATTCTTTGGTGATATCTTTGCCCTGTGCCCCCTCAGTTAAGTCAAGGTGTTTACTTTCCTTTGTTTGCTTGTGTATCAGCTGAATACTTTTTAATCTCCATCATCTTAGGGCTTTTTGTTCGAATCTTCCTGAAGTATGACTGTCTTCCTGCTATCTCTTTCAGGAAATAATGGCTACAAGGCCATGCAAGGTAGCCATGTTGAGAGACTTGGTAAGTGCTCTGCACCACTGCAAGGATAAAGCAGGCTGAAGGAAAATGGGAGAGCAGGAAAGAAACGGCTCCTCACCCAGATTTAAAGGGGTGAGCAGCTGCCAAAGCCCAGATGGGCAGGATGCTTCTTGCCCTGGCCAGGGTAATCCAACTCCTGGGACAGGATGGGAGCCGGGAAGATGGGATAAAGGAGTCGCAGGGATTTTAGGTGGAAAAAAGAACAGTATTTTGGATGCCATTTAAGAGCTAAGTAGTACCAAAGCACATGACTGGACCCCCTTTGCTTTATCTGAAGTGGCAAGAAGAGACAGAGCCTTGAAAATAAGAAATAGTTTTGAGTAGGTGACAGCCTGAGTTAAGATCCGTTTGCTGATTATAATGAGCCTGTGAAGTACACCTAAAAGAGCCTTGAGTGTACTCCTTAGTTATATTGGCTCTCTGCAGTGATTATCTGTTTGTCATCTGTGCCTATTTTGGAAAATTATATTTTAGTTACTGCAAGTTAGTCAGCAGCTTGCACAATAAACAGCTAGTCACAATGAGAGTGTCAGACTCCTACTGGGTCCAGTTACAGAAATGTTTCCACCAACAGGATTTATAAATGAAGTACACAGAAAGCCAGCCTCTTAAACACAGGGCTGTGGTAAGTCTGTTCAGTGCAGCAGTGGAAGGAGCAATTGTTTGGAAAAGACTAGACAGAGAGTTGAACTGGAATTTTCTGAAAAACTGTTTGGATTCTGGAAGTCTGGGACGGGGGGAGGTGGCAGGAGAGGGACCATCAGTTCAGGAACAACAGGAAGGATTATTTTTGCATCACACAGCTCGAAGGAAAGAGCATAGCAGAATAGCAGGGAGGTAGCAATATGATCCAGCGCTGTTTCCAGGGAAAGCAAGATATGTATTTCTCTTCCATGTGCTCCCAGTACCTATCACTAGCATGGTTTTGATCCATGAATCAGTCTTTTAGGAACTGCTGCAATACAAATGAATCATTGCAATCTATTCTGGAAAAAAGATGTCAATAAAATCCCTGTGATATGACTGTTATCTGCTTATTTTGGCCTGTCACATATTGCATTGACTACTCTGGAAGTGATTCATCTAATTCAGAAGCCAGTGCCACTAACTTGAGATTGAAACATTTTCCAAGGACTGTGAGGAGATGGAGGAAGGAAGACTGTGCCTGTGTGTGCTGATGGACTCTAGATGAGGGAGAAAAATCCTACTGAAAATAGGTGACCTGAAATAATTTTCAAGCAGTCATTTTGTTAACATCCCTCAAAAGTGCAACATCTTTCTTAAAGATTTCATCTGTGCCACATCCTGTTAATAACACCATCTCATTACCACAATGGTAACAGTCACTTGATGCTCATTTAACAGAAATCTTTCAAAACAACAGTATTCGATTTTCACAGTTGGCTCTGTATGATACAGGTTAGCAGCTTCTTAGCTCTGCTTTCTTAGCATAATTACATAATTTAGAATTACTCACTTGTGTTGATCTTTAATATAATCAAGCATTCAACATTCATTTTGGATAGTTTCGTTGTTGTTTGTTTGTTGTCATTAGCAAACAGTGAGCTGCCATGAACATTTCTGCCACTGGCTGACAGTATCATAGTGGCCGTGTAAGAGTCAAGGTGAAGTGCAACATCTGTACTAGTTATGCCCGTCCTTTGAACAACCTGGGTTCTCACCAGCACTCACATCTGTTAAGGTCCAGTCTTATCCTCTGAAAGAAGTAGCTTTCATCCTTTCATCAGAAGCAGAATCGACATGTTTATAAACATAATGATTTTACATACAGCAGATGAAGGGATAAATTCTACCCTGGAATACGTCTTGCCAAGCTCCTGCAGTTACAGTTTGTGTATATATGGAGGATGGTAAATCTGAGCCCTGCATATTGAAGTTCTTTTATCTCAAAAGTTTTCCACAGGCAGAAAGCACTCTGACCACCAAGAAAGTTGCCCCACATCTGTGATGGAATTCAGCAGCTGTTTGCATTTTTGTGCTTAGTTACCTGGCTACACCCTCTTGGAAATCAAAAAGGTTGTTCTGGGGTAACAGAAAGCAGAATGTTGCCTGTAGCTTTTAGCTAGTCCAATCCACTGTGCAAATATCCCACACACAGTGGTTTGAGAAAAACAGGAAGAAGCAAGATAAGCCAAAGCCTTGGTGACTGTAAAATACACCTTAGTAAGTCCCTAACTGATACTGTCTCTTATCAGATGAAATACCTTAGTATTAATTCCCTTTAATTAAATTCATACTTGATTCTCTTTCGTGTATATTTAAAGGTACTCTTCACTGTGGTGTGGTGCACTGAGAGTTACAGAACTGCTTAGAGCATTGAGATGGGCATTGAAATACGTGTTACAAAAATGTGAATAGGGGTGTATGTATCTAAGTATACACAAACACATTTGCATCCATACAAACATATCAACATCACATGCAATACAAGACTAGACACTGTGTAGATTTACTGACTGCTAATTTTACTCTCTCAGGACATTTTCTGCCTCTTTTAGTATTTAATGTGCTCTTTTATGGATGAGGTCAAATTGCATAATAGCCTGCTGATAAATTGTAAGGTGCCTGTGAGGCAGACAATCTTTACCAATAATTACCAACTTTTGACACAGCAAATATTATTAAAAGATCACGAGGCTAAGGAGTGACATGACAATGCTGAAAGAACCACAGCAAAGGCAAGACACATATAAAATTTGGATTTTTTTTAAATTCTTATATTGTGCAGTGAGGTTTTGTGAAGCATTGACTGTTTCTTGTCTTCCAGTCACAATGTAACTTTTTCCATTGTCTTAAGAAAAAAAAAAAAAAAAAAAGACTGGAAGATGCAGGAAAATTGTTTGCAGATCTGTATGCTACCTGTCACTGACAGATCAAAATGTGCTTAAGATCTTTTTATAAATATACTAAATATTTTTTAATGTGTGAAGGAATAACTATTTATTTTGTTAAGATGCATCCTATCCAAATAAGACCACGACTAACAGCACACTATGTTTTCCTGTTCGGTTGCTAAAGCAAGTGAGTTACAAAAATCTCATTTTATTCATCCTTGCCTCAGCAAGGTATGTTCTGTTGACTAGATGGACTAGTGGTCCTGATCCTGGCAAACTTTCAGAGAACTATTGTTTCTAGATCAAAATTTCTCAGTGTACCATCTCCTGCTACAACTACAAAAGTCCCATGTAATGCTATTACAAATTATAGAAATTATACACATATTGCTGAACAGCAATATGATAAGCAAACCAATTCCACTTCTAATAGCCTCCACAATAAGTCAGTATTATGTAGAAAGATTAATCATGGTTAAGGACTATTATTCTGTGGCCAGAAGACCATACTTATCACCATCGTTTGTGGCTGTTTTTAAAAGGGACTCTATGATGGGCCTGGCTAAAGCCTTATCTTTGTGGTTTGTGGTCAGATCGGCCAGCTGGAGCACCGACCAGAATGTATTTACACACTCAGAGCAATATCTGGTGAGATTTCCTCAAAAACAACAGTTAAACCAGCTGTTAAAGAAGCAAATGAATCCTAAGGTTAAAAACAATATTTGTGAAAATAAGACTGTCCCTGTTTGGGAATGGGAACAATCTGGATCAAATATGAAAAAATATAAAAATATGATCCAACTCCATTATTCCTTAGCACACTATCAATTCACTGTGGCAAAGAAATAAATTAGAAATATAAAATTAGAAATGTGCAGCCAGCCTACAACCCATCCTTTTTTTTTTTTTGACAAAATACTTTTTGCTAGACAATACCACTTTACAAAACTCAGATCTTTCCTCAGTAGTTTATCAATTTCAGTGGAACTGCTGCAAAAAAAAAAAAAAAAAAGGGGGGAGGGGGGTTCTCAGGGCTGAAAATGGAACTGTAAAACCTGCCTTACAGAAATGTAAGTATGAGATCTTTCACCTTGTGTATTGGAGCTGTGGGTTGAAATTCCAAATGAGGGAACTCAGAAACTCTTAATACGGATGTAGACAAACGGTGAAGTGACCATTACTAAAAAATCCCACAAATTCTTTAGTATTCACTCTGTTAAAATACAAAACCAAAATAAATTATCCCAACTTGAGATTCCAGTTTTTTAGTCATCTTTAGCATGTACCTCCCAGTAGAGATTTATCTTAATGCCAAACTGATGCTTTTGAGAAACCTGCCCGCATCCTGAAGAGGAACTTGCTTTCTCATTGTGCAGGCAATCAAGTCTGCACCTCAGCATCTGCGATTCAGCTTTCTCGAGGAATGCTGAAAAGTATTTGTCATCTTTGGTGGCTCTTACCAGGCTGGATGTTTTAATTTGTTTTGAGCTCGTAAACTTGCCTGACTCATATTTAGGTGAACACGCATTGCAAAATAAATATATATATAAACAAAGAGCTCCTGTCACCCTGACTTTGACAGGAACTTTCTCTGCATGTGAATGTGCTGAAGGCCCAGATTTTGGAGAATTGAGGCAATTTCTACCTATGAGAGGATTAGCTCATCCATTTTAGATACCACTGAGGCTCATTCTGGAGAATTTCTGAAATAAATCAAGGCTTTCTGTAAGTCCATCAAAATAAACTGAAGCAGTAAACACTGAAGCAGATATTTCAGAACACCTATGCTCAACACTGAGGGCAGTCAAAGTGGTTTCAGGCAGCAGTGTATTCCCAGGGGCCAACATAGTTAAAAGAAAGCAAGTCTTACTGCCAGCATGCCCCAGTTGGCTGATTAGCAACCATATAGTCTGCTTTTGTGCTTATATCATTTCATCTCACAGCCCGTTTTCTGAGGGTGCTGGTCAGTGTTTACTGTACGTTGTGACACTTGGAAAACATTTCTTTGCAGGGAGATAATTGTCTACAAATCCCAGCTAAATAGTAGGCAAAGAGATTTCTGATGAGCACCTAACAAATTACTTAAGGGATTCCTAGGATCATGTTTAAAAATTTGAAGACTAATGCATCTATATGTGTTTCACATGGCCAGACACATTTTGGCATAATAGTGCAACTCTGTAAAATCTCTTCATCTTTACCTGATAGAATTCAATACAACTCTGTAAGTATTATGATTATCTTTTACAAAATACCTTGGGTATATTTGCTATATTCGTATATGTCTGTGAAAGAGAGAAGCATATCTATGCTCAATAGAAGTTGTATTCTGTGAAGGAGAAGCAAGCCTTTTGTTTCAGCCTTGTGTAAGTATTGGCATGTAGCATCTGTGCTCTAGGAGAAGCCCTGAAGGGGCTGTCCTGATGGGACAGCGAGTCAGAGAATTCCCATCTCCTCTCTCATCTCCTAAGGGAGTCATTTGTTTTAGTTCTTTACTGATTGCAATTAATTTGCCTCCTCTACCCACTTCCTGCCAACCTGCCTGCCCTTTGCACAGAAATCAGAAGACTGGGCTCCCCATCCGTTCCCACTGCCTGCCACTCACCTGTGGATGTTCTCACATATGTGCCTGGCATTCTTTATGGGCAATGGCAACAAAAGATGGTAGAGAGGCTACCAATGCAGATAAGAAAATAGGAGATGCTTACGACAAGAAAGGACATATTTTGCATTTAAAGAATCGGCACTGCAGATGCTCACATCAGCTCAAGCAACAACATTTACAGAAGGTATCCTTTCATAGAAGGAATGTCCCTAATGAGACGTCATTATACCCATTTTACAGATGGATTTCAGTTGCCTGAAATTCCAGGATGCCTGAGGTTATATGGAAAATCACAGAGGTAACAGTTTGTCTCATCTTTTCCTTGGTTGGAAATGTAGATACATTGGATGTAAAATAAAGGTGTAGTTGTTCACGTGCTGTGTGGTGGTTCTAGATAGGTTACCTTTTGAAAAGCTGCCAAAGTACGCAGAAATTATGCCAAAGCTACTGACAATATTAGGTCCAGGAATCCTTAATCCCAGTCCCCCTAATATTAACTACTACCTAATACTCCCTCTTGTGTTCATTCATACGTTGCTCATGGCTATGTAGCAGAGAGATTCATCCTGAAAAACTTCCAAAACTTCTGCATTTTAGTAAAATTAGAAGAGGTCACTCATTTATTAAAGGGAGTAAAATGACCCATCCCCAAACCCTTTGGTTAACTTTAGAATCATGGGAAAGTCAGTAAAAGGGCTGGTTCCCTACTCTTGGGCACAGCTAAGGAGACAAGCTATATATAATAATGACTCTGGGGTCATTATAAAGATGGTGTCCAAAAACTAAAAATACATGAATGACAGCACAGGAAGAGGATACGGTTTGCAAAGCTAACTTTTATTCTCTAAATTAGCACAGTAAAGGCTATAGAAAGGAAAGAGAATCCAGCATTTTAGGAAATTATTTATGAAATGTAGATGGGCCTTCAGTTGGGAATAGGGCTGGGCAAAATGTTAGTGGTTCTTTGTTCTTGCAGCTGGCCTGTCGAATTACACAGAGCCAGCACAGTAAATAATACTACTATTGTCTGCCTGTGTCAGAGACAGACAGAAGGTACATTTGGACTTGGTCCAAACACCACAAGGGCCACTCATAGCCACAGTGTCCAATTACTGCTTGCTTGACTATAAAATGCACTTTTTTGCTGAGCTAATTTAAGAACAGCAGCTTTTAATGGGGTTTGTATTAAAAGGGGACTGCTGCACTGGCTTTTGCCTGCAAAAAAAGTTATAGACTGTACAGGAAGCATGAAACACATACACAGTGAAAATAATCAGAGTATGATAACATTTGCATAGCAATAACAACAGAGATAGCAATGTCAGTGCTTTGCAAAGGAAAAAAAAAAAATCAAGCCCTTCTTGAAATAGCCCTATGCAAAACATTAAAAAAAGTGCACTCTATCTAGAATGGCGAAACAAGTGCAACAACCCTAGTTCTCTGCAGATGCACACATATTGCATAACTTCTTTTAGTCTTTCAAAGAATAACTGACCACAGATTTCACAGTCTTTGCACAGATACTTTTCTTCAAATTTCAGTTGCACTCATTTTTGCTCTCACTGCCAAATGGTTTGGAGAGCAGTAAACTCTATGATCCATTTTGCAAATGGCCAAAAATTATTTGTATTAGAAATAACATGTTTTAAATATATTTATAGAAGATTATTTCTACAGGAGAAAGATCCCATGGGATTAGTGATTCAGAAGCTCTCCACTCTGCAGAAAGTGCATATCAGGGCTTTGATTTTCTTTGCCTATCTATTAGCTAGAGATAAATTTAGGTCTCCTGTTTAGAGCAATCTGCCTACAGTGCACAAAAGATCAGTAGTTGTCAATGATCTATGAAGACTTACTGTGTTTCTCTCCTCTGCCATGCTGACAAGGTGTTAATTTCTTTCTTGGAATAGCAAGTAAAAAAACCCCAGCAAACTGATAAATTTAGGCAAAGCTCAGGCAAGGACCACATCGCTTTTTAAGGCTTCTTGCTACCACTGTTCCATCATGGGAGTTTTACAAGTCTTGCATAAGAATCAATAACAGAATATGATTATTCTCTAACTTTAAAATCTTGTTCCTTTCTGTGTTTTTTATATACACACTTGCACATGCACACATGCTATAAGTGTTCACAAAAGTATTTTCACTCTCAATTGTAGAAGGGTTTTAAAATATCTGCCACAGGTACAGAAATATTATCAATCAAAATGTTAAAGCCTTCATAAGCTCTATGTAGGTGAGTTCATTCTCCTTCTCTTTTATCTATGAATGTCTTGCAGAGTGCTTCATTTGGAGAAAGACCTAAAAGCCACACTGGGTAACAAGAAGGGATAAAAGGGTAAACCTGTCTGTTCATATTTGCCAGTCTTCAACATGGAGAACACAGCAAGCATTCTGTCAAGGAAAATGAGGATATTCTTTTTTGCTTCTTTGAATCCTCAAAAGATGCATCTTCTTTGTAATAGAAAAGAAGTATCTCAATACTTAAGTCAAAATAGCAAACTTTTCAAAGGCCAGAAACTTGGAGCTGGTCATGCGACTTGTGAATTGCATACTGTAGGTTTGTTTGATATGGCATAAAACAGAGAGAACCTGAAAAATTTCATCTTCAAAATGATGGATATGGACAGTCCTTTCTCCACAAAGCAACCTTCAATTATTAACAGCAGGACTTGTGCTCAACAGAGTAAAAAAATCTTCCCACTATCTAGAGTGAAGCTCCCTCCAACAGTCATGGTTGATTCTTTCTCTTATCTTATACAGAGACATTAATTCTTCCCTAGCACATAAAACTACTCACATAGAGGGAACTCTTCACCTACAGAGAAATATTCACATACACACTGTTAAAGTCAGGTTAAGGATGTCACTTTCCCTGATACACTCACATACAAAAACAGAGAGATTCAGTGTTAAAGCACCTGTTTGTTCCTTAATTCATGCTTTTGTAGGAAAACATATTGGTCTGTGGGTTACATAAGCTGACTTATAACACCAAGACATTTGTGGTGCTGTGAGTGAGTACGAAGACTAAGGATAGTATCCTCATAAATGAGGTTAAAGGAATTACTCCCATGCAACTAGCTGTGAATCCAGTCATTAGGATTATATGACAAGTTAGTTTGTCCTCGTATTTTATTTATTTATGGGCTTAAGAAATAAAGAAAGATTTTTTTTGTCTGTGTTAATCTTGTTAATTAAATCTCAGGTGGAGCTCTTATTCTTTTCAGATACAATATTCAACAATTCCTGTGTATAGACTATCTAGTAATGTAAATGCCACTCAGTATGTACCAAGTCCATTTTCTGTAATGTCAAGGACTATGGTACCACGGGGGCCCCTTAGTATGTAAATTATTGACACAATAGAACATAGTAACTCTTTTGAAGTCCTTATGTTTTATTGTGTCAGTGTCTAGTTGAGGACTCTTTAATCTAAGGATTCTTGAGAAGATAAAATCTAATAGTTCCTCTGGAGCTATAAAGGTCTCTGATGTCATAGGCTATTTGGACACTCCTTATTACAGTATAAAGATTATTAATACACTGTGTATAATGACTTTGTGACTCCTTTGTGGTCTATTGTGTCAGTCTAGAGTTTTATAAGGCTAGTCATCACCATGGTATGTGAGTCTTCACCACAAATTTAAAACCAAAAAAATCTTCCTCTTTCTTTCTCTTTGCCATCCACCTTGTATGGATACAGTAACATTTTGCTGGTCCATAGATTTAAAAACAAACAAAGAAATTAAAAAATCATAATTAAAAAAAACAGATATAGTTTAGTGTATAATTTAGTTTAGTGTTTAGTATAGTGTATAAAGTAGTGTTTTGAAACACTTTACAAGAAATTTGAGTCAGACAGATTCACTTTGCATTTAGCTTTAAGAGACTGTGGTGGCCGAACATATTTCATCTGATGGTGTCAGTGGAAATTTGCCCAGTATAACACTCTTTCCAGGCAAAGCAACTTCACTCTCTAATTCTTTTTATGGAAATTACTTGCAGTATTGTCCGGGTGTCCATGTCTGTGCATGTCAACATGAATGTTTTACTACTATTAACTGTGTGTTTCCCTCCAGATCAGACACCGAGGAGAGTAATAACTAAAAAAGGAAAACCAAATACAGCAATTTGCATTTCACACTGATGATCTGCCTCAAAACCAGAAGCTCTGAACTCTGTTCCATCTTATAAGCTGTAGGAGCTCTTGCTGCATTTCCCCAGTGAAGCTGGAATTTGCATAGCTATGGACTCACAACCCTTGGCTTACCCTATCCTAAATCTTTTTGGGACTGATACTCAGCTGAGAGCCAGGATTACTAGGATTTAAATATATATAAAATGCAAAAGTGGGGAGGTGCAGCAATTTCTACAGCAGCTACACAGGGTGAACTTCCATGATGTGTGACAACAGAGCCTCTGCCATTTCTCAGCTGGAGAGATATAGGGCAGGACTTTTTCATTAGTCAATAAGTGGACCTGTATGTGTATAAAACTGTTTTGTTTGTTTGTTTTCCCTTTTCATTATTGTTGTCCTTTACTCAGCTTGCACTCTGAATGTATACAATTTTAAAATGTTAATGTCTACAAAATATGTTCAATTTTGTGCTGATTTTTTAGTTATTTTACCCAGGATGTCATCTGAAAATACACAAGCATTACTAAAAATTTATTATTTACATACTACCAGGTGAACACATTATTCTATGTGCTCCACAAACAGACAACCAAAAAGACAGTCTCAGAGATCAGCAACAACAGGACAAACAGAAGTGGCAATACTAGCCAGCAAGACAAGAGATACCTGGTATGAATGCATCAGCAGCTTCCCTGGCTTCATGTTTTCAGTAGACATTAAAGCAAGTGCCTTCAAGAAACGTCTTGAAAGAGCACAATGTGAACACCTGAAACACATTAACCAGGCAGGAAAAGCAGAAGGAAGGACATGTGTTCCACTTTAAATAGCAATTGATGGGCGTGACTTTCTGGGCCAGGGACAACATCCCAAAAGAGAAACCCAGGAGGTAAAGGCAGCTGGGAGGATTTTTGGAAGTCATGAGAAAGAGCTTACATTTGACTGAGCATAGAGAAATCTATTGGCAGGATCCAAAGAAAGAGGGGACATGAACAGTGCGTTCATTTCAAAAATGATCTCTAAGAAGCATTTTAGGTGAATATTGGCCTTGCAAGATTATATTTGTCAAAGCCAGAAACACATATGCTGCATTTAAACAGAATGCAAAATAATAAGAACATCAATGAGAGTTTCACTGTGTGAATAGCAAGGAGCGGTAATAGTCTTAAGACATTATGCAAAAAGTGTATGCAAGATTTGAACCATACAGCTAGAGGATGAGGTGATCACTTCTTTTTCTGTATAAGCCTTTTGTGTTTTGCAGAGTTTGGAGAGGGTGCTAAACAGAGTCCTTTTTTTGTGACCTGCAAAGCCAGCAGTTTCAAACTGCTGAATCTTTTCTGTGTAGTACTGAGAATCCAAGGTGACAGTTGCAGTTTCTTTTCAAGAAGAGCTGTGCACAGTTGCTTTGGGAAGCAAGGAGTGTGGGTGTCCATTGTGATTCCAAACTTAAGACACTTTTCAGCTGGTAGCTGAAGCACACCAGCAAACTACTGTCTTATCAATATACGATAGGAACTGTCAATGTCTTTTGCAAACATTCCTCAATATAACCCCTGAACCACTTCCACTTGTATTATATCCACTTAAATATGCACACCGCATATATAAAAGCATTAGGAAGTTAGTGTTCAGTCACAGAGCAAAATTGTCATATTATGAAGAAAATGAGTAAAATCCCTTTGAATATTTTTCAAGCCATTTAATGACACTCAAAGCATTGTATATTTGGAAAACTTCCAAAGCAGCAGCATGCACACACTGCATGTGCTTTAGTGTCCATATAACCCTTATTTCATGTGCAAAGGTCAACAGATCTCTTAAAGTTGTTAAAATTCAACATATATTATACGCATATATATTTAGGTTTTTTACCTGCTCTATGTGCTGGCTTTAAAAGTTTTCTAGTTTTTAAATATTACCAAATTTATGATGCATCACCGAAGTTAACATCAATTTTACCTGTCCCTTCTTTGTCAGGGAAGCAGCTGTCCTTGAGAGCAGTTCTGTATAAACTCAAATTCTATCTGTTTGTTCATAAACTGCCGGAGCCATCAGAACCAGGTCACTTACAAAAATAGAAAAAAAATAAAATAAAAATTGTATCCTTCTTTCATGACCAGAAAGGTCATGAACCAAAATAGGTTCAGCATTTCTTCAAAATACTTAATTTTGGATTATGCAGACAATTTGCTAATGGGTGGGAGTGGGGGGTGGGGTGAGGTGGGGTTTGTTTTTTTGTTTGTTTTCCCCCAGCTGGATTATGCAATACTTCATTTTTCAAGATCCCTAGATTCAGTGTGTGATAAACTTGCCTTTTCTTACTTTATTATGAACAATTATCCTCTGGTTGAGTTAACAACATTTGCTTCCTCTCAAGCTGTGCTTATTTTGATTAAAAGTATTTTTCAATGGTAGACCAAGAACTAAAAGTAAACTTGTATAACCAATGTATAATTCAGGTTATGCACAGAAGTTAAACTTGCAGCTCTTTGTCCCTGAGATGAGGAAGGTTGTCTTTTAGTAGTTTTGTTTCAAGTCGTATAGCTTTTTCTGCTCCAATATTTTATTTCTTTGGTTTAATCTGAATGACATGAATCATGTCACTACTCAAGGTAATAACTTAAATGAAGACTGGATGAACCAATCACACCCAAGACAAACCATTCCAACTCCTGACTCCTTTCTTTTCTGCTCCTCCTTAACTTATAAGAACAAATCTTTCCATTTATAATTATATTTTCTAGTTTCTCATACAGAAAAAGAATATATGAAACTGATAGTCCAAATTATATTTCCATTCCAAGCAGAGGCCAAACCTCTTCTAGACACTGAAAGACAGATTGTTGAAGACTCCACCACAGTCTTCAACATATCACCATAAATTCAAGGGGGTTGAGGCATTATATGAGGTGCTCTCTCTGAATCAAACCTGTTTGAATTCTGGACCATATTTGGAAGCCATGGCAAAGAAACATCTTCAGTCCATTAAGCAGAAGGACAACCTAAGCTGATTGTGTAGAAATCCATCATTGTCAACAGAGAAAACAAGCATTTCTAGGGCAAATTTATTTACTTTATTTTAAAATAGCTATCTCAGACCTGAGAAATGATACCATAAAGATACACCCTTCTCTTTGATAAGTGTAAGAGGCCCTGGAGTCCAGATTTGGATAGTCCAAATTTGTATACCCACTTTTTAGAAAATTGAAGCAGGTGAAAAAAGCTCCACTTCATACCTTGTGGGCAGAGTAAGGTCAATTCAAACCAATTCAAACCAAGCCTTGTGTGCTGCTCATTCCTTATCTTAACCATGATAGCCTGCCTGGTGGACCACTTAACTTTTAGAAAAGTCATGTCTCCTCTTTGTTAACAAAACAGAAGTTAGCATATATCTGGACCTATTTTTAGTGAAACATTTTTCTTCCAATGTATTCACTGGTCTACTCAACAAAACACTTAACTTTAGGTGAACCATACCATCTATTCCTGTTCATCAAAGCACTCGATTATGTAGGTGAAGTTAGGCTGGTGCTGAGTTCATCACTGAATTAGAGGGTCAGTCTACTTTTTCAATGTGCCTATTCATTGACTTGAACTTTCACAAGGTGAACAGATACATGTCCCTTATGAAAAGTAGCCAAGATATCTTCTGCATTTTTTCAAATCTCCACGCTGGGGATGCTCTACTGCAGAAATGCTCTAATGAAACCCAGTTAAGTCTCCATTAAAAGATTCTCATTAACTTTCACAGGACTGAGATAAGATCCTTGCTTACCAAAATCATAAATCAGTTCAGATAATCTTGCAGAAGTTGCAAAGGAGAGGAGAGGAGAGGAGAGGAGAGGAGAGGAGAGGAGAGGAGAGGAGAGGAGAGGAGAGGAGAGGAGAGGAGAGGAGAGGAGAGGAGAGGAGAGGAGAGGAGAGGAGAGGAGAGGAGAGGAGAGGAGAGGAGAGGAGAGGAGAGGAGAGGAGAGGAGAGGAGAGGAGAGGAGAGGAGAGGAAAGGAATACCCCACAAAATCATACATTGCAGGAGGTGTGGATTAAATAATAACAAATTATCAAGAAGTCTTCTTTTCTGGCAATGATAGCAAGTTAAAAGAAACCAACCAGTTAAAAGAAAACTGAAGAAATAGTTTAATTGCATCCAATCACCTACATCTTAAAATTAAACTTTTAAAATTAGTACACCGATATGTTAATAACTATATATATAAAATTAAATTAATTGTGGATAATTAAATTAGAATAAAATAATAGTCAAAATAATGGAAGATATGTGCAAGCAAATGAAAAACATCCATTCTTACTGCATTACAAATACTGCATTTGCAGGAAGAAAACCCACTAATGCTATAAAAACAAAAACTAATCTTTAAGAGAAAAAAAAAAAAAGACTGTGCGGAGCAGTGTATGCACTGGAAGAATTAAACATGATTAAGGGTGCTGGCAGCTATGAGACTTCACAAATTTGTGGGAAAAGGCATGCTTTTATAACATTGCATGTTTAAAACAGAATATCAAAAACAAACGGAAAACATATCTCAATTTTTTTGATTGAAAACATCTCAGTGTTGTGGGCTTTTAACACCAATGAATATATTTTCATCAGGTAACCCATGAAATCAAGAAAAACATTAACAATTTTCAATCAAATCTACTTTGTAGACACAAATTTATCCATAGAATGACACAATAAAGCAACCACACAGTACACAATTTTATAGTTGAAGAAATGTAAACTTCCGAATCCTTAAATAAAACTTCAAAACTATAAAGTATCCCAGAGACACAGTTCTGCATGTGTTGTAGAATCTGGTAAATCATGTGGCAACACAGTACTCTGTCCCTTCTTCACTGAACAAGGGTAGCAATACATAAATATTAGATTAAGAGAAAAAGGCCCTCTGATACCTTGGAAAATAAAATTAAAAAAAAAAAGGCTGGGGGGGGGGATTGATATAGTGCAGCAACTTATTCAGTCTTTGAAAGTAAAGAAATATTCTTTCATTTGTCAGTTTTGAATGCAATTATTCCTATAATTTTTATTTCAACAGTGCCTTGGGGTCCTAAGTGAGATCAGATCCCCTTTGCAAACACAGTCAGAAAGTTCTTGCCTCAAAGATTTTTCAGTCTAAATAGACTACGCAGACAAAGGACAGAAGCACTGTGGTGTGCCACAGCAGAGCTGCCAACAGATTTAAGGTTTCTGCCCCTATATTTGCAACTTTGACCAGGTTGTCTCAAGAATAATGTTCTCTCACGTTGAACTGCAAATATACATGGCAGTATAATACTGAAGTTTAATGTGAACCATGCCTCTGGTGAGAGCCCATATTCATACACATGAGCAACATAAGTTTCACATGGTCATAAGCATTTTCAATTTAGGAAAAAAAATAGCGTTACAGACTTTATCCTTTTAGCATTCAGCCCTTATAGCTTGTTTATAAGCGGCTGCTGAATCTCAAAATGACACTTGGAGCTCAGAGTACCAGTAGCAAGTAGAGATTTGCTTGCAAATAAAGCCAATTGATTCCTAGGGGGTTCTCTCTGAGCACTGTATAAGTCAGTCATGTTATGTGGCAAAAAAGCTTGCATATTTACTTACAAATGGTTAACTCCATAACTTCACACTTGATCAGAATGCAGTTTTAAGAGATCATAAATTTTTCTGTCCAACATGTAAGTTTTCTTATAAGCCACAGCTATATCTGATACTTTTGTTTTGTTCTTCATAAAACACATGACAATAAGAGTGACAGATTTTTCAAATTGTATACAAAAAATGCTTTATACATTATTAAGGACCAAATAGTGACACTTCTCTCACTCTAGAGTCTATGGCCTCACTGAAAAAATCCTCAAGTTAAATTCAGTAAACTGTTTTGTGAATATGACTTTATATGAAGCAAATGTATTATAACCTACATTTGTACCAGTTTTACAATTAGTGTTATCCTTTCCATATTAGGAAGACTGGCAAGATGCATTTCTGTAAAGTATTTCTGGTACATAGTGCCTTAAGAACAAAGCCTATAAAGTTCTAAAGCGGACCCAAGGAAAGGATTTGCAAGCTGAGAAAATAGCCAATCAGCAATTAGGAAGTCAAAGGCTGAAAACACAAACTACATAGGGTGGCATACCTTTCAAGAAAAGCTTTTTTTTTTTTTTTCACTTGCCTCCTTAGATTATTGGGTTTAATTAGGTGTCTTTGTTAGCCACAAAAATTTACTAGATTTCATTAAGGAAGTCCCAAAATAATCCCAAAAACACAAAACAGGGAAAGGCATATCTCTGCGCCTGAGCTGTGCACTGTCAGCTCCCACTGGTTCCAGAAGGTGATCAGAATCTCGAAAAAGATAATCATCACCTTGCACGAATGGGACTTTTCACTGGAATGCTGAGGCTGGCTCTCAAGGAGTCAAAATCTCCACCCAGGTTACTCCCTGAATTCAGCCTACAGCTTTATCTAGAACTGGTTATTCCAAACTCAGCACTGGAGGATAAAGCCTCCCTTTTTCTTATTTCCCCTATTAAGTACTCCTGTGTACTTTTCCCAGACTAAACAAGCAACCCTGACCTGCAGCCATTTACTCTAACACAAACAATTAACTTAAAGCATTTGTCCTAACACGAATTCTGGCTCCACAACAGCTCAGCATTCCTATGGGAAACAGCCCAAATTAATAACAGCCTTCTTTCTGCAATACCTGGAGTGCCCTCTCTTAAAAGAAAAAGATAAGAACACTTTTTTTTTTTCTTTCATTTTTCTTTCTCCTTTGGACTAAAACAATTGTTTTTAGACCTAGAATGGCCTCCTACAGAACACTTGTGATATCACTGTATTGAATACAGACATCATTTATGTCCCTGTATCACATTGCTGTTTTCCCTAAGAAAACATGAGAGTTAAAGCATTCATTTGATTTCCAATATAAGAACCCATTTTCACATGCTCTCACTTGTTATTACATTGTTTATGTGGATTCTGTCCAAAAGAGATGTAAATGAGATGGGTTTGTTTCCCCCCACCTCCTTCAAAATTTGAGACAGGTCCTTTTGGCATTTCAAATCATATCATATCGTAGCAGATGATAAAAGCCATGTATTTGTTCCCATAATTTTGAAAACAATTTCAAAATTATTTTGTTTCTCTAAATAAGTCTGCTTGCCTAATCACATCAGTAGCATCTGCCAGGCCCCATGAGATGAGCACAAAGCCAACTTCTGTGTATCTCTGAGGTGCTGATGTCACTGAGAGAGGTCTTCTCCTTCTGAGCACTCCTCGGGTGCACATGAACTCACAGTTCAATTGTAGGCTCATGAACATTGCAGGAGCATTTGTGTCAGAGAGTGTCTGGTCTCCACTTCCCCACTGTAAGCTATAAACTCTCTGTCTTCTCCATTAAAGCACATTATAAAACTACAGATATGAGAATCCTCTGCCTTCAGCTATCTTCAAATCCCTTAGTGCAGCATCAGCACTTTCTTCTTCTGTGCTTCTACTGACAAATGAAATGTCCTCTGCACTCACCACAGACAAATTCAGATTTGTACCATCCTGTTCCCTCCCTTGGTAAAGCCTAAGAATGACCACTGGCATAGGGCAATAAGAACAGGTAATTCCCTGCTTCTTAGTAGAATATGCTTGTCTTGCTCTTTTTATTCAGATGCTACCAATGAAACTCTTCTGGCTATCAGTCTGTTGAGGTAAGGAGTGCTTAAAAGCCCAGGACATGATTCTGTGAACTTTAGGCTGGATTATTCTTACTACTGCTCTGAGTTCTACTGATTTCAAAACCTTACAATGTCCACATAGCATGCATTGCAGCTTTTACACCAACACCTACCAGTGTGGTCCACCATAAATGGTGAAAAGAGCTGAGAAAGCACCTGGAGTTCCCCATTATGTGCTGAGATGTATGCAGGCTACCTTTCCTGCAGAAGGCTCCATTTGCCATCATACCATCACTCAGCCATGACACAAAACATAGTGTCATAAAGGGCAAGTCTCCCTCCTCAGGTGGAAGGCCAAGAATTAGACACTGGGGATGGGATCTGGGAGCAGTTCTTATTACGTGTACCTTCCTCCCAAGACCACAAAGTAACAGGGAAGAGAACTCACTTGTGAACCAAGACCTCATTGTTCGGGGTACGCAACACAGGCAATGAAAACTTTAACAATGTGCATCAAGAAGGTTTAAAATGAGATGGGTTGTGTAACTCAGTCACAAAACAGATGGAAAAATTAGACTTAATCTTCAGTTCCTTGTTCAGAGTTACTTAGGTAAATTCCAGGAAACATCAGAGGAGCTTCTGGAGGTAACAGTTTCCAGTTTGGCCTTTTGTTGTAATTGCTACTGCTACAGAGTTACAATAAAAATGTAAAATAATATGACTCCTTTGGTGGTGTTAATTCAGATGCCTGAACTTCTAGAGAGTTTTTCCTCATTTTCAAAAATCCCACTATACATACCCTATATAATACAGAATGTTTCCATATGCCAACTAAATACTGCTTTGCCAGACTTTGCTTTTGTGTCTCCTAATACCTTTAATTTATCTATATAACCTTAAGTTTGCATTCCCATATATGTGTGTGTGTGTATATATATAGTTTTTTAATTCAACATATTAAAATCCTGCTCCAGGCTTCTCCTGTGATCATCCTCTTCCCATTTATCTTTCAGACAGCAATAAAAATATGTAAATATTAGCCACAAAAACTGTATTACTGTAATGTTAAGGATGTGACTAACACCCGCAAAACGCCAGAGGTTTCAAAGTCAAGGCTGCATGTCAAGCCTGACTCTTTCAACACTCATGTTAAGTAAAATTCAATTAAAAAAGCTCTGATGAGTTGCAGATAAGACTATTTAACTACCACTACTACTTGTAATAGTTGAATTATGGGAATGCTCGTAACATCAGTAATGTCCATGTACCATGGGTCAGAACCACAGCTTCAGCTGAAATGAAAACAGACTAGATTTGAGGGAAGCTGCAAAAAATGAATAAGTAGCCGTCACCCTATGTCTTTGTGATTCCGCTGAGCAGAGGGTCAGCAGAAAACAGCTTTTATTTCCACCAATTGTCAAAAACCTCAGAAAAACAGAAGGATCAGTAGTGGATGGGTGAAAGCTAGCAACATCTTTTTACAAACTGAGGCTCTGCACCACTAGGAGGTATTCACTGGACATGAGAACAGCATTCATTTAATGGACAGGATAGCTTGATAGGCAAACTTCCCCAATACATTGTACCAAAGCTTTACGTACAGGCAGTGAGAAGAAATTAGAAGCACCTGGACTCTTCTGCATAGAAAAGACTTAGGACTTGCACACCTGAGTGTTCATTTACACCCGTGCAAAGTAAGCCCATATAAAAGGTCTTAATGCTAATAAGTGTGAGTGATAAAGTGCAATACTCTATATAGCTATCTTATATGCTTTACAATATTAACTGATTACGCCTCCCACAGAACATTTGCAAGTATATGTTATTATCTGCAATTTACAAAGATGGTTTTAAGTGACTTGCCCAAGGTTGCAAAACTAGATTGGCTCAATCAAATATTCTATCCCAGGCAGTATATGACAGTACCTTGCTGGGTAGAGTAGATGTAATGGGAAACAAAATTCTGCTATTCTCCTTTCTATTTTGAACCATCTCCAAATCCCTCTGTGGAAAATAATGGGATTGCTTAAGGAATGATATGTAAGAAACTTTCTAGAATAAAACTAAAGGAGAATCTTTCCCAAAACAGTAACCTTTGAGGCTAGGTTGATAATTAAAATTTGATTTTCCAAAATATGCTACTGATCTAGCAGACCTATTATTGAATTTTGTTCAGGTTTAAGTAGGTGAGCAGCATTCTTCTTGATGAGGTGAGCCATATGAATTTTAATTTTCCTAAGTGGCTTATAGGTAGATTGAAAAACACACTTCCTTCTTCCCTGGAAAGCAACTGTAATCAACACAGAAAAATTGCTGAAAATATCTGTAGATAATTAAAAATATAAAGCTAGTGAAAATGCATTGTTTCATTTACTCTTAAAGGAATTACCAATATAAGAGGTTAACACTTATCTGTTGTTTGCAATTTACTACAAACTGCCCTCTTCATTGGAGGGAAAGCTTTGCAGAATCAAGCCGAAGATAATAATTTATTGCTTTTTATCAGCCATCTTTGAAAATCAGGCCCCAAAGTCCTAATTAACTAACATTAGCGGTTTAGTACCTCTTGGAGCAAACAATATCAGATCTGAATTACAAATGGGTAAACCTCTGCCCCAGACCTATGTTCGATCTCTGATAAAGAGTGAAGTCGTAAAGACAATAATGAATTAAAGTAAGGTGGTTTTTTTATAAAGTTCTCTTGTGCTATGAGTTCTTAGTGAGAAACAGACTTTTTTTTTTTTTTTCTCTCTCCAAAGGCCAATGTAAAAAGGTAGCAAAAAGCAGGGAAAATTGGATTTCAAGTAGTAATAATTATCCCTCTATATTCTTTATGTTACTTTTGATATTTGCACTGTGGAAACACTTCTAGTATAAAGGAAAGCTGAACAATGATATGTGGAGCAAACAACTAATTCAAAGCAGTCACATGGAAGTCTGTGTCTAAGAGTCAGCAAATTGTAGGCACTACTAGTTTTTTGCTGTCAGATGCAGAGAATAGCAACGTGTTCTTGAAAACTGCTTTATCTACAGAAGGAAAAGAGGCAGCAACACAGATTGGTCCATAGATATTAGTGTTCCACCACTCTCTGCTAGCCCTCCACCTAAGAAACCCCCCATTAGCTGGGCCCAATAGGCTTGCAGGGAAAGGCAGAACAGTGACATACAGTCTCTATCTATCTATTCATAATTTGTTTATTTATTTTAATACTGCCTCATTTTCAGCAGGAAAACTCGTATGCAAATTCTCATTTTGATAGGTGATTAACATTTAAATGTGGAGACATATATGTAGTAGCAACCAGGTATGGACCAGTAGCTATGCAATCACTCATCTCACAAAAGAATATTATTACAACAGAAGGACTTTTGTTATCAGAGCTCAGATGATACAGCTATAGGCCTGTAAGCTATATCAAACAGAAGAGTTATTCCATCAGTTACAAAACAGTGTGTTAATTTGCCTTGAAATATAAACAAAATATATGAGGGAGGAGTCAGTTTGCAATGACTTCTTTTAAATTCCTTCCCCAACAATCCCACACAATGCACAGTTATTGGCATTGTAGTGGATTAATCTTGTCTGTTCTCAAACCACAATAAATATCTTGGTCATGACCTTAATGAAGTACATAGTTCTGATTTTGATCTTATATTAACTTTTCACAAGTCAGGAGTTCCTCTTGATTTAAACTAGTATGTAGGGAGATCAGAGTCAGACATTTATCTAGAAATCTGCTATAGATTTCTCTGGGCATAACTCAACACTGCACAAAGATATACATGTTGTTGGGGGGGTGGGGGAAATGTTTTTGTGTTTTGTTTGTTGTTGTTTTGTTTTGCTTTGTTTTGTTTTTCTGGCAACAATTGTGGTCTCCTTCATAAAAGGTTGTGAGAGGACATAGATTCAGACATGCTGGAATGTAGTCTAATCTCTTCATTTTGATCTTTAGAAAATAAAGATGTCTTTATTTACTTTTCTTTTTTTATATACATTGTCGTTCAAAATATAAATACTTTAAAAGAAGCAGAGAGAGGTTGGAAATCTACAAAAAAAAAAAAAAAAAGAAGACATTGTTTTAATTGTCTAATCAGCTCAACCTTTGGGAGAACAACCCTAACCCTTGGACAGATGCCAACAACTGCCATTTAGGTATTTACATATGTTTATCCTCTCAGTCAAATGTCTTTTGTCTTAGGTTTGACATGGGAGTACAAATGTTCTGACCCCTACAAGCGGTTCTCAAACATTGGATAAAAGACTTCTTTTCCCCTTTTCTAAAAGGATGAACACATACTTTTACCCTCCCTTATTGTTCTTTACCAGTTCAGTTTACGTGTGTGACTAGAATTTCTCAAAGGGTGGACTTTGCAGCTAGGCTAAGTTAACCCTCTACAAGTCTATCTGAAGTCTTCAACATATGCTTTTACTTTCAAAATCACATATTTGTGTTAATATTTCCACATATAATATACAAAACTTAGGTCCCTCTTAGAATTTGGGGGAGATGGTTGTGAGATCTAGAAGTATATCTGGAAAGAAATTCCACGTAAGTACATATCCAGGGGCTTTCTTCTTAAAAATATATTTTATATATATATATAAATCACTATTGTTCACTGTGCCTGGCTTTTTGTGTCCACATGTAATTCAAGACATAGTTAAGGCAGTAAAAAATAATTATCGGAAATGGCAGCCTTTGTGATCCTTCTATTCCCTGGCATCAAAACTGGATTTTTCTGCTTAGGTACACCACCTTGCCACTAAAAAAGCCATCATTTAAGTAAGTAAATAATCATAACTCTATTGTGGTTTTAAAGAACTCAGTGAATATCATGTTTCAGCAATCACTGATGTTTTCTTCAGGTTTGGTATGAAACACAGCAATAAAGTTATCTCTCAGCTTTATAGAACCCAAACTATTTGATGGTGTCTCTGTAAGATCAAATGGAAATTAAAGTCTGCGGAGGAAGTTCAAATGAAGCTTCCAGCTAGAACTGCAACATAAAAAGCTCAAAGTTAATTGACAAACTCCAGGCAGAGAAAGAAGCCTCTAGGCTTGGCTTGGCTGTTCTCTCAAACTACAGCAGTCCCAATGACTGCTTGGCTTTAATCATACATCTAGTTGGAAGGAGGACCAGGAGGTCTACCTGAGCTCTGCACCTACAGGCTGCGTACAGAGCCTGACAAAAGGTAATTTTGGTGAGGTTTTCAGGGTTACTCTCTACAGTCAGTAGGTCTCACCTTTCTGTCTAGGGAGGAAAGAGAGATGTTTCTTCCATTGGTAACCAGTGAACTCTTTGCAAACTTTGCCAAAGTTTTCACAGGAAAAGCTACCACAATTTATCATTTAATTTTCATAAAGAATCAGCATGGAAATTTATTCCCGGAGAAGATTTTTTTAAATCAAGGGATACTAGAGAATATGGTCCACAGCACAATAAACCTTCTTTATTAGAGAACAGTTTGGAGCTGAGTAAAAATTCCTAGCAAGAAACTTAGCTGACAGACTTTTGATTTGTTTTGTTTTGTTTTGTATTTTTTCCAACTCAAATGTTGCTAATGTAAATATATAAAAATTTTCATTTCTGATTTCATATTTACCATGATGTTGAAGATGTCAACGACAAGTGCTGGCCAGACAAAACCCATAAAATTGGTGTTATAGTGGAAATGTGGTTTCTTACTACAAGATCCCATCAGTTTCACTGACTATCTTTGAATTCAGAGAAAGCAAAAAGTACAGTTAGCAGGGTATTCACCCTAAACAAACCAGTGCCCTAGGATCTCTCTGTGGTCCAAAATAACAGGAATTTTCATTCTCCTAGTTAAGAGTCACACTCCTCACCAGACCATTACAAAAAATAGAGTTCTCAGAAGTCTAGGTAATATGCTGGAGTTCAGTTTGTGGTGCTTTGGTGTTTTTATGTCTGTGTGTGTGTTTGTGTGTACGTACTGGTTTTATTTTTTTTATTATTATTTGAAATTTTTGCCAGGAAATGAAAGCTAATTGAAATGTGGAGTTACTTCTGTCATTTAATAATTAGCAAGCACTCAGAAAATATATTATTCATTTTTTTTTAAACATAAATAATTAAGATGTAATAATGACACTTTTATAATATTTCATTCTCTGTGAATACTCTCCAGGATTTCCTTACATCCTAAACCTTCACTTTGCTCCCAGCTAGTAAATGTCTTCTCTGCAACATTCATTTTAAGCAAATGGGGCAAAGGGATCTCAACTTCCTTCCCATTTAAATATCTGTGAGAACATCCTTAAGAGCTCCCCCTTCCCACCCCCCCTATACATAGAAAATTAGTCCTTTTTAAGTAGCCAGACTTTTAGGCATTCTTATTATGCAACTAGAATGAGTTACAACCAGAATACATCTGAAATTTTTTAATTTTTTTTTTTAGCATGTAAAAGCATATAAGCATTAAACACCTATAATTTTGGAAGCCTAGAGTTTACAGACTAATGAAACGGGTTATGACTAAAAGGGACAGGTCTATGTTTCAGTAAAAGATTTTGTAGTTTGTTTGGCTTATTTAGAAATTAATATTATATAAAGACACAGCTAGGCAGAACTCCAGGAAATCATGTTCTCTTACTTTATGATCAAAGATCCCAGTCCTGCAGACAGCAACTGCTGGGTATAGTCCTGGCATGTTCCAGTCTCCTCTCTCTTGCACCCATGTAAGGCCATTGAACCTGAAACTATGGCCTTCTTCATGCTGCAGTGGCAGCATGAATATACAGTGCTTCAGAGCAGTATAATAAAGCTACAGAATAAATGAAAATAATCCCAACCACTTAATAATTTTTTTCCTGATTTATACTTTTGTAAATACAAGGAAATCAGGCCCAGAAATACTTTCTGGGAGTATTTGTGGTTGTAAACCCTTTAGAATTTATTCTTCTTTTTTCTGATAGTATAAAGCAGAGTTAAAGACAATGCAAATGTAATTTACGTTAAGAAACTTTCCTCTGTCAGTCTTATGTAAGCATATATTAGCATAAATGGGAAGCACAAAAACTGCAAGTGCAAGCTTTACTGTACTATGTCATGAATCAACTGTATATTTTTGTTAAGTTCTCTTATTCTTATTTTAAAATAACTTTTTAGTATCTAAATTGAAGCAAGTAAAATCAGTGGGTAGAATTGCCCACTAACCAAAGTGCTTGAAACTCTCTAAAGAGTGCTGAAAAACACCAGTAAGGATTCATGAAAACTCCCCCAGTGGAAAAAAATGATAATAATAATAATAATAATAATAATAAAAATGTTTGGACAGGGGATATTACAGGGTCTGCTGCTGCAAGGCACAAAGAGCCTAGGAAATCTGACAAGAACATGCCCAAGTTGAATCAGTGAACCATGAGCGTTAAGGTTAACAAGAACCAAAACCAGAGGATCAGACCACCGTGACCGATAGCCAAATTAATGCCTTGCAAAAAAACAACAAAAGGAGGCAGTGGAAAAGTTTGTCAATAATCTGGTATATCAACTGAATGATGACTGCAATCTTGGTGCAGCTCTGTCTAGCCCAACCAAATGGTTTGCTTCACTGATGCCAGCTACTTTATCAGGTATATCAGTAACCATATCAGTTGTAACATGTACAGAATTGCTGAGATCAACAGAAACCCAGCTCTTGGAAAGAGTTAAAACACATGATTAGACACAGGGCCAAAATCAAAGGGCTTTCTCCCATCCTACGGGTGGTGCTATCTCAAAGTATAATCTCACCCTGGGGTGGCATAATGCTATTTATCAACTAACTTGCCTATATTTGAGATGGGCAAAACAGAGACTTCTGTTTAGCATGCATTTAAATGCTGCCAAGCAAGAACTGTGGCCGTGACAACTGTCTTGTAAAGTTCCCAATAGGAAAACAAGAAAGAAATGAATCAATGAATGTAAGGTGTGTGAATGTGTGGACACATGGTGTCATATACCCCCTGCCATAAACACTGAATGGGAGTAGGAACAGAGAGAAGGAACAAGAAGAGTTGTAGAACCGGGTGATCTAAAGCTTTTACCCACTTTTCTACATCTGTGCTACCTCCCCAGCAAAAGTCTAAAGACTGTCTAAATTAATTGGTCTGCTAGTTAGTGATACATAACTATGCCAGCCATGACTGAGTTACAGAAAAAAACATAGTTCATTCTCCTCTTGTTCTGGTCTGATCTGCAGCGACAAAAGGGAAAGGAAACTGTAAGAAATCCTATGCCTTCACATGTTACCATGAGATGTGCCTCATGTTACCAGTTATATTAACTTTACGGTCAGGTTCAGCACAAAGCTCTCAGAATATCTCCTTTAAAGGTGTGTGTTGAGAAATAACTAGCAAGACTCCAAACCTTTCGAGAACCCCTTAAGAATTTTGCCTGAAGAAGACAATGAGTGGAGTGGGCAAAGCTGAAAAATCAAAATGCATGAAAGGTATTAGTATAAACAGTACCTGCCTCACCAAAAAAAGAGAGAGAAAAAAAAATAATTTTCAAAGTACGTTGGCATATTGTGTAATTTGATGCCATAATAGGTCACTAAGTCAAATACCATAAGTGGATTTTTTTAAAGGGTTGTATGTTTCATGACACCTCGCAACATTTGAAGCTATCTGACCTAAGATAATGAGGATAATCAAATCTCATGCTTCAGTCTACAAAATGAACACCTATAGTAGTTGAACAAGGATTTTTCTTCCATGTGCTAAGTGCACAGTGGTTAGGTCGATTTATTTCCTTGCAAAGAGGAAGATTTCCTTTTCCTCTGCTGCACTGGATATTTCCTGTGCTGAGAAGAGGATACCAGCTCACTGTGCCAGGTATGCCAAAAACTATTTAGAAATCTAACTCGTAAGGAAAATCCACTGCATGTGAATTTAAGCTAATACATTTTATCTTGCAAATGGGGCAGAATAAGAGCGTACACAGTTGGTTACAGCAAGTCAGCTGACAGGCACTAACTTGTTAAGCTGCCGTAATGCAATCTTATATCACACTGTGCCTGCATCCTGAGGAGTGGGACAAATAGCTGAGCATGCTAAGATGCCATGAAGTAAAGCCATTTTTTTGCTGTATGGGTTTTGTCTTTTTTTTTTTTTTCTCCACACACTTTTTGGATTTTCACAGACTGCCTACAATGTACAAACAAGTCCTTTTGTCATTACTTTTTAAAAGCTGACTGCTACGTAATTTTGGAATCTTCCTGTTCTTCTCCATTTCTTCTTATAAAAACCTACACAAACAAACACACTTTTATGGAGATAAATCCCAAATAGCTATATTTCTTTCTCTAAACTGTCTGATAAGGTGAATATTAAAACTCAGATGGAAATTCTCCTTTTGGTGAATTCTCTGCAAGTGTTGGAAATTCTTCGCACACATGTCCACAACATCCGCAGCTCCACTGACAGACCCAGGTAGACTGAAAGAGCAATCAGGATACCATCTGTGTTTGGCAGAAGATTTCTAACCACTTTGCTGCTTTCTCTCTCTCGTCTCCCTTAGTGTGAAGAGACGGAGGAACCCATGGAGATTCGGTGAGAATTTAAACAGAACATATTGAAGGCTGCACTGACAACTGTGGATTCAAAGCAGATGAAATATGAGTGCTGGAGCAGCAATGGTGCGATGGATTCAAAAGAGATCTCAGAAGTGGCTAGCACAGACACCAGCTATAAGGGCTCAGCATGCTCTCCTCGTGCTCCCACATCCCCAGCTCTACTTTTGTATGCAAGGTTTTACTGTTCATAGAAGCTCATTGCTGTTGATACTAACATGAGCAACTCCCTAAAGTACACAATGAAGCAAACATCATGTACCTTGAATGAAGAGTGTTGAATTCATCCACTTTCTGAAAATACACATATTTCTCTACCTATTTTCATTTACTTTTAAAAAGGTGCCAATTTAAATAATACAGAATATTGTTTTTTTTTTCTTTTTTTTTTCCCATTGTCTGTCATGCTAGTATCATGCACATATAATCCTCACATTTTCCATAGCTATGCACGATTACTTTATTTTGCATAACTAAAAACTGGGTCATGTGTTTTTGAGTTTCTTCTGGACAGACTTGGTCTAGATGAACACAGATCCACTATTGTCACTGGAATGATGATCTCTGCTACCCCAGACCTGAATGTAATACTCTGCCTAGGAAGATATTATCTACAGAATTATAGGAAAGAGGAGAAGGACAATAAGCAGATGGAAAACCTTATATTCTTTGTAGCTTTCTAGACACAAACTTTTATGTCATGCCAGTAGGACATTGGTGTTGAATTCAAAACAGATATTTATTTATTTTTTAAGGGGGGGGGGGGGGAGGGGGGATGAAGGGAGGAGGAAGAACGAACTTATTTTTGTAATAGTGAATTACTTTTCAATACATCTGCCAGCCTCAGAGTATCATACCACATACAAGTTAACATTACTGCATTACTTGGCAAATATATGCACATAGCTTGTATGTGTGGTCTTTTGCCAAGGCTTTTAGGGCTGAAGAAGACCAGAAATTTAAACAAAATGTCCTGCAACCCAAATCGGTCATGATATGTCCATTAATTTAGAGTCTTTTGAATTATATGATTCAATTTGTCGTTCTGTTGGGAAACACATACGGTTTGTGTGATTATAGCTAGAAATGTGACTCTGTAAAAGAGGCCAGAAAACAGTGAGCTCAAGCCAGTTCTTGTTCTGCTTCCTCAGCAAAAATGTCAAACAAATTCTGATTGCAAAATTTTTATTGGGCGTTTTGTTATTTATTTATTAAAATATTATAGGTCAAATTGAGATGGGCTGTAAAGAGATCAGCAAAGCTCACCAAACTAATAATAAAAAAATCAAAAAATGTACCAGGGATGTGGGCTATCTAGCCCAAAGTAATGCTTTTCTTTCCAAATAATTACTTTAATAACCTGTAATATCAAAACTCCTTACTACCCTTAAGGTAGGAGGAGAGGGGTAAAAGACAGAGAACAGTTTCATTTTTGAGATGCCTGCCTGAATTTGCAGAATGGATGACTTGAGAACTTATCAGTTTGCTACAGTGCATAATTGATCCAGACATCTTAACACTTAGGATGCTGTTAAGTATTTTACAGGGAGTCAAAGAGATACAATACTGTCCCAAAGATGCTAATGTCTCCGTGAAATGCGACAACCAATCTGAAAATTACGGAAAGTAATAACGACCTTCCAAACATCATTTTCAGAGTTGTTTTTTTTTGTTTTTGTTTGTTTGTTTATTTTCCTTCTGAGATAAATTAAAACACTATAGCCTGCTTACCTCATACTCATATTAAAAGCAAAATTTTGAGGTTGCAGCATCCACAAGGTTGAACAGGTTTTAAACCGCATTCCATTTTAAATTTATTTATAGATAGATGGGAGATTGTTAAATGATGTTGCACTTATTTGAAAAATTGGCCCAGAGTGCTGTAATCAGAAATTACTGAGAACTAAGTACCTTTGAAAATCTGCTCTTTATTTAAGTACCTATGTGGGAGTTGAGCTTGTTAAAAATCATTTTGGTTGCTTAGCAGATGCAAAGGCCAAAAACTTCACTGAGATTTTACAAAATACACGCTATCAAAATTGTCTGAATTAGTGTCTTTGAGATTTTTTGATTTAAGAACCCCTTAAAAATCTTCCAAAATAAATGGAACCCCATTGTGAAATTAAGTTTATGTGCAACAGGTGATTTTTTGTTGTTTGTTTGTTTGTTTCTTAAACTTCTCAGAGTCTAAGAAAAACACAAAAAGTATTTGGACTACATACTGAAACAGGTATAAATCAGAAGTTACGAGTAAATGTTCTTGCAATGGAAGAGATCAACTGTGAAATTCTGCAGAAATCAGCATATCTCAATGCATTCAATGATAACATGGCAAAAGGGATAAATGCTGGGGTGATGAAATATTATATATGTAGATACATATAAAGTGAAACATTGAGAAAAACATTCTTATATACAATACTTTACTACTCAGTGGACAAAGCTTGCATTTAAAATAGAAAATTCTATGAAAAATATCTGCTCAGCAGTTATTATGAAAGTAAATCAAGTGTTCAGTATCTTTAGGAAGAGACTGGAGAACAAAAAGGAAACCTCATCATACCACAGTATAAATCCAGGATTGGCCAATTCCTTGAGTTTTCAGGGTTCAGATTCCAACCCACAAAAATAATGTGTTAAAATGGTAAAAGATTATGACACAAGTTAGAAGGATTTCAGTGTGGAATAGCTTTTCTACAGGAATGCCTGAGGATGTAAGAACTATTCTGCCTGGAAATGGGGCAATGTAGGGAGGACATGGGAGAGGTCTACAAAATCCCAATTGTCCTGGAGATGTTGGGTAATGACCAGCTATTTCCTATTATCTTCCTGTTCAAAGGGCCTTTAAAGAAACCACCCTCTAAACAAACAGAAAGTGTTTCCTTATGCAGCAGATAGCAGCCTTGTGGAGCTCCTTGCCAAAGAAGGCTGAAAAGCATTTACATGGGTTCAAGAGATGGAAGAAAGACCTGCCAATTACTAGACAGGGATCAGGCTCAGGAAATCCTTTAACATAAAAAGAATCTTAATTTGAACATAAGAGGATTCTTGAGGCATATGACAGTGGAAGATCATATATGTTTCCCATGTCTTCTGGTATGTTCTTACATTTGCACTTACATCTACTGTTTGATAAAGCATACTGTGTTGAACGCACCCTTAGAATGACCCACTGTGGATTTATTTATTTATTTACAGTCTATTAATGCAACAAGACTCCACTTAAGACATTCCTGATTGGTCATTTGGTGTATACAGTGTGATACCCAGGAGAGTGTTGCAAAACCATATTTGTTGAGAGTATTGTGAAATGTCTTGTGTCAGATACCAAAATGAAAGCAATTGCAGTATCGAGCTTTTGTTTAAGCATAATTTCTTTGAACAATAAAATAATAGAAGAGTACAGAAAAGAGTGAGAGGTGTCTATTGTTAATATAAAGCATGCTTTATTGGAACTCCCATGGTTAGATACCATAGCAGTACATTTCATCTCACAGACTATGATGGAAGGAGCTAATACACCATACAGAAGAACAATTAGTGAACTAACCAAAAGGTGTATATTACAATGCTTTTGTGCAAAACGTGGAACTTGGCACTTCACAGGGAGGTAAGAACGTGTCTTTGTATTTATTAGGTGCATTAAAAAAGTCAGTCTCGAAAAAACATCTAGGTTTTCCTGTCACCAGTATAGTAGGCAATCAGATGGAATACAGCAGAAATGTTTCTAAATAATATAGTTGTTTCTGAATAATTTCTCCAATTTACCCACTTTTCAATGAATTTCAGAATAACTACCAAAGTTGAATAGCTATGGGTTTCATGTCATCCCTGTATTGATGCAATGGCAGCTGCATAATACTGCCTGGTACTGCAATATGTAATTTAAATTAGTTCTTAAGAATTTACTAATATAACCCTTTGTTTAAGTTCATGGGCCAGCTTCACCCCTGATGGCAACCCAATAAAAGCACTGAATTCGAATAATGTTAATATTACGCGTTGATTTAAAAATGTTGACAGGATAGCATTTCAGACATCAAAATCACAGAAGTTGGAGAAAGAGCTCTGGAAATGTCAAAAATGAAGAACTGCCAGTGTTCATTGGATTACCAGCATTTGCAAACCACTACCCGGTCAACAAGAGGCAATATGAAGAAATTTGTGATCAAAAGAAATCTCCTGGCTTAATCAGCTAAAATCCTATATGGCTAATGGCAGAAGTTCTTTCTCATGCACTCAAAAATACTTGATAGGTCCATGATTGAAAATAAGTTTGATTTTTTTCATTTTATTCAGATTGTGACTTGAACAATTCTAAATTGTAAGCAGGCTGGGACAACAATGATAGAGAGAGAAATTCGAATAATCTTAAACTTTGAAATGTCTGACCTGAGAATTATATGGGAATGCCTTCTGCCTATCCCCTTGCCATCTCACAAACATGAGGTTACAGATTTACAAAGGAACTTGAAAAGTTTGAGGTTAAGTTTTCAGCTGGCTCTGATGTTGTTCAAGTTCAAAACTTCTGGCACTTCTCCCTTGTCCTCATTATATCTCACTGATCTAGATAGCAGGAAAAAAGATATATTACCACACTTGAACACACTGGAAAAGGAATGTGTATTTGAAAATTAACCTTCCTTTGAAAAACAGTAGTAAAAATTTAGAGGATAATCAACTTAAAAACACCAAATTATTAATGTTAACAAGGTTGCATCAATCTCCAAATACCATTGCATTTTCCCATAAATGATAGTGTCTTACTTCATTTCATCATGTTGCCAAAGCATTCTGAACTTAGAATTAATTGTAATATTTCAATTCCTTGTTAACTCGGCATCAGTTACTGGAAAAAAAAAATCAGTGCTGCAAAGTTGTTTTATCAAAAGAAAGTGAGACAGTCATAACACACACAGATATAATGTATATATATGTGTTTGAATTGTCATAATATATATATATTATATACATGTGTGTATTTGAATTGCCTCAGTGAGGAAGAATAACATGATGTGCAGAGAAAAGGGAAGTAACAAACATGGTGGTTAACCCACACACTAAGAACACTCTGAGTGTTCTGGCTAATTACAGAGAAGCCAATTGTTTCATCTGAAAGATGGCTCATTATTTAAGTATACTCAGAAAATGGTTAATTAGTTTACTTAACCAACTGTACTTTTACTTCGCCTTATTCTTTGTGCTCTGAATGACGTTAAATGTATTTTACTTAATCCATGCAATTGGATTCATTTCCCTTTAATTTTGTTACAAAATATCAATGTGAATCACTGAAACATCTAACTACATATCTCTCTTTGGGGTGAAAAATAAGCAAAGGAAAGAAAAGTAATTTATTTTAGCCTTAATAAGCTGTGGACTGATGTTTACAATAAATCAGCCACTATTACCATCCTTACTAGTTGTGAACGAGACAGAGCAGATGTGAATACATCTCTTCTCTTCTTTTTCTTACTCTTAGGGGCTGAATCTTACTTACATTCTTCTAAAATGAGCACATGTGTTGCTCAAGCGGGTGTAGAACAGGACTATTTTATAAAATAAGTATCAAGGCCAACGGTCTTTTAGTTCTTCAGGTTTGTTTTCTTAAAAAGAAGATGGATGTTCAGTTTCCTTGCAACATTTAAACAGACGTGACAGTCTATAAACAGCAGGAAAAGTGAAGAAAAGATCCTTACAGGTTAAGTGTTTTCATTCAACTTGTGTGTAATATCCTTATACAATAAGACAGTCCCTTAGAACAGAATTGTAGCTACACAAACCCTATTGGTTTCAGTTTACAAATCTATTTGTTCTTGATTTTCTGCAGATATGGGAAACAATGGTAATAATAATAATAAAAATAATAATAATAATAATAATAAAGGCTTTTCTGAAAAATCTTTCCAGAAAAAAATAAAATAAAATAAAAATCCAAGTAACACAATAACAGTTAATATTCTGGTCATACAGCAGACACAGTTTGCATTAGCCAATGTGTCTGTACTGCAGGTGTCAGTCATGAAAAATATAGAAACTAAATGGGGAAGAATTCTTTTTCAAAATTTCTTACTCTAACCAGCCTAAGAATATTCAGAACTCACCTTATGTTTCTACAAGATTACTTCCTAAGTAGTTACATCTCTGGAATTACACCCAGGATGAGTTACACTCTCAGCATATTTTTAGAAAGTTTATGAGAGCTGAGAAAGGCAGAGAGGAGGAGTACACAGGAAAACCAAAAATATTTTATGCTTTTGCAAGCAATTAATTCCACAGTAGAAATGTCTGAAAAGGGAAAAGGGCTGGATAGCAAACCTGCACGCTAATGCATACCAATATTTTAAAACTACACAACGTGCTTTTTTATCCAAAGATCTTTACAAAAATGAGTATTTGTTATTCCTCTTTAGAGACATTGTCTTTTGCTAAAGGTCACTCAGCAAGCTGAAACATGAGCAGAAGTGAGGTGTTCAGTCTCCTGTGTCTGTATCCTATCCACCACAAGGCATCATGGCCCTGCTAAGATGAACAGCTATGAAGAGAGGCTTTTGTCTGATTAGTCTTTTGTCCTGTCAGGTTCACAAAACCCTTTGCAAAATTGTAGTTCAAGGTCCTCTGATGTTTACCTTACACATCACCACTTTTTTTTTTTTTTTTCCTGAGATTTTTATAACTCAGGCATGAAAAATTTGCTCCAGGGTGAAAGTTGGCATGAAAGTGTCTCCAGTCAGGAGCACAGTTGTGTTTTATTATTATTATTATTATTTTATTTTTATTTATTTATAATTACTGTTGTTATTTGGGGGTTTTCTTTGGTGAATACTAACTTTGGGGAAAAAAAAAAAGAAAAAGTGAAAATATTTCCAAGTGCAACAAGACCATTTTCTCAAAACATTACACAGTTACACAGGCAGAAATGTAATAAAAATAATGTCATGCCTTAATTCAAAATTAACCCACTCTTAGTCACTCTGTCTTCTTTTCCACCTGAGTTAAGTAGGATTGGAAGTAGGATTCTGTTTTTTGTGTTTTTTTTTGTTTTGTTTTGTTTTGTTTTTATATTGCTGTTAGTTTGTTTTTGGTTGGTTGGTTGGTTTTGTTTTTTGTTGTTGTCTTTTTGTCTCTTTGTTTTTTTGTGTGTTTTTTTTTTTGGTGGTGGTGTTTTTTGTTTGTTTGTTTTAAAGTAGTCTACTGTGGTAAAACAGCAATGGCAGGAGTGCTGTGAGATCTTTTTACTCTAGTGAGTAAAGTCACTAGAACTCCCAGTTCATGATGATTTGGCTGAAGTTCTGCCAAAAAGGACAAACATTCCACTTCCCTCAAATTAAAAATCAAGTTCACCTTCAAGTGGTGGGCCCCACCATAGCATTAAGGAGGGTACTAAAATTTGCCCTTGCTCCACATTGGCTGTGGGTATCCCAGAGCATCACTGTATATCCTTGGGAAAGCCACTAAAGCCACTCAGCTCAGCCATGGGAGATGTGCTTTGCCCAGGGTTGGGATAGAAATAAGTTCTACTCTGATTTAATATTTTGTGTGTTTTTGACTGGGTTGGTGCCCAGGCTGCCTCAAATTCACAACCATTATTACAAGTTTCAGATGCTCTTTCCAAACCTCATACTCCACCTCTCTTGCAGACATGGTGTGAATGATAAGAGACAGGCTTCAGTTTTTCCAGTGAGGAAAAGGGCCTTTTATTAAAGCTTCTAATATGGAAAATATCCTACACGCAATGCTTTAGATCACAGATTAAACATGCTTTATATGATTACTTACTCCACCAAGAAAAGTGAAGTATGCACTACCAGAGGAAAAACAGAGTCCCTGTACCAAAGAGGTTAAAATCTGACCTTACACACTTGCAGTACTGGCAGCACATGATTGTTTTTTGGTCCAGGTCTCAACTGCACAAGCAAGAAATATACTCCGACACTTTTTTACACACAAAAGGGATATTTTTCAATGTAACAAATGTATCTTTAAATAAGCAACCATCGGACTTCCAAAATTCAGGACTTCATACGAGGGAAGTCTGGCTTCAATAGTGATAATTTTGGAAAGAATTTTATGTAATGTACGGGAATATGGATATTTAGGAATTCAGGAGAATAGGGATGTGTTTCCGCATTTCCGAGATATTTATTTTGCATTATGTTGTCCTATTTGACTGCTGTGCAGACTTAAGATTCTGAAGGTATCAAATCTCCCAAAAAGTACTATTTTTTTTGTACATAAACCTCTTAGCCTATCTAAAATGGGGTACAAAATATAACACCATTGAATAATGGTGCTGTCAAAATTGAAAGACATTTTTCCTCATAAAAATTATATTTCTGCCCTCAACAAGACAAAAGACAAATCTCTATCTTAATTTTAGTGTCCCTGAATAAGAGTCTAAAGATTTCCCATTCTTAAACTGTCTTTTGAAAGATCACGTGGTGACAGGCCACACCAAAATGCCTACAGGGACAGCCAAATCTTCTACCTTTTCTTTGCCCGAAGATTACTGCTTTTCCTCATCTCGTCTTTCTTCATTCCAATGCCATAGGACTTATCCATCCTTACTTTGTCACAATGGCTCTTGCAAATCCTTCTTGGGACCAGCTTTTGCCAAGTTAAAGACTATTTACTCACTGCTAGAGTACATACAGAGGGAAATTTTCAAGTAACTTGATATTTACAGAGCTGGAGCACCTTCCAGCGACAATTGGTTAAAACTGTATGATTGTATAGTGGTCTGAAAGAAGAGAATTAGTTTATTATAGATAAAAACATAATAAGTTGTACAGTTTTAACTTTATAACCAGTGTTAGAGTTACAACATAATTTCCAACTGTGAAAAGTTGCGAGGCAGGAAGAATATGTAGGCCCATAAGAGAGGATAAATGAAAATTTGTAAGGAGATAGTAAGAGAGATCCTTATCCATTTCCAAAGATGGTAAAGTTATTACATTGCTAATTGGGACAGATTTAGGGTAGCCAACAAGTATTTTGAGATCAGCTTCAGTGAAATGAGGATTCACCTAGGCCCTTATTCTTCTCAGCAGGGAGCTCTGTAGCTGTTCATGCTTTCACAGATTACAAAAACAAAGCTTTTTAATATGTGTATTTATCATCCTCAACATCAAGAAACAACATGAAAAAATCCTTGAGATGCTGATAGCTTTGCAGTGTAAAAGCTTACTGGCTTCTTCATATTTTTCCTGCCTAATAACTTTGGATAACTTCCTGTTTACTGTCAGTGCATCTAATGCAAATGTCAGCCTGGTGCAGCACTGACATGATATATGCATTAGACCACACACTGATAGCAAAGAGAAAGTTACTCGATTCTGACAGGACAAGAAAATTACCCACAAGCAGTAAAATATAGGGTTTCCATGTGACTATGTTCTGCTTCAAAACCATGTATCACATGGTGATAACATAAGAATTAGGAAAATGTGAGAGACGCTGGAACTGCAAAACCAGTTATCTGGTCCCTTTGCCTGTATGTGCCCTGCATGAATACACATACCTGGTTTAATCCCACTTACGTCCTGATGAGCTGCTGAGTTTTATTTTATGTTACTCTGCATTGTTTTCTACCACAGTCAGCCTGATTGCTACACCCCTTGTGCATTGTCTTTTTTCCCTTGCAGCACTAGGTGACTGCACCTTTGATGCAATTACTTCTGTTTGCAATGGCTTTGCTGTTCACCTACCCACACACACCTTCTGGTCACAGTGCCTGCACTGCCCTAAATTTACTTGCCAGACTGAAAGAGGTAACACAGTCCAGAGGAAAAAAAGAAAGGGGGCAACAAATAACTTACTCTCAATAATAATAGTTTAGTGTCCTCCCCAGAAAAATGCAGGATTGCAGTGATTTAAGACTGAAATTCCTTGCAAAATTGTTGAGATTTTAATTGGATCTGAAGTATTCAAATCACCAACCCGATGAAATTAAGGAAGAACAAAATTTATTATCTACAGAGTAAACAATACAGTTAAGGTATTCCACATGTTTCCTAGGCAAATTCTGGCATTTTATTTAGTTAATGTGAGTTACTGAAAGGTAAGTCATTGGTTAAAAGTCCTGTACATGTATTTTTGCCTTTACTGTGATTTGCATAAATGCCGACTGTGCTACCTGAAAGCGTTCCTGTCCTGATTTATGGGTGTGTTTGTATTGCTCATATCATAAATCTTCTCCTCTAGGACACTTCTGTTCTGGTATTTATTGACCAAAGACAATTTGCGTTAAGAATGTTTTGAGATCTTGCCAGATATGCACTAGGGGATATTTGAGAAAACATTCAGTACTCAAGTGAATGAATCTAGGCAAGTGTATGATCTCACTACCCAGATAAACATTTTGCCATAATATTTTAGTACGCTATTTTATTAAGAGAAACCTATGTCTCCATATACATCTATTTACCATAGAGTCAATTCATTTAGGCCAAATAAAAATAAGTGCTGTAAGAAGATAATTTAGGCCAGCAGCCTCAGGTTGGAGATTACAGTTCACTGAGAAAATCTTCAGCAGGGTCGGATCTTCTTTTGCTAAATCTAGGTTGAGCCTAAGTACCACCCCACACTGAAACAAAGTGCCCAGACATGCCCTTTGTGCCCTATTTCTATTCTAAGAATTTTGTTTAGAGATAACTTTTTTTTTTTTTTTAAACCAATTATTATTATCAAACCTGAAAATACCTGGAAAGCTTTAATTGAAACAGGCACTTTGCACTGCTGGTTGTTTCCTCACAGTAAAGAGTTAATGAGCAAAATAAACAGTCCATACAAACAGTGGGGGAATTATGTTAAGAGAAACCGAGGCACAGGGAGATTAAGGGATGCATGTGCAAGGGAAAGCCACTATGCAGCACTGGGTGGCACAGGAGGTCATTTCTCCATGCCTGTCCCACGACACAGCCCTCATAAGATGTCTCCGCCTGGGACTTGGGGAAGGCAGCACAATGCTGGAAGCATAAGCCTCCGCTGTGAGGCCTTTTGTGGCTCCATGGGGGCTGAAGCCACCCTTTCTCTCGGGACTAGGCATCTATCCTTTGGAAGGCAGAGGGAGAGGGAAGAGGGCAGAGACTCCCTGTGTTGTTTCCTCTCCCCTCCTGCCCACCCTGCCTCAGGCAAGGTCTTCCAGAGTCTGCTTAAGACTCCCAGGGTAGCTCTGCCCACCCGTCACTCCGTGCTGAAGTTCTCAGTCCCTCCTGCTGAAGCTGTTTCACTTTGCAAGAAACATTTAGAGATTCATTTGGTCAAAGAGAAAAAGCAAGACCGAGCATGAATCTCTATCCTGCTGGTTAGGGCACTCACCTGGAAGGGAGGAGACCTGGGCTCCAGTTTCTCGTTTCAGTGAATGTTTATGTGGTTCATATCAAACAGCCATTGGATAAAATACTTAAGTAGTCATTAGAACAGGGACTGCAGCCCAGGTTTGCCCCCTCCCCTTCCAGGTGAGAGCCCCGAACCACCAGAGAGTCATGCTCAGTCTTGCTGTCTCCCTATCTCCCTATCTCCCTCTAATGAATCTGTAATTATTTGATGCAAAGTATAACAGCTTCCACAGCAAAGATGGGAGAGCACGCCTCCCTGGCTGCCCTCCCCCTGTTTTCTGGGGAGACGGGAGATGTGGGTTCAAAGGCTCTCTGGCAGAGCAGGAAACTACACCGAGGTCTCCCTGTCCCGGCTGGCAGCGGGAGAGGTGGCACTGCTCCTCCAGCGGCTGTGTTTTGAGCGGAGCTGTGAGGCATGCTCTGAGATCACCTGGCAGACTGAGCCCCTGAGGAGACCACACACAAAATAATACCTCATCTGTAGATCCCCATCCAGCCAGGCATGAATTAGGTGCTGAGCTACCCGGGACTAAGATGCTTCGTGGCAGACCCACCAGCAGAGCTGGAGGCACGGGGGGTTCTCCACAGTCAGGTGTGGGGAGCACTGGGATGGTGGCAGAGGAACAGGGGTTGGAAGGGGCTCTGCCAGGACAAAAGTGCCCACATCCTTGCCTGAAAGCAACCCCCAGTCATTTGCCAAAGACCACACAGGGAGCCTGGGGAAGGAGCGAGACCTGAAGAACAATCTCCTGAGGCGCAGCCCGGGCCGGGGCAGGCAGGCACCTCTTTGTTCTCAGGCACTCCTGTGCAATCGCTCAAAGACTAGCGGTAGCAAGAGTGGACAAGGCAAGCTGTATATCACCCAAAAAATTGCAGCTAGCAGCCACTGCCATTTCCAGTGGATATATGTAATTAGCAAAGCATTCAGTAGACACTCCTGAATGAAAAGCACAAATAAAGCTGGTGAGTTCCTGGTGGAACGATTGAGTTATCTTTCCAGAGGAAAACAATGTGTCTGTGTGTAACCTTTTAACTCTTTTTCTCTTTCCTCCTCTCACTCTTATACTGGATAATTATTTATTTTGTAGCTTAATTAGCTAATTATGCATGTGTTATGGTGCTTTTAAGCAGAAAGTCACTTTGTTTAGTTGTTGGTGGTATGTGGCTTTTGTTCAGCTTTTGTGATGTCGGTTTATAACATAATCATCCCTACTTGCAATGGTCTGAGGTGATGAAGTCTGTTGCTGATGCTAATATTTTAATTATCAGAGTAATGTTTGAAAAAGCACTGTAACTGACAGGGAATGCCTTCACGTGGGTAGAGGGTAACCAATGAGTTTGCATAAGCCCCTGACTGCCTGTCTGTGAGGTACAGTCACACTGTTTCCCTCTAGAAGAGCACATTTTGAGGCTTTCCAGAAAGGACTAAAAGGCACTGACAAGAGTTCACCAAATCCACTTATGAATTATTTTTTCTGGCAATCACTGTTGTTTTTTTTAAAATAAAAGGACTTGAAATGGATCCCCATCCCATCAGCTCAGCAATAATGGGGTCTAGGCAGGACTGTTTTTTAGGAAGGATACGCAAGTGGAAGCATATTGCAGGGAGCAGAGGCAGCTTACCTTGCAGCCTGCTACATCTTCACACAACAGCACAAGTTCCACCTGCCTTCAAATAAGTCTTGTAAGTGCAGGCCAGATGCAGAAGGCTATTGCAAGAGTTAGTGACTCAATATCTTACCAAATGCCCTTCCATAAAAGCAGCTACAGTATGTACCAGTGGTTATTCTCCACACCTGTCCAGCCCTTTAGTTTGTCTTATTCAGAGATATCCAGCATGGTGCCCTGTGCCAGCTCTAAACCCTGACAAATGTCTCTTGTTTGAATTCAGTTGTCAGACATAATGTATGCAGTCACAGACCTGCAGTAACATTTATTCCTCCCTCTGCTGAAAAGATGAGTAAGGATCTTAGGCTCATTTCCCCAGTGGTAAATTCTAGCCATCTCAGTTAGGACACTGGTCTTCCTCAATTCCTTATCTAGTCAGCTGAGCTGCTCACAAGCACTATTCTGAGCATGTGAATTAGGTTCTCCTGAGAACTGCCCTTTAAAAAGCCTATCTCATGCAGCAACTCTACAGCTACTATCTTACATTCCCCTTAACAGTGTTTTAAACTCTTTTTTATACTCACAGATTAATACTCTACACATTTCTATATGTTAATATGTTAAGAAACACACTTTCCTATGAATCTATTAATTTGTCCACTAGAAACTACTCTTGCTACCTAATGAATGCAGAAGGGAAAAAAGTATAGCTTTTGAATAAGTCCCTTAGAAACCATAACATGTACAACAGTTCCTACATGATCGGCTTTGAGACTGAAATGTTGCTTATGTTTTTAAGCTCACTGACAGTTTTATGATTTAAAGGCATTTTTTCTGCCTCTTTCCCACCCTCCCATTCACGTATTCTTCACGGTGGTGCCTGTGCAACAACACTCAGTAATAACCCTTTTCCCTAAGGGATCAAGGAAGGAAATTCGACAAGTCACTGCCTCTCCCCTTTCTTTCTTTTTTTTTTTTTTCCCCTCTCTCTCTCTCTTTTTTTTTTTTTTTTTGTTTGGTTTGGATGGTCTCTGAAATGGGCTGGAATGCAAATGGAAGATATTTGGCAGGTTGACATTTGTCTGCAAAGCTAGGCACTGAGCCAGAAGCATGGAGCAAGCTGGAGTGGGTTTACATAAAGTGGGAGCAATGGTGCCAGAGCAATCCAATACATTTTCCCCTGAGACACATAGGCAGCCCACTCAATACTTCATTAAGGGTGAAATCCAGCACTATTTGAAGAGCCTTAGGAAAAGGCCTATGTACCAATTAAGTTCTCAAGGCCTCTGCACTGGTCTGAATTTCACCCAAAATAAGAACTGTTAGCCGAGGAAAAGATGCTATTACCCAGATTACTGTCTGCTCCTGTGAGGAAAAGAGACTGTTGGCATATGGTTGGAAGCAGCACAGTCCTTCTACACAGTCCTTCATAGCTGCATCCTTGCAGCATGTTTGGTGCAGACTCTTGTCTGTCCATGAAGACCTCTTACAGTGTGAGAGAGTTCAAGAAAGGAAGAGGGCAGGATATCTCCAGGAAAGACCTTAGAATCTGAGCTTTGTTAAAGTGGGAATACAGGAGTCACTCCTACAGTGATGGGATACAATGAGACTGACTGTGGTGAGGTGGCTCAGAACAGCACCTCAGAATCATTTCTTCATCTATAGATACGTTGCAAAAATACACGATTAAAAAAAAAAAAAAAAAAAAAAGGATGGCCATAATACGGCATTTACTACAGACAAGAATTATCTGCTCTCCCTTCAGTAGGCTGGAATATAGTTTTTACTAGAGAAGAGGTTAAACTAAATTGTTCTCTTTTCCTTTTTTTTTTTTTCATATATATGTATATATATATAAGGCAAACAGGCATTTAGTAGCTCTCTATTGCAGTAGGAAGTTAGTCTTAGATGGAGGAAATCTTTCTATTAACAAGGTCAACGCCATTATTTTGCATGGGTTACATGAACGCTCATTTGTTTGCATGCAGTGCAGAGAACACTGCATATTTTAACTTCTAAACAATGGGGTGGCACAATGTCAAAGAGACACAGAGGGACAGGGGGAGCATGGCGAATGCTTGTAATGCCCCAGAGCCTTTTCACAGCAAAACAGTGATAATACAAGCTAATGGTTTCTGTAATATGAACCAGCATAAGGTCAGTTTAAGACTTTTTTTAGCTTCCATCAGAGGGCATCTGCTCCATAGATAAATCTCTTTACAAAGTGCATTAGATTGAAATGTAGAGTTGAGTACTGAATGCTGAAAATACGTTTTTCAATTAAAAACCTCTTCACACTACACAGAGATGCCAGAGAAGCTGAGTGCAGGGATAGGGACTCACCAAACAATTTGTGAGATCAACCCATCAATTGAATATTAGCCCCTTGATGCACATGCTTAACTCCCATTAGTGGCACTGGGAGTAACAAGACTGTACCAATGGAGAGAATCGACCTCATAGTCTTTACACAAATACAGATGCTTCCCATTGAAATTAAGGTGCTTTTAAGAATGTGGGGTTAACAAAAATACAGTCTACACAATGCAAGTGAATCAAATGTTTACATTATATAATTGCTTTTGCTTGCTTTGACAAGGAAAATTAGCTCTGTAAAGTGCCAGTTCTAAAATGCATACTTGAATACACTTGATGAGCACAAGATCCCTGCACACCTAAGGCTAGATTGATAAAAAAAACTCACATATGCAATTGAGATATTTTTTTTTTCCCCTTGCAGTTGCTGTCAGGAGCCTGTGAATTGAGGCAGTAACTCTGTAATTTGCAAAAGTGTCAAATGAAAGGAAATATGCTTTAGCATGTGGGCAGGATACATCCAGCAAGAGACTGATTGGAGAAGAGAATAGAAGTAGTCTTGCCGCAGGTCAGCAGTTGCATGGTCTTCAATCAGGACTTTGGATTTCAAGGTCAGAAAGAGTTATTGCTATCATCTAAGATACATTGCAGGACTTAGGTCTTTCTCAATTTAAATGCTTGAAAACACAAAAAAGGTTTTCTTGTATGGAGAATCCACTGCAGCACATTATAATTACTCTCCCTATCCAAACAATAAACAAACAAATAGTCCCACAAAATGTGTACCTTTAAAAGTTTTCATCTGAATTTGTCGGCTTTTAAGAGCTGGATTTTATCATAACTTGGGTCCGCTGAACTGAAGAACTCCTCTCATCAAGAGAAATGATTGTTTTTTTTTATTATTATTATTGTTCTCTAGTCAACAGCAGAGGGAGAGAGAGGACACTCATTTGGAAGGTGGGACACCCAAGTTCACTTCCCAGTTTTGCTTGAACTGGAGTGGTGGAATTTGGGTTACATTCCCACCACAAGACAGTGGGTCACGCTGGAGGCCAGAGTAACCTCTAAGCTGAGCTAGTTGTGTCAGCTGATAAAAGCATTTTCCAGTGAAGGTTGGAAGATTTTCTACCTGGATGGCCAGTAAAGTTTGCATAAAACTCCTGTGAAGTTGTAGGTTAAGTGGACAGCAGTAGAATTGCACTCACCATCACAGGCTTTTGAGAGCAAGTAAAGTCAGGGAGAGGAAGTAGAGTCATGAGCTCTATAATAGTTTTAGTATCAAGGCTACGTTTCACTGTGAGGCAATGGCTTGTTTTCTAGGGCTGCCTACAAACACTGACACAAATGGTGCAAATTGCAAACAATGAGTGGGAGAAGTGTATGTACAACCTACTGTATTTTCTTCACAGGTTTTGTGTGTGCCTATTTCCTCCGTGATGTTTTGTGAAAGCTCTCTCCAAGGTGCCACAACCTGAATATTATTTGTTGCTTTACTTGTAATGTAATTCCTCAGAAAGTAACAAAATGAGGAGAAAACAAAAACAAAGGCTAACAGGTCCCAGAACATCAGGAAATTGTATTATTGTTATGAACCAGAATGCAGGCTGAGCCAGGTATCTTTCAAATTTGGGGGACTCACAGAGCCAAACACTGGTCTGACACACCTATGCAAACCCATTGCCCTCAGTGGGATCACACAAATATGTATAGAGAGACACAGTCCACTGAGGGATTATTTAAGCAGATGGCTAAATTTTGGGGGTGTACTGTTTGCCTAGCACATTACAATTCTAGCAAAAGGGATTTGTGTTACTTTTCTTATCAAGCTATGACCTGTATTTTCAAATGTGGGTGCTTACAGTTAGGAGTTAAATAAGTGCCCTGGTTTCCAGAGCCACTGAATACTTAACAATTCCACTGCCTGTTTTGTTGTTGTTTGTTTGCTTTTTGTGTTGTTTTTTTTTTCATTTGTTTGTTTTTGTTTGTTTGTTTGTCAAAATGCTTAAAATATCACTGGGTTCTGCAGAGATTTATGAATCATCAGGGATCTCAAAGATCGCTTCCTTAACCAATACAGCTGTTTAAGGTTCATCTTCAGAGATACAATTAGGAATTGATGAACTGGGTAACTTTCCCACTCACCACTTAGGTTCATGGGACAACAATGATCTAATATGCTGGTGGAAAGAAGAAGACCTACACCTTTACATCTGCCTTTCCAGAGTCCCTACTATTTTACCTCCACTCTAATTATGTCTATTAACTTTATTAAAAGTCTTACAGTCACAGAGCATAGCACAAAACTCCAAGAAATCTGATTAACTTATTAACAAAATACCGGTCAAAGGTTAACTCACCTTTGACGGGTATTTTGGACTAGATAGCCTCCTGATGTCCCTTCCAATCTACATTATTTTGTGATTCTAGTTAAATCATATGCACTATGGTTATGAAGATGACTTGGGGGAAAAGTCAGAAATGTTTGCTGAATAATGACACCTCCTGAGCTACTAAGAAGTTTTGCAAACCCCAAGTAGACATTTAACTTTGTAAGGCCAAGAGAGTCAACAAAAGGGTACTCAAGGCCTCCAGAGAACTATTAATAAAAAAAGTGAGATAGATTAAATCATTCATAGGGGAAGGTGGGTAGGAAGAGGAGATGTGAGAAATCTTCCAAGTCATGGCTGTGGAAGCAAGAGCTTCTATCAAAGATGGCATAATACATTGATCAAGGCAAAACATACCAAGGCACAATGAGCTGAACTTCAAAGGCATCAATTGCTTTTGAGCTCAGAAGGGAAAACCTTGAGACCACTGCACTGGCCTGAAATCAAACTGGAAAAAAAAATGCAGTAAGGAGTGGTGAGTACTATCTCTCCATTTATTAGCAGATGTGGATAACTGAAGAAGGTAAAGGTCACAGTGCTTCTCCAAAGTACTCAGCAGTATGTGAGGCCAGGACAACCAGCTCTGAAACATAAACCTCTGCATAGGAGAAACAAGGTTATTAAGTTCTTCTGGATGCAGGTAAATGTAGATAGAGAGGCAGCTGCAAGTGTTCAGAGGGGCTCTTTGTTCCCATATACAGATATGATGGGGCAGTTCAGGTTATAAAAATATATGAAGTCAGCATCAAAGCATGAAGCTGGAAAAAGAGAGATTTGCAATGTGTTTACTACTCCATTTGCTCACGTGAATTTCAAGCTCCATGCTCAATTTCCATGCTCCATGTTTATGCTACTTAATGTGACATTTTTCATTAATAGAAGGCCAATTCTCATTCATTTTACTCGAGTTAACAGAGATTGTTCTATTAACAGATGCAAGAAAAGTGTGGCCTCATAAGTTAGCAGAAAAGTCAACAGTTCTATATTTTGCCTTCTGCAGCTTGTTCTAGAACGACACCTGCTCCAGAACTGATGGTCATTAGTGATGAGGGAAGGGAATTTCACAGACATGTTCCTTCAGAAAGAAAATACAAATGTTTTCATTTGGGGAAAAAAAAAAAGTTCTCTTTTCCATCAAGTATTTTACCATTCATACTGATAAGCTATGTTAACTGAATCTAAGCATGGTACCTAACTTATTTTTTTCTCTTTGTATAGTTCTACTCTATGAAACATTCTATTAACAGAGATGCAGCTTCTGTCTGAGAATCATATGACGATTAAAACACTACAGATCAGGTTTATACTGTTGAAATATATGAACTCAACCCTACATTAACCTAGAGCTTTTACAAAGTCCTGGAAGTCATGGCAGGAATCAGACAGATGTAACCTGACTCCTCTTTACTTAGATTTCCATGGAAACCATTTCTCATTACTAGACCAGGTCCCAGATTCTTTTTTTTTTTTTTCCTAAGATACCAAGGTCAAACCATAATTAATGTTTAATCATCAGTACTGTTTTTATTTTTTAAATAAAAACACAATATTCCCTCTAGCGGGGGAAAAAAAAAAAAAGTAAGAGAGTAAGGTGTTTACTAACATATATTTATAAGCATTTAATACCTTCATATCTAATAAAATAATGATAATTTCTGCTAGGCTATGTTATGCATGCTAAGTACCGTTACTGATCCGGTCCATGTTGAGACAGCTGACATGTCACAATTATTTCTATATCTAAGCATATTTGAAATTTAAACTCAGAAGAATTGGAAATATTAAGAATGCATAATCAAGGTTTAAATGTACAAGGCATAAGTGGTGGAAGCATATATTCCCCTCCCAACACTCTTGTAATATTCTTAAATAAATCTTTTACTCAATATATCTGTTTGGTGACACACAATTGATGAACATAGTAAAGTCCTATACACGTTTGATTCATATATACATTTTGTTATCTTTCCCTTACAGGTAAGTAGTGCTTGTGTCCATCTTTTCAAAAAAAAAAAAAAAGAATATATATATATATATTAATACAATAGACATCATTAAATCCACATTTATTTTTTTTGCTCTGGTTCAAAACATGTTTAGATATGCCTTCCAAAAGAAGTAACTCAGTGACAAATATAAATACGTTTGGCCTGTTCTCTTCTGAAGAATCAATTAAAAGTTTAATTAAACCTACTGTAATCAAAGAGGGAAGATATCATCTCTCTTCAAGGACTTAAGTGGGAATTTTTTGTTTGCTTCTTTTTCTCTTTACTAGAAATCTAACTTTCAGAGGCATCTGACTTTTAAAATGAGACATTTTCTTTGTCAGATTAAAAAAAAAATAGGATGAGGCAAGGGAAAGATTCTCAATAGGTGTAAATTATCTATGTTTATTTAAAGGTGATGCAGAAATATTAATTTATATCAACGGGGAATCTGACACAAACACTATATACTTTATCTGGGAAACATTCTTGATTTTACAAATTATTTAGTCTTATACGTGGCGTTTTACACAATTAACAGACTTGTTTCATACAGTAAATGCTGTTGTTTTTCTTATTGGAAAATGTATTGGTTGTCATTGTTTTGTCATATATTGGAATTCATTATAAGGAAAAAAACAGTATCTTGATATAAAGGAGTTTGCTTTATTTCTTTCACAGCTATTAAAGAATCCAACAGTGATAAGGTATTTGGAAACCACACAGTCCAAATAATATTAATATGCAGAGGTGGGAAATGAACATCAAGTTACTCAAAATCAACACTGTCCAGGCAGAAACTTGCATCTCACAAAATAAATTACTTGTAAAACTAAATGTCTATATGAAATATTAAAGTTTAAAACCATTCTGTATTACCCATTTTAAATACAGTCACCCAACTTATGCTGCTTCTTCTCTAACCATATCTGAAAGTGAGCAGGCACACTGCATCAATCAAAAGAAGACTGCAGTGAGAAAAATAATCCCCCATCAAAGCAAAATACATAAATACATAAATAAGGCCAGTGTTACACAAAATATCTGCAGTACTGAAAAGTATTTAAATGAGCGTTTAAAAACTTAGGGGCGTTTTTCTCTCCCTCCTTCTGCCTCCCCTCCGTCACACATACACACACACAGCCTGCACTTGCTTTATTTGGCACCTAAAGAGTCTGGTTTATTAGGCAAATATTTATGAACTTGACTTTAACCAAAATCCTGTTCACAGCTGCACCTGAGAGTTACTCCAGCCTTGGATTGGAGCAACTCTTGGGGATCAGCAAATTGTTTGCACAGCCACGGAGGGAGAATTAAAAATCTTGTTGAATCAGGATTAGCAGTCCACATGAGGAGGAGAAGGAGAGCTTATTTCCATAAGCTCTTCATCTCCCAGGCTGCTTCTCAACTCTCTGTGGCCTGCAGACATGTGTGACCCAAAACAGAAAAAAGAAAAAAATAAAAAATAAAAGAGAACGTACGAGCAAGACAGAAAAAGAAAAGAAGAGAAAAGAGAAGAAGAGAAGAAAAAGAAGAGGAGAAAAAGAAGAGAAAAGAAAAGAAGAAAAGAAGAAAAGAAGAAAAGAAGAAAAGAAGAAAAGAAGAAAAGAAGAAAAGAAGAAAAGAAGAAAAGAAGAAAAGAAGAAAAGAAGAAAAGAAGAAAAGAAGAAAAGAAGAAAAGAAGAAAAAGGGAAGGGAAGGGAAGGGAAGGGAAGGGAAGGGAAGGGAAGGGAAGGGAAGGGAAGGGAAGGGAAGGGAAGGGAAGGGAAGGGAAGGGAAGGGAAGGGAAGGGAAGGGAAGGGAAGGGAAGGGAAGGGAAGGGAAGGGAAGGGAAGGGAAGGGAAGGGAAGGGAAGGGAAGGGAAGGGAAGGGAAGGGAAGGGAAGGGAAGGGAAGGGAAGGGAAGGGAAGGGAAGGGAAGGGAAGGGAAGGGAAGGGAAGGGAAGGGAAGGGAAGGGAAGGAAAAGGGCTTTTGCAATGACAATGTATTCGCCTTATCCCTTATCTGCTGGGCAGGGTCCAAGCTAGCCTTCCTGCCCCTTCAGTGGGACTTATTACCACCTCCCACACTTGGAAATGCATACAGGTGTCAAGACAGATCCCAACAGTATGCCTAAGCCTTTGTTCCTGCCTCAAGCAACACTGCCAAGCGGGTTAAATTTTGTGGGGCCATGTTTATTTCTGCCTTCTGATTAATGGTAGCAGAGCTGCATATGCTGTCTGAAGTTCCACATCACTCTCATCTGTCAAGCCGCCTACTTACCTATGCCTCCCAAAGTCTGGACAAGAGCATGCTCTCTAATCATTAGGGATCCATTAGCTGCTTGCTATTTGCATGCACATCAACAGTGTTTAAACCCAAAACAAAGTGCGCAAATAGAGCATGCATCAGTGTCTTCCATGCTAGATGAATGGATAAAGCTGGATGGGGTTAACAGCCTTGTATTTAGCCTTAATCTGAAACTGTGCAATAATTTACAGCTTCCTTAAATTTGTTGTACTGTGAACTCTCCTGAATGTCCATGAAGAGAGGTTTCAAAGCAGCTGCAGTGAAAGACAGCTACCAGAGCAGGGACATGAACTTCATTTCCCCACTAAGAACAACAAAAAAGCACATTGTCCCTTACTGAAAAGGTAGAACAATACCAACGTCCAACCAAGGTATTCTGAAAAAAAAAAAAAAAAAGAGGTTGGGATGCTTGTAGAAACTCCATCACCCACTCAAGCTCCTTCATGACCACAGGCACCATTGGCACAGCCTCCTCTCTTGAGTGCAGCTATGATGTTTGAAGTGCACCAAGATTATTTCTAGACAAATCAAACCACAGCCAAACAGAGAGTATACATATGTAAGTTCTATTGATTATCAACAACAACAACAAAAAAGTGGTATTACGCAGAAAAAAAAAAGGAAAAAAAAAAAGCTGCATAGCTCTGCATAGCAGAATCAGATTCAAAACGACTGTGGATATCTGTGTGAAACCAAACAGAAGCAAGCCCTGCTTTATACATATACATTTCTTCTATTTGTATTTGCTGTCCCAGTAGAGCCAAGTGAACAATTCTTTCAGTATTAATTGGAGGTTATATAGCTCAATCTCTAATATAGTGTGCCCCAAACCATATCCTTCTCTGTGATAGTTTATCTATCAGCAGGTCTTCTAACAGCTGCAATTAAGTAGAAACAAAAGCAGAAATCAATTTGTGAAGTGCTCGAAAGAAGAGAAAAATCACACGTCCTAGCTATGCGGTCACTTCAATCAACCATCCTTTTAAGCTACGTTTGTGACTCAAACTGAAGTTTGAACAGCTCAGGTTTGTTGACTTTGGCAGTCTCAGTTGTATTCACTAGAGTAGCTTGAAATTTTTGAATGAAAAATGTGTGTGCAAATGTTGCCCATTTTCAAAACTTTCAAAACTTGATTTATTTTTTTAATACTGCAAAAGCACATTAATGTACTTATGATTTTAAAGACAGCTCTTTTTTTTTTCTTTTTGCTTTTTTTTTTTTTTGCTTTTTTTTTTGGTACACGCTTTTCTTTTCTCTCTCCTACCTCAGAGAAGCTGCTTTTGCTTGTTCCTGAATTGCTCATTTGACATGATCTTTTCCATCACAGCCCCAACTGCTGCCAGCACTTACACATTTGAAGTCCATCGGAAGATCTCAGGTGTGGCTGTAGGACATTTTAACCACTACTGAAATCTTACCGCTCCTAGACTGCCTCAGGGATGGAAATCCTTAAAGTCACTTAGGCAACCTTTCACACCTTCTACATTGCAATTGCTCATCCAGGCTCTCTCACAGGTTGCTGCGGCTGTGTTACACTTGCCTAAGCTACCACCCTCCTAGAACTGCATGAATCTGGGTGCTCCTACTGTTGTTTCCCCCAAATCTGGTGGCTCCTACTGGCAGGAGACATTAAGGCCCTTCTGGGAGGTCCTTGTGACATTTTGTCCTTTTACTTGGCATAAAGCACCTGGACTGCAAGAGTGATAGTAATCTCTCTCTTTTTTTTTTTTTTTTTTTTTAACTGTCCTTCACATCCCATATCTCTTAATTTCTTCCTGAAATCTCACCTCTTCAAACTTAGTAACCAACAACAGGCAACCTTCCCCACCACCCCTCCAGTTCCTTATCTGGCCTTCACAATGAGAAAGGCAATGGGAATCACCTCTTCCCCTTATTCTCTGCAGTGTAACTTCCGTTTCCAACACCAGCATTTGCCTGATGCTGCTCAGGGAACCTCCACAGACTTGGTTCACCCCTCCTCCAGCTTGCACAGCTGATGTTCCTCCAAACGCAACTACCATTCAGCAAAGCAGCTGAGACTTTCTGTCAGTGTGTGAAATGAACCCTAAAAGACACTAAACCCCAAAGTTGTTCAGCTGCCCATATTGTTTTCTTGGCAGTAGCACCAAGGTGACAAGGAGGTTGCTCTCCTAGTCATACCTAAAAGAGATAAATTGATAGATAATGCAGGGTGGGTAAGATCCACTTCCCAGAGATGTCTTCAGTATGTTTTTGCAGATGTTTTTTTTCTTTGCTTTTGTTGTCTCTAGGACTGGTGCAGTGGCACATTGCATTAGTGCAAACTGGTGCTGATGCTCAGAGGCTGTGCCCACTCTGTCAGGATTCAAAATATTACCACAATCTGCAAGTAAGCAATAAGATATGACAAGGAGTGTGATACAGTAACATAACAATGTACCTCGAGGGACACCTGTGAGGGAGGAGGTGAAACTGAGTGTATTCAACTGCCCAAGGTGTGATTTTTATCTCAAACTATAATGTAATAAGATGTGATAATAAAAAGGCACAGGACTGAAACAAACCATGTCTTTTTTAGAATGTCAACCTATTTATGTGGTATACTATAAAAAAAAATTTTGTGCAGTTTCCTGCCTTTTAAACAGACTAATTATAAAATCACCTGATATAATTTACATCAACAAGTTTCTTTAAAAATAAAATAAAATAAAATAAAGCCATTAGCCATGGTAGCCCTGGATTATAATTTCCTCATGTGGGTTCTTCAAGAACCAACCCCTTATGCACTCAAAACTGTTTTGCAATTATCAAAGACATGCTAGAACTGGGCTCAGTCATTTGTCTCACTTTATGTATCAGGGATATACCAGCACCATAAAAGATACATAATATACAATCAGTTCTCCCCTTTCCTAATAAGCCCTCTCCTTTCCTGTCATTATTCCACAAGTGTGTTCCCAGTGCGGATACTACATAAGCCTCAAACCCTCCCACAGCATTAAAAAAAAATAAATAAAAATAATAATTAAAAAAAAATTAAACTCACTTAAGGAAAACTAAAGCACAGTAACTTACAAACTCTTTGGGTATAATTTCAAGGGAAAGCATGCTCCATAATTTTAAGTTTTTATGCACCTACAACACAAACAATATGTAGAAAATATTTTTAAAATATGGCACACCCAATAGATGCTCTCAAAAGACTTGAAAGGTAGAAAATTCATTCTGACCTGCTACCAAGTAACCTCAACTCTTGGTGACTCCAGTCTCAGAAGAGGTGTCATGTTATTACGTGGTCAGGTCACTAAAGATTGGAATACCTTGAATAGCAGATGGTCACTCCTGCTATCAGAGGTCTCTTAACAAATCTCAGGGCTCTGTTCATTTTCAAATTTTAATTTAAGATTTCTCAGTATAATCAAATTGTATTTTAGAAAACATGTTCAAATCAAATAAATAAGCATGATACAGACAATGTTAGAAATATCTGTACAGAACAAGCTGCGTTTATGGACATTTTGTGGGGGCTGTATATAAATAAACCCTTTATTTCTGTTTTATCAGTATGACAAGCCTTTGTATTTGTTTTCTCAAAAAGATGTCATTGACTGCATTTCAAGAAAAGAGGAGGAGTCTCACTGATTTCGACAAATAAATTCCAGTTATGACCAAATGGAAAAAATAAAAAATAAAATAAAATAAAATAAAATAAAATAAAATAAAATAAAATAAAATAAAATAAAATAAAAATAAAATAAAATACACCCACAACTAACCAAACAAAAAGCTTAGAGGTCAAATTGAAGTACAGAAAATAACCACTGGAGGCCTTGCTATGATTATATGCAGTACTTATTTAAGCATTGAGATCCCACTGAATTGAAAATCTCAGCTCCGCAAGTATCTGTTCCTGTTATTAGCCATGCCTCAAGCCACTTTTTAAGCATGTGCATAAATGTAACCCCATGAACAGTTAAGTCCCATTGATTTCAGTGGGAGCACTCACAGCCATAAAGCTCGCAATGGTGTCTTGCATTGGGGCTGTTGTTAATTCTTCTTGCTGGTATTTTATGATTCTGGCCTGTCTAGTTTAGCTTGTGACTGACTCTTCAGCTCAGCAGGAGAGAATCTACTGTTCTTATTTGTGCTCTTCACAAACTTCAACATGAATTACTCCCCTTGCTCTCTAGCTCAAGTAAGTTGGTGTACCTGCACAAAGTAAAACTTTATTTCTCCATTTTTCTTTCACTTGCAGGGAGGGAGCCTGTTTTCATGACTCACAAGTTCAGCAAAGCAGGATTATATCAGTCCTTAGATGGGAGACCTACCTGGTGAAAAGCAGCCAGAAAGTGTGTCTTAGTGAAAGGTACCATTACTTCAAGACAATAATAAAGTTGTGTTTCCACCTGGCACCATTTCCATCAGTTGATTGTGGTATAGGACGTGTCAAAAGGAGAAATAAAACTGAGGTTTCGGCTATTTTCCACCATTAAAAACCTCATAGAAATTTTCACAATAACATCTCCAGTGTTATGTCTGGTTTCAAATTGAGATAATTGCATTCTGCCTACCTCAATTTCTTTTCTGGGATACAGTTGGATAAACTAACACTTTTTTTTTGCTGCCAGAATTCAAATGCTGTTTAGGGGTGCAATCCACTTTTAAATAATTGTAGTTCTTCTCTCCAGAGAGAGGTTCATGTCAATTCAGATACTGCAAAGGTAAATATTAGAACAGTACATATAAATAAATAAAGGAATTTCAGGAGTGGTTGAAGTTAATCCTATACACACGCTCCCACACAAGCACATGACCCTTCGAAATGAGAGGCAGTATATGAGACACTACGTTGTAAGACATTGCAATGTTATTATGCTTTGTATGAAGGATGCTATGTAAAATATTAATGTATTTCATTAAAATGACTCTTAATGTCAATATGTAGTGTGACTGCACCATGATTTCTTATGTTAGTAGATGCTTTACTAGAAGTTATAACTTTACATTATTCAACCACAATAGTCTCTGTAGTAAATGTATTGTCTCTGTTATCAACTTACTTATGCCCCATGAAAACCATTGCTATGGTGATGAGTATTTTATGTTACAGTATTCACATAATTATAAAACTGTTCTCTAGCAGAGGCACTAACGTTATTTTCAACAGCAAAATCCATTTTCAAAATTAAAATATATGCAAATAATTGAGCCATAACCTTCAGCAAACATTATTTTTGATTGATAATTATTTCTGCGTATTAAAAACATTGAGGTAAATGTAAAAGTTATTGCAATGGGTGTTTAAGAGGGCTTATTTTTATAACACTATGGCAATGTATACCTTTGTTGTTTCCTGATGGACTACATGTTGTTAAAGTGGAAAAGTTACAATAGAAATAAAATTATCCTATTTCTATATGAAGCATAAGATCATGCAAAAGAAAAATGCAAGGTCTAGGTTTATTAAGCATTTATTTGTAAATAGAACCATCCCTTGAAAAATGACATATTTAGTTCTCTGATTTTATTGCCACTTCCATGGAGCTCAGTGTTCTTCTTCAAATCATTATGATTATTATACTCGGTCTGAGAATTTGATAGCTACTGTTTCAAAACTTGATCACAAATGTTTCAGGATATATATCAGATTGTACAGAAGAGATGAATAAGATTCAGACTACAATAATGTAGGAAGATTTAAAAAAAAAAAAAAAAAGTGAAAAAGTGAAGAAAAATGTTCTTGCCAGTAAGTAAAATCAGTCAAAACAGAATTGAGAATCTGGAGTTAAACTAGTGTTATGAAATTTTTAATGGAATGCTAAAACACACACACACACACACAAAACCACCACCAACAAAAAAGCAACCCGACTAGCAGAGGAAGCAATATTGGTTGAATCCTATATAAAAAACTGTCAGTAGGAAAGCAACAAGGCTAACAGTAATACAACTGATATTGAGATGGCTAAACACATAATACCAGAAATGCCTGAATGAAAAAGAATGGAACATCATTAGATAATAAAGGGTAAGAATAATGTGTGTAATGTTGTACTTTATTTTTATTTATTATTTAAGTGGGAAAAAGACAGAGCATCTGATATAATTTAATATCTACTGTTATAATGAACATGATAGTGATATTTAAAGTTATCTTAAAGTCTCTTTTATTCCACTACTTCTTAGTTTGTTCTTCTTTTCCTCTTATTTATAAGTGCGTTTTAATAATTGCACCATTCATTTTGTACAGTATTTTTGAGATGCATGTTTATAAGAGAAGCTGCAACATATCAATCAAGTAATAGAGTATTGTACTGATGATTATTCAAATAGCATCATCTGTTATTAGCCTGTGCTTCCTGTAGGTTAAGCAGGGTTTCAGTTTAATAAATCATTTAGACATAATCTTAACTTTAAGCATGTGCTGAAGTCTGTCTGCAGTCATCCAAATATTTAGGCATATGCTTTAATTGGAATGAAGTGTGTATGGAGGGTTAAGCAGATGCTTTGCTGAACTGAGTCACAGATCCTAAAACTGTGAGACTGATCCTTGGTCTATTGAAGGCTTTCAACTCTGCTGAATGTTAGTTCTTTTATTATGTGCAAAGCTGTCCAGGAAGGATGAGATACTGACCCCAAAATGAATAACAGTACATTCAGCCAGTGTTTTTGCTCATGCCTGCTTTGAATAGAAATAGGATAAAATTAATGTATAAAATCTGCCATATTTTGGGAAAAAGTAAAAAAGGTCAAAACTAGGAGGACCTGCATTTGGATATTGTACCAGTTTCTGCCTTTTGTCTGAACATTACTGGTGTCAGTTTAGGATAAGTAAGGACTAATTCCAGACTGCTTTGTTTTCTATTTACTTAGGATTTTTATCCAATGTGTTGTATTTCTGAAGCACAAATACTGGCATTTGCATCATTTCTTTAGGAAACAGAGGTAGAAAGGAACTCACGTAATTATGTCCAGTCTACTGTGAATGGAAACAACCAGGTCACATAAGCCTGTTAATAAATTTATCAAACTGTTGGTTTAAACATGATGAGGTTGTTTTTTTTTTTTCCTTCATTGCCCCTTCTTTAAAACTGTTCCAGAACTTCAGTCTTCTGCTAGTTATAAATCTTCTCATTTCTGTCCTAGATGTGTTTACAACCAGTTTTTACCCATTTGATCTTATGCCAACACTGTCTTGGATTTTAACCCGTCTCTAGCTGAAGAAACAAAGTAAGAATTTTTAAAGGAGACAAAGGGATTGAAAATGTGAAAATATGTTATATTGACACTTTTAAAAATTTAGAAAACAGAATACTCCTGCATCCTGACTTTTGGGAACATTGTGCCATTTTTGGTAGGACCCATCGAAATATAAAGCAAATATAGTTTTACCATTGTGTTGAAAAATATATTGGGAAGTCTTGAGCACACTGGCAAGAACAAGAAAACAATTGAGAATTTACACAAAGAATTAATTGCACTTAAACCAAGAGGCAACTTTGACATCTTTCTAGTCTGCTTAACAGTTATTTTGAAAAGCCACTGGTCAGAACACCCTCTCTGGTGGTACACTTTGTTTCTCACAGTTAGAAAACTAAAGAAATCATCCTCCAAAATCTTCAAGGTTTCTGGATTCCACCAGTTTAAGGCTATTTACACAAAAGGGTTCTGTGAGGGCAAACTCTATCTTGCTCCTATCACTGAACAGGTCACATAACAGGGATTCTCAACTACACCATCCATTGGTCTTATCCCAAGCCTGTAGCTCTCCTGCCTTGTAGTGTCAGCAAGAATTCACAGGGGAAAAAAAAAAAAAAAAAGTACAGAAGTTCAGTTCCTGATAGAAAAGGAAATATTTTCCAAAAGAGAAGGGTGAACGCAATACCTTCATATGATCATATCTCTTTTGGTCACAGAAACATACATGTATTCCTACATATATAGATAATTTTCAATACACTACGTATGTAGTAATAGCAGATTTTTGTTTAAGACAATGAAAATGTATAATGAATTTTCAAGATATGTAAAGCAATACAGTATTGTAAATGCTTCCTTAAATTGTAACTCAGATTTATAGGTTTTGATTTAAAAAATCTTGTAGAAAGATTAAGACCTTTGAAAAATAAAGTAAAAGAAAGTCTCAAAAAGCTTGAACACTGGTGGGAGAGAGTGGCATAAAAACTGGAATATTTGCATTTCACTGGTCCTGTACCAAAACAAATAAGGTCATGGAGAAAGACAATACAAGGCAGCTTGAGACACTCGCTAAGAACTTAGCCTTTTTGGACTACCAATGCTATTGCTTCCTGTAAGTGAAGATTTACTGTTGGAAATGCATCCAATTTTGTTGGAGTAAGGATCATAGGAAGACACAACTGTTCCAAATGTTTAAAGCCTCTGATAGGACATTATGAATCTCTAAGGATATCTTCCAGATAAATAAGCTTGTCACATTGAACTCTTATCCTCCTTTTCAGGCTGCCAATGAATCCTGTAAAGTTAGTTCTACTTTCAAAGCATAGGGAATAAAGTAAAAATATCCCATAAATATTAAGAATTAAAAATGCTAGTGCCCAATCCTATTGATTTCACTCAGAGTTGAGGGCACTCAGCACCTTGCAGGAGGCTCTTGCAGCATCAGACGATCAAGCCCTTATGCAAAAGGAAATCTTTCATTGATTGCTCTTAACTATAAGCAGTGTCATTTCAGAGGAAATAGCATAGAATATCAAATACATTACACTTTAGGCCCACTCTTGCAAACATTTATGCACAGGAGAGCATTTACACAGGTGAGCCGACTTGGTGAAGTCTGCCAGGCACAGGGAGCTCCTGCCTCTCTCACCTAACTGCCCATGGAGAACTGGGCTGCCAATAGGCAGATTTTCTCCACTCCCTCATTTTTCATTGCAAGGCACTTTGAAGCACATGAACCGGATGCACAGTTACTCCCTTACAAGCAATCTCATAAATGATTCCTCTCCCTCACTTTCTAAGTCATTTCATGCACTTACTTTCCTTTTATTAGCATGAACTTTCCAGTACGCCCAGCACCTGTCCCTTTAATATAGCACACAGGGTTCTTTCCCTCCATACTGTACATTATCCTCATTAACACATATCAGTCAAAAGCACTGTTAATTAAACTGGCAAGATGATTACACACGCCTCCATGTGCCCCCTCAGAGCATCCGCTTGCCAAGATTTTTTTCTCCCTCATCTAAAGTGGGTGGAGAAGGCCTTGAGTAAACCAGAAACTAATGCTTAAAAAAAATATCCCAGTGCATTGTTCTCTTTGAGCAAAATGGCTTACACATCATCACCACTGTCCCAAATAAATACATGCAACACTGACACCAGTCTGTAAAACTAACACATGCATATCTGATCCATACACACACTGCATACAATGACATTTCCTTTCAAAGCTCCTTTCCAGATAGAAGACTCAATGCACTGACCTTGAAGTCTGGATTAATGGGGACATCATAAATAATTGATTAAAGCAGGGCAAAACGCAACAGGTTAGGTGGGGCTGGGGTGTTTATTTTTATTTTTATTTTTAAATCTGAATGATTTCCCAGATTTTCTATTCACTTCCACTTGTTTGTGACATTTCTGATAGGAAATTCATTGGCTTCCAGCAAACATTTCCACAGCATTTCAAAAGTTATAACCATTTTTGCCACATTGCCACAGAACTCTTAAGAGAGTTTGCAATTCTGTAATGTGCTTTGGATCAAGCTCTCTTCAAGAATACTATTGGAATGACAGGGCTGGAGGGTACAGCAGTGTAGTATAAATAAAGGGAGGCAGTGGTGATCCCTGAAGCAAAGATAATGTACTTTTCTAGTACACAGACAGGCCTGATAGCTGCAACATAAGCCATCCAACCATCTTGCTAGCAGAATACAATTTTAAGAAGCTGTAAGAAAAAACTGTCTTGCAAGGAAGGAGGTGAATTTACAGAAACCCATCACTGAGGTTAAAAATATTTACTCCATAATAGAATATGAATACTCAAGCTCCTGGGAAATAGGACTGGAACTCAGCTGACCACTAATAACTTAATCTCTAACACAAAGATACGCCCTTGAATACTAAAGAAACAAATTAGGTGTAGATCAGGATAGTAAAGTGTCTTCCTTATTCCTTGTGAACTTTTCACCTGAATTTTATCTTCCCATCCTGTATTAGAACAAATCAAAGTTTTGAAAATGTTTGTGAGCTGATGCAAAATTAAGGAAAAGGGAAGAACAAAATAGAAGTTTTAGCTGAAATGATTTTGCACTGTTTAGTTCCAAACTGTCCCTTGGAAGCCAAAAGGTGATTTACCAGAAGTTGAATATATGCTTCCAGCTGAATATATATATATACACATACATATACATACATATATATATGTATATATACATAAATATATTTGATTTAATTTCTTTTTCTATTAGGAAATTCTCAAAAAATACCCTCTTCAACAAATATTTCTTAGTTTGAGTAGTCTGTATTTTCCATTAGAAATAGTCATATTTTTTTTTTCAAGCGGACCATACATAGGTCAGTAAATGTTCATTTCTTCTCTTTGAACTTCAGACTTCAGGATGAAGAGAACAAGACTCTTCATATGACATAAACCAGTATTCTCATCCAAAATGCCAACATGCACAGTCCAGAAGCATCCTACATGCTGGTTCAGATGCTAATAGCAGTGCTTTTGAATCCAAGGTTGTTCTGTGACAGAATTTCAGCTACTGTAAATAACTGATTATCAATTTTTAATGGAAAATAGTCATAAAAATAATATCTACTTTAAAGCATTATGAAAATTAAATTGTTAATTTATTATCTAAAACATTGAATTCTGATAACTTAATTTCAAATTTGGTTGCTAGCACTATTTGGTAGCTATGTTCCAAGCTCTGGAATGAAGCCACCTTTGAGTAATCCAATTTCAGTAGGAGAGAGGAAAAACACTATGTGCCCATAGTGCACATACATGTGCATACATGCACATACATGTGCATACATGCACATACATAGTGCACACATGCGCACTCACACACTGATAGCATAGGGCCTCATCATATGCAAAGAAGGTAAAGGAAAACTTCCCACAATATAGATTAGAGCTTTACATCAGTGCATAATTTACAGCTTGTTTTTTCTGATACTTTAAATCTAGATGCCTGATTCAAAGGCTCAGGTGTACTGAGGACACTTTCTCAAAGTGACCTTGGGTTATTTTTGGAGTGCAGGCAGAGTTTGCTAACCGTTGCTTCCAGTACTGTCCTTGAAGTTCCAGTCATGACATTTTCAGCCTATTTGCAAGCAGTAAGCATGCACTGAAACCACTGCTGGACCTGATTCCATCCACTTTGAAGTCAATAGCAATTTTTACATTGAGTTTCAATAGACACCTATGATGGAAGGGGGGCTGATGTTGCAGTTTAGTTAGCACTGCCACTTGTTGCAGAATCTGGGTTAAAATTCAACAACTGAACTCTTTTCTCCTATATGATCCCCTCACATCTTGTCTAAAAAATTGAATGTTACATATATTATTCTATGGACCGTTGTAGATCCACACAATTGGCAGAAAAGCATATAGATGTCACTAGTATCATTTTTAATGCATTTTAAGAACTTAGAATGAAAGAAGTGAGAAACGAGGAATACATTGGGGTTCTTTATGTTATCAAAAATTAAATCTCTTTCTTATTGTGTTTCTGCAAAAGTCAAAATTAGGCGTTAGATGTTATTTAGAAAAGAATATTAATCCAAATCTGTCATTCTTTCTTTTTTCCTGCCACTACAAATGTTCACATTTTACATGTTTTTTGTCTAGTTAAGCAAACACAATACTTGTGCGGAAGCAGAATTTTTTAGTTGTTGGGATTTCTTTTATAGTTACCATTTGAGAAAGTGAGTCAGTTTCAAGAGTATCTAAAAATATCTATATATGTTCCTGTACTTATTAGCCTCAATAATATGCATGTAAATATTAAATGGTTCTATAAATGGACAAATAATATATTCCCCAATTATCCCCAATACGAGTACAAAGTACAGGTAAATTTATTCAGATGTGTCTATGTACCTAAAAAAAGCCTATGGTATTGATTAGCTGTTATTTTATCATAGACTGAGGCTGCTGCTCTTTGGAGGAATAAAGCATAGAGGAATAAAATAATCCATATGCCAGGGAAGTTTTCAAAAATATCTTCAGTTCAGTCTTGCGTTTGTATGTTGCAAGGACAAAAAATATGTTCTTCAGGAAGATCTTTATGATTTTGGTAGGAATATGTTATCAGGAGCAAGAAAAAGCAGACTCCAAAGTTGAACAGCTCTTGCTTCCTCAACAGTTAATTCATATACTCGAATTTCGCTACAAGCAAACTTCACAGTGATTTCCCTGATGTTTAAGCATGCCTGGGCTTTATTTTACTTTGGTGTTGTTTAATACATAAGCATTTATACTTATGATATTGTAAGAAATACTCTGCTGTGTCCAGATGAAACATACTTCCACAGGATAGCAACAAAACCATTTAGAAACTTGGCATTTAAAGTTTGGATGGGAACACAGATCCGAACTGCCCAACTGTTTATACAATAATCAGTACCCACTAGTAATCAAAATACTTTCTCTGGCTGAAGGTATCCTCCTTCAAATGGACTTCACTGTGACACATCAGTATACAGCACTCATACAACAGTATTGTAGTTTTTACTTACATGGAGTGACCCATTGTATCTATGCATTTATATCACAGCCTGTATATATGTTTCCTGCTAGTCATGAGGAAGGTAATTAAAGAAAGTGATGCACTAAAAAATTAAATGTCTATGTTGATGAAATATATTTGTGCCTAGTACAAAAAGGACCAATTCTGGTCATGTACAATGAGTAGAAAAATCAGCTTGCTGAGGACAACTTAAGGCTTGGGTGAACACTCCTAGAAGTGATCCAGCGAGTAATGAGTATACCGGAATTAGAGAGTAACTGACCTCTGATTTATAAATCTCCCCTAAGTTTAATGTCTATGTCACACAACAACCCAGAAGTATAGGAGAGGTGATAGAGTGCTCACACCATTGGGATAGAATCATAGAATAGTTTGGGTTGGAAGGGACTTTAAATCATCTATTTACAACACCCCTGACATGTGGAACACCTTCCACTAGACCAGGTTGAGGAACACCACTTGTTACTGATCTCCACCTGAACATTGAGCCATTGAGAACTCTTTGAATGTGACCATCCACCCAATGAGTGGTCCATCCAAAAAATCCATGTCTCTCCAATTTAGAGACAGGAATATAATGGCGGACAGCGTCAAATGCTTTGCACGGGTCCAGGTAGATGATGTCAGTTGCTCTTCTACTATCCACCAATGCTGTAACCCCATTGTAGGCCACCAGATTTGTCAGGCATGATCTACCCCTAGTGAAGCCATGCTGGCTGTTACTAATCACCTCCTTATTTTCTATGTGCCTTAGAAAAGTTTCCAGAAGGATCTTCTCCATAATCCTGCCAGACACAGAGGTGAGACTGGCTGGCCTGCAGTTCCCTGGGTCCTCCTTTTTTCCCTTTTTAAATATGGGGTCTATGTTTCCCCTCTTCCAGTCAGTGGGAACTTCACCAGACTGCCATGACTTCTCAAATATGATAGATAGTGGCTTATCAACTACATCCACCAATTCCCTCAGTACCCATGGATGTATCTCATCAGGTCCCATGGACTTGTGCACCCTCATGTTCCTTAGATGGTTTCAGATCTGGTGTTCTCCTACAGTTGGCAGTTCATCATTCTCTCAGTCCCTTCCTTTGGCTTCTGAGGTCCAGGCTATGTGAGTCCCAAGCTGATGCAAACAGATGCATCTCCCTTCTATGGCTATTTTACACAAGATATCCTGATTTTTTTTTATTTTTTTTTTTTGACCCAAGCATGCAGAAGAAACCCCTCTGACTATCACCAGTAGGTGATGGTTATGTTTGTAATGACTATGTTTGACTACATTTGATTGTTGGGAATACACCACAGTTTCAAAACACATAACAAGAGTAGGAAAAACAAGCTAAACTACGTAGTGGTAGCCTGTGGGAAGCAATGGAAGCAGCAGGTTTGATATAAACCCAGATCCAACTGAAAGTGATTTATAGTTCCCTGAAGTATACTGCAGGAGGTATAAGTCAGCCTGACCAATTATTCTTCCCTCAAAATCTACCATAAATGTGTTTACATGATGACAAAATCTACCATAAATGTGTTTACATGATGACAAAAGCCTCTAATTTTTTCTGAATTACAGTTGGGAAAAAACAAGGCGGGAGGGAGAGGAGGGAGGGAGAGGAGGGGGAAAAAGATAGAAAAGGAAATGTAATAATCCCACCCAACAGGAATATTCCAATGACTTCCACAGGAAAGCACATTGGAAAGTAGTTTTGGAAACATGACAGAGGGATATGAAAGGACTTCAGGCATATAGGCCGTATCTACCATCTGCTAGATTTTCCATTTTTACAGGGCTTGAAAAAGGCACTCGCCCACTTGCAGTAATGAGTGAGAAAGTCTCTGAAGAGTGCAGGAAGCAACAGAGTGAACTTTACAAGTCTGTGTCTATTTCCTTGAAATGTTCAGAGGCTACTCTGAAGACAGCTCAAGTCTAGGCTGGTGGAAGAGACTTCCCACCACTCTAAGTATGAATTTCATGTTACTAGAACAAAAGTGACTGTGCAAATAAGCTAACAGATGGAGTTTAAGTAAGAGTACTTTTCATTCCTTTTTCTGGAGCGTCTGGTTCTAAGTGATGTAACGACAGGACACTAGAATTACTGGGTCACTACTCTGATTTATTACAGCAGTCACTTTAATCCAAGCAGTTTGAAGACTTATTAATATGACAGTCACTGTGATAGCAACTGTGTTCAGGTTCTGAGTGAGCCAGCAGCAAACAAAATGTTTCTAGAGACACAGGTTAAGTTGAATCCCATTATAGTAAAAAGCTAATAGGATACAAGCACTTTTCTCTTGCTTTTAATAAATCTTAAAACCTCCTGCAATATTGGTCACACAGCCTAGGCCAGAATTTAGTGAGAAAATTGTACCATTTGAAGAGAAAAAAAGATATACACAATTTTCTTCCCCAACTAATTTTTATTCAGACACTGACTAAACAGTGCCAAACTAGAACTGTGTGATACCTTCCGTATAATAATAGTACAGACGGGAAGGGAAAGTAGAGGGGCCAAAAGAGGTTTCTCATAGAATTGGTAATCTGTAATGCAGAATACTAATTTTCTTTGATCTTTCCATTAAGGATCAGCTGACGGTCAGTTGGCTGAATTTAAACTATACAGGCTGTGTTCCCCAAGTATGTACGATCTTTTCAGCCACAGTTAGGCACATGGTTTGAACAGTGAATGTAACTAACCATTGGAAAATGGGAGATGGAGCTGATTTTCCATCACATGAAATTCTTCCATTAGTGTAGTCAGTATTTCCCCTGCCTCCTACTCTGTCAAAATAAATAAATAAATAAATAAAAAAGCAGGTTTTGATGAATATTTCGGTGAAATATTCTATCTTTTGTAAGATCTTAATGGTTCTTCTGGTCTTGCAGCCCAAGCCCTGTCTTGCACACTGAACTACTTACTAAAGGGTATGTTGAGGTCTACCAGGCAGTATAAGAAATGCCTCTCATACCCTTGTGTCCCATTTTATGGCCAATTATTTGGTACATGTATTAAAACTGAAAAGGACAGGTGCATAGTCAGTCCAAAAGGAATAAATCAAAATAGAATGGTTGGAAATTCACCAAAAAGGCTAATTTTATAAAACACACACAACCTTCATAAACATTCAGAAAAGCATGAGTTTTGACCCCTGCAAGACTTGAACTCGTCAGCGTTGTTGGTTCTTCCTATGTACTTCATCCTTATTGAAGAGAAATGGGAAATTATGCAATCCCACCATGTTGTTCAATAAGTAGAAATATTGTCATTCTCTGCCAGTCTCCAAGTAAAGTTTTTTATTCTATGTTCTCCTGACTGTAAGAATGGTTCTTACCATTCTTAAAAACAAAAGTCATGCAATGTCATCACGCTGAAATAATTTCTGTGTTCTCTGCAATTTAAATGGTTGAACCACATCCATTACACTGGCTAGGAAAAGTCACTCCTTAGCGAACCTGCCAAGTCTCAATCCTATGCATTTATCTGTTATGGAGATAGAGGCATCTATAGACACTGATTTATTTTTTTTCCAATGTATGCACACAGATAATTTTACTATAGAGTGACTAATATCGCTGGATCATTAAAATATTTTTCAGTCAGTATATTCATAACTATAACTAAATTTGTGCATTAAATTATACTGAGTTGCTCCAGAAAGCAGCCTAGCAGTTTCATGACAGACAGAAATAAAAGGCAATGAAATTATGCTGATTTTTAAACATAATTTTCCAGTAGTTTAAGAAGAATAAGTTTTTCATTTAAAAAAGCCAGCAGGATCAGCAGGCAACTAAGTTCTGTTTTAGTTGAAAATCAGTGGGAGGGAATATAAAGCCATATTTTTTTTTTTGTAAACGGAACTGGAGCAGCAGCAAAGCTAACAAGTTGTAATCAGCCAAGATTTTTTTAACATATCGCAAAAGAGGTACTTTTTAAAAATCCATAGCGCCCTAGTGCAATATTACATAGCACATTTGCTTCAAGTAGTTATTCTTGCAGTAGAAAGTATAAAGAAAGAAATATCTCAAGGAAGATAGAAAATAGGATTGTTATAGCCATATACAAGTATAATTTAGGTTATTAGCTTATATTTGTAAAACCTTTAATAACCAACTACTTTATGCTGTGCTCCTTCCGAAATTTAAATTAAAAAAAAATAAATACATATCCATCTGATGATATGTAAATACTCACCAGCCTAATGTCAGGAAAACAACCAAAAATCCTTCCAGCTCTCAGCTCAGCATTTCTCAGTAGAGTGGAAGTAGTGAAGTGGGCTTTTCAGCTTACTACAAAGGTTAAAAAAACAGATCAATGGTAAACCAACTGTAAGAGAGAGCTCTGGAGAAATCATTACTAAAGATAGTCCTCCTAACCTCCCTTCCACAAATGCCTCCATTGACTTTACTGAGCTTTGGATCACACCCAGAGTGATTTGTTGCCCATTGCTCTGTTAGCTGAAGAGACAAAATCTCTCAAACAGGCAAATCCTTGGTCGCTAGGACTCTGAGGACTAGTGCCAGTAGAATAAACTATCCAGAAATTTGCTGTCTGCCAGGACACATCCAATGAATAGCCATGTTCAAGCAGATAGCAAAATTTTGTGCTGAACATTTGGTTCAATTTCCAAATGGTTTCAAGGGCCTACAGAACTTTATATTTTACAGGAATTAGAAACTACACTAGCTGTTACAAGCATCAGAAACTGTGAAAGGATGGTTGTCTTAGAGTAATGCTTCAGGCTTTGCTGTTTGCTAGACTGTACCATCTTCATAAAGATTCGGATTTTTATATGCTGTTTGAAAGGTTAACAAATCTGCTATGCTGTAAATGAAAACCTCTCCTGAAAACACTTTGTCCCTTTCTATCACAACAATTTTAAAGTAATACATATATATATATGTAAAACATCAATATAAGGGGAAAGTTACATATATGGTCACAAAACAAATGGCTAGATATTTCTATGTGTATTTAAAATATATATTGGATGAAAACAAATTGTAGGATGAAACCTTTTCCTAAGAGAGGAAGGTAAGAACCAGGAAAAATGAAAAGCCCTCCTTAATATTTTATCAGTAAAATTAAAGGACTAAAAAAATCAAATATTACTAGGACGTTAAATTACAAGACAATGAACAATTGTTTCAGCTTCTTTTATAAATCCCTTGGAAAACCTATTTATAAGGTTTAACTTTGGGTTATATTACATACTGCTTACAGCACTCTCCATGGTACAAAAGGTGGAAGGTTCCTGAAAGATGCCTGATTTACATACAGCAGCATGATACCAACACACTAAATGGTTGTCACATTCTGCTTCATTCCATTATTGGCACTACTATGATATCACTGGTCAGATTCTGATCAAGACCAGAGTTTTAGCATCTCTGTCTCCTTCTAGAAAAACTGACCCATCTGCTTGCACAACCTTCACATATCCAAAACTATTTGATCTAGATTATGTATTTCTGTTCAGGTCTTTCTTAAATTAGTCTCCAACAATCTGACCATGCTTTTTGCTCTGTTCCCAAATATGTCTCTGCTGAAATATGACCTGGCTTTTTGGGGCATCACCTATACAGTTTAGAACATAATTTCTTTCATAGGAAAGGCAAGATTATCAAAGATATCTATTGTTGAGTTTCAGTCACAGAGAGGTCAAGAAGCAGACAGATGACCTCCAGATTTTGATGTTTAATTGACTGCAGCTGTTATGTACTCTGGAGGATAATTGGCATGTAAAAGAGCATTAAACTATGGGTACTCTGACTCCCTCACCCTGACAATAGCATTTCACATCATTAAGGTGGAAGAATGACCTGCATGGCTGACCAAACCAAGCCTCAGGTCACTTTAATAATTAAAAAGACAGGTAAGATCAATAACAGCTAACTGTAGCACTTCATAACACAATAGCTGGTAACATGTAGCATAACTGGCAATAATAACCTCATATTTATTAAGGGTTGTTGAGATTAGGAAGAGCAAGAAAAACAGAGTGAAGTGCAATTGCACACATTTGTTTTCCGGTCATCAATATTTAGCATGTTATGGAATTTCAGTGACTCATTGATTGAACGTGTAGATGTGTAATCAGCACACAGATTTTATTTAAACATTGATCTTTCAGTCAAAAGCCCCATAGACCATCTCCTTGAGAATTTCTGACTTGTAGAGGCAAGGCAAGAAGTGCCATAACTACTGATAGACTGTGCTCCTTTCTATGCTGCTCACAGGTAATGATGATTCCACAGACAGTGCGACTTCTTTCCAAGCAACGTACTGCCAGGATATCCAAAAGTAAGATGGGAATCCAGTACTCAAGTAGCAATAGTAGGTATGCCTCTACTTCTGAGAAAAAAAAAAAAAGGAAAACAAACAAGCAAACAAAAAAAGACGGTTCAAAACAAAAAAAAACTTTTTCAGATTATTAACTGCTGGACCTTTATTAGCTGTGAACTGCTTTTCCACTTCAAGTGTCATGCAGTCACCTGATCATGGACACAGTGATGTGTTCATAAAAAAATTACCGAAAATCAATTGGTTTTCCTTGATAATGCAAAAAATGCAGTCATCCTATAGAATGGAAGGCATCTCTTATGACATAATTGGGTTTCAAAATAAATCCAGATTTAAAGTCTCTTTAGGAAGGTTTTTTAATTTTAAATCTAAGTAACTTATAAATAATAAAAACAACTATATGGAAAATGTTTAGAAGGTACATGTATTAAAAAAGCTAACACAAATTTTACATTCCTGACATTTGGCTCTTCAATGCATACATCCACTGGTTATGCATATCATTTCATCCACATTTGGCATAGATTCCACTACTGTGGTTATTCTGATTTAAACCATCTTCTCTCCTGTGCTTGTAGAAGGTAAGTCAGAACTGCGGTCAACAACGCCAAGAAAGTAGTCACTAGGAGACCCAGGAACCTGCTTGTTCTGGGCAAAGAATTCCACCTGTTACCCTGTTCTTATATTCTTTGTTTAGCCTGCTGGAGTTGTCATGACAATAACCTCTTGCCATCAATTTAACCTTGGTTTTAAGTTGCTTGTTGTTGAGCAAAAAAAATCATTGTAGGCCTGTAAATGATACCCCTCAAACTTTAGCCTTTGTTGGCTGACAGACCTCTTGAAACACAGAACACAGCAAAACTACATCAAGATTAGAGAGCAGAACTGGTGATAACTTTCAGTCTTATTATCTTAATAAACTTTCTGTACTTGATTAGGCTGGATAAAGAAGATATAGATCAGTCACGATAGCTGGAAAACTACAGATAAGCTGGTCATCCTTTCAAGATAAAAATGCCCATCTGTTCTAAGATTGTAATCAAGAACCCTGTGCTGATATTTAGTCTATTCTTACATGGCCTCTAGCTAATTAAATACTAAGATGAAATCCACTGTTAATGCTTTTTCTTTTCATTTAACTCACTTTATTGTATCTAGTTCCTGCCCGGAAAATATCACAGCATACTAAAAAACCTTACAGAAGGTTATAAAAGCCACTTACACCTCATCGTCTCATACAGTGGAATGGCTAAGGAGCAGCAAGGTTTATAATTCACTATTCTTCCGTGAGAACAAGAAATATATATGTACTGCAAATCCAAATTCAGGGGAATTCATACTTCAGAGTGTTGTATCTAACGTACAAATTTTTATCTTTGTTTTGATTTTTTCTTCCAGTACTGCTCTTAATATTCCCACTGTGGATTCTTTTCTGTTTTACTTTGTAAGGCTTTGTTTTAGAAATATAGGGGTTGGAGGTTTTGTTTGTTTATTTGCAAAGTTGTAAAAGAGAGATTACCATCACATTATTCATCCAGGAGTGCGAATGAATAGGAATTAGGACTGAAAAGGACTAGGTGTGGAGGCGATTCTCTGTCAACCTTCTCTGCTTTGCAGAGATATATTTGAATGGTTTATGGAAAAAGACCATAATCCAACCTTTCCTAACTAAGGTTGCTGGTAGTACAGTATTGCTGACTCTCAGTTCTTCTGTCACAGGGTTAATTCTGAATACACCTGGATATATAATTATTTCCATGTTATTTTCTTACAATACAAATTGTATACACTTTATAATTATCTGAAGTGACTTCTAAACTTGAAGCACACAAAGCTGTTTATAGCCTATGTACCTGTGGTGGTTTTATTCAGCTGGGCAGCAGAGCTCCACAACTGCTCTCTCACTCCCGCTCCTCATAGGAAAAAAGGGAGAAAATACAATGAATAGGGCTCAAGAGCTGAGATAACAACAGGGAGATCACTCAACAACAACCATCAAGGGCAAAACAGACTCAGCATTGGGAGATTAATGTCATTTGTTGTCTATTACTAACAAGACAAAGCTGTGAGAAACTAAAAGCAAACTAAAAACACCTTCACACCCACCCACCCACCCATCCATCCTCTTCCACCTCCTCCCCCAGAGCAGCACTGGAGAACCGGGAACGGGGGCTGCAGGCAGTCTCTAACACTTTGTCTCTGCTGCTCCTTCACAGTCACTCTCTGCCCCTGCTCCACGTGGGGTCCCTCCCACGGGATGCCATCCTTCCCAAACTGAGCCTGCGGGGGCTGCCCACAGGCCACAGCTTTCCAAGAACTGCTCCCACATGGCTCCGTACCATGGGATCCATCCCCCAGGAGCAAACTGCTCCAGCACGGGTCCCCAACAGGCGGCAGCTCCCCCCAGACCCCTGCTCCTGCGTGGGCTCCTCTCCACGGGCTGCAGCTCCGGCCCGGGGCCTGCTCCTGCGGGGGCTCTCCATGGGCCGCAGCCTCCTCCAGGCCACATCCACCTGCTCCACCGGGGGCTCCTCCACAGGCTGCAGCGTGGAGATCTGCTCTGTGTGGGACCCATGGGCTACAGGGGGACAGCCTGCTCCACCAGGGGCCTCTCCACAGGCTGCAGGGGAACTGCTGCTGCGTGCCTGGAGCACCTCCTGCCCTCCTTTTGCACTGACCTTGGGGTCTGCAAGCCTGTTTCTTACTCCTCTCTCTCCCAGCTGCTGTTGTGCAGCAGGTTTTTTTCCCTTTCTTAAATCTGCTCTCACAGAGGTGCCAACAACATTGCTTATTGGCTTGGCTCCAGCTAGTGGCCAGTCCCTTTGGAGCCAGCTGAAACTGGCCCTTATCTAACATGGGGCAGCTTCTGGATTCTTCTCACAGAGGTCACCCCTGCAGCCCCCTGCTACTAAAACCTTGCCACGTAAACTCAATACAGTACTTCTATTTGATCAGTTAGTATCTATGTTGTGTGTTGAACTCAGAAATATTATGGGGTATATCTTTATTATATAAAACACTATGAATTTATCTCTTTACAGTCTATATTCATGCAAGAGCTCTGTGTTACCTGTTTAACCATCTATTAATAGATCACTTCAAGCCCACATTTTTAACCTTAAAACATTTGGTCCACAAGTCAGTTCCATGTTCCAATAAAGAGATTAAAACCTCTTTTTTTTTTTTTCTGTAAGAGAAAACTAAAATCGAAAAATGTATTCTCTATCACTTACATTGTTTACTTGTTTTGTCACTACTACCTCTGCTGCTAGTACAAATTCCACTGGAATTTGACTATTCTTCATTGTATGGTACCATCTATTTCTGGATTACCCACTGATTTTGCTGTCTGATGGTTTTGTCAAAACTACCCTGAGTGATCAAGAACCTCTAGTCTTGTAATGTTCTGGCTCTCCTAGTTTCTCTGTTGCAAACATAATGTTTATTAATTTCTCTCTTCAAAATTACACTAAGAGCTTAAGCATTTGCTCCCCGAGGTTTGTTTCAACCACTAATATCATCACAAACAAATTTCATATCCATTTTATCACCCCCACATTACAGTTGTTTATCAGGTCACACTTTCAAACAGCTGTCTCTACCATGTATTCCAACTTAACTTCTAGCTGTGCTTAACTACACGATTTTTCTCTCTCTCTTTCTCAGTTCCTATGGCCTCTCTTTATCTTAGCCCCTGCTATGCCAGGTGTTCTCCCCACATTAGTTCCAGACCTTCTAGGCATACATGTTTCTTTGTCCCCATCACCCTTTCAGGAGGAGCAAGAAAAAGGAAAAAAAAAAAAAAAAAAAAAAAACAGCAATTTCCACGCAAGCCTTTGTACCCTATTTTATCTTAGCCCTACAGGCAAGCAGACTTCTAACATAGCTTTAGGAGCTTCTTGCATGCACCTTCTCTCAACAACATCTCCTGCTCCCTCAGCAGTGAACCCAAGCCCAAGATAAGCCTGCCTGCTTTGTTCATTCCTGATTTCCCCTACTTTGTATTTTCTTTCACGTTTCTTTTCTTCTTGTACCAATTTTATTTCTAATTTTAATCCACTGTCTCAAACCCACCAACAAATTTCGCACACTTCAGATTAATTCATTAGCATCTGTGCAAGCATACTTACATAAATTTATCTTAAAACATCAGAACTGTCTACATAATAGAAACCTTACTCATTTATGAGTTCTAATACAGCATTTATTATCACATCATTCATGAGGTTTATCTTGACAGAAAAAAGAATGAAGTAATGACCATACATCATTGTAAATTGCTCTGGTTTGGTACAGCTAGATTTTATAAGTATCAAGAAGTACGCATGGAAACAGGAGATCCTGGCAGAATATGGCAGTATTTCAAGTGCATAAAAGATGATTAGCAAATTGCACTGCCAGTTGTGTTCAGTTGCCACTGAGCAACTTAGTTTATTTCAGGCAGTGGATTTTAGGTCAGATATCAGACCACAGAAGACAATGGGACCAGCTATTTCTGTTTCTCTGTATATTGAATCACTGTCATTGTTATTCTGGGATCAGTGCAGAAATATTCCTCCATGGACTTTTCTTCTGCAAAGATCAAAGTCCATCCCTTCTTTCCTAAACATGCTCACAGACAGCTCTTTTCCATTGCCTGACAAAAGCCATCACTGGCACCAGTGCCAAGCATTTGTGAGTAATCCTGTCTGCAGATACCCAATGTACAAATTCATACTTCTGCTTTTTATAAACACTGCTTCAGCTACACCATATGAGCACAAGAAATTAGTTTCAATATAAGAGTGGGTGTTGTTCAGTTGGACATACATTCACCAAATTTTTTTAAGATTAGATTTAACTTCATCTCTACTTTTCAACATTTTTCTTGAGGAGTGTGGTGGACAGAGGGAAGACAGAGTGGGGACAAATTGTTCTCAACCTACAATTAGGACCCACAGGAAAAAATAGGCTGTCCTATGTAACTTAATATTTGCTTCCCACAAATAAATTCAAATGCACTGGAAAGATGCAGATGACATGCCACTTTCATTCATCTTAAGGTGTCAGGCCAGACAACTCCATGCCTGCTGATTAAACTTTTATCTCACAAACAGCCCCTCTATCATTTCTTGAATGTCTTAGCCTGATTTAGTTTTTAATGCAGATTCTTCTTGGGTGTCTTTTGTTCGTTTGTGGGCTTTTTTATCACAGCCTACCCTCAGTGTGAGAGTAGTTTCTACAGAATGCCTTCTTTTTGCAATCTCTATACCTACATTTTCTTCGCAAAGGTCTAAAGCAATTCTGGGTGCTTTAGTAAAAGTAGCAAGCAAGACTCCAGTCTCAAAAAGCTTTCAACTTCATAGGACAGATGATAAAATGAAAAATTGTACTGGCAATAAGACCAAACTGGCTAGGGAAAGACTGCAGCAAAAGCATTGCCATTTCAGTAAAGTACCTAGTTACATACTTATCTGTGAGCATAAGCTTCAGTGTTTTGACACACATGTTTTTCAGCTATTCAGTTCAGACATACAACTTTTAGACACTAGCATGGATCCTTTGCTAAGCAGTCATAGAAATTTTAAAGGCTTTTGGAGAATTCTCTTCACCAAGAGAATTGGTGATAGAAATTGAGTGTATACACTGATGCCTTGATTTCTCTCATCTAATTTCAATTTTGCAATGCTGGAGTTTAATAATCTGTATGTCTAGGCTTCTCTGTAACTGGTGAGAGAGAGGGGCAGTTCAGAGGGAAATTCATCATATTGTAAGGCCGCATGTGCAGAGATTGTTTAAATGAATCACCTTCTAGAGCTTATAGGCTCTCTGATTTCAGAGCACATCTTCTAGAACCTATGCAAAGTACACCAACACCTGTCCTGAAACTTCATTCTGTCTATCCCCACACAGTTCACTAGAAGTTTTTCTGCTAATAGCCTCAACTCTAGTTGGAAATAATAGGGAAAAGAACAAACATTCTCAAAAGCTATTTGCATATACAAATTAACAGTACAAATTTTTCTTTCAAGACTTGCACACAAAGAACATTATTATTCTTATTGAATGATGGTGCTGTAGGTTAATATTTGCCATAACCGTACTTGTTAGTTTTCATTCATGTGGTGTCAAATTGTTACTCATAGTAATGCCCTAAGTGAGGGGCACTGTGAAATTGTGCTGCTCCTTGAACGAGTGCACGAAGCACACAAAGGGCACATCACCTGAATGATCTGATGATATGAAGGTCCACCTCCTGCCTGGGTCCCATAGGCTCTGGGAGAGCCTCAGAGGATATTCCCATCAACTGCAAACTGAACAAGGCCATGCACAAGGTATGCAAAGCAGAGGAAACGTCGCACAAATACAGTGTGGTCCCTCTTTAGGTTTTAGAAAAACAAATTCCTTTTAAATGATGAAAGAGCAAAATCTTGGCTAATGAAAGAAAAATAGAGTAATGTAGGAATAGGAGATATAAGGCACGGAGACACTTGCAAAGAATGAGGTGTCAGGCCTGGTATTACAAGGACAGTACACAGGGCAGGTAGAAAGACATGACAATTGACAAGTGTAAGCCATAAGGGTGTTTTTAGATACCAGAATGTAGAAGATAATCAAAGGTTTTTTCTTACCAGAGCAGACTTCAGCCCTGCCTAGTCTATTGTGCTACAGCTGTCAGTGCCCAGCTGTAAGATGATTAAGTCCTTTTAAAATATAATTTTAGTCACTGTGCACTTTTTTTTTCCTTTTTTTTTTTTTTCCTTTTTTTTTTGACAGAAGGTAAAATTCCTTCCTGACCATTGCTGGTACTATAATCAGCTTATGTCCTGAAACTTATGATTTGATTATCCTTATTATCTTGGCTTTCATAGCTATAAAAATGTTATTAGTGATCATAAAAGTATCTGCCCCTTTTTACTCAAGTCAAATTATTTTACTTGGCTACCTCCTGTGGCAATGTACTAAGCAGGTCAAATATATATTGCATATCCGAGCTTTTGCAAAACTTTATGGTCCACAAATGAGGCTTAAAATTTTACAAATCTCATGAGAGCAAGGCTTCCCAGTGATTTGATAAGCAGTTCCTGCTCACTTGAGGATTATTAAGGTAGTACAAGGATGTTTCATGATGCTGTAGTTATTTCACTGTCAGTTTTAGGTGAAACCTTGAGATACTGAGGTCATGTGTTTGTTTAAACTACTGGAGGGTAAATCCAAAAAAAATCAAACTATCCTCAAGCAACTTTGATAACACTCTTCATTTTACAAGCCTGCAGATATAAGGCATGTTGTAGTTGTGGGCAAACGCTGCTCCTGACAACGCATGGGGTGAACTCACTGACTTGGGCCACTGTGGGTGTCAGACTACTCACCCCAAACCTGAATTTCACTGCCACTTGCAGCCCTCCTGACTATAGAAATTTCTGCAGAGCTACAGGAAGTGCCCCCCATTTGGACTGAGAAAAAAATAAAACCTGACAGAGGAACTGAAATATCAAAACAAGACTTCTGTGGGGCGACTGAGAAGGCATCCTCCTGGCATGCCCGAGCCCCAGCTGAGGCTGCACAGGGGCTGGCAGGGAAGGGTTAAATGCAGCGACAGAGGAGAATTAATGGTCAGTGTCAGAAGCATCCAAGAGGCCAACACCCCGCTGGGCATAAACTTGACCTCGCACCAACCCCGGCTGCTGTTGAGCCCTGGGAGTCAAGGCCGGGTCCGAGGCGAAGTAAGGCAACCCAGGGGCGCCGAGCTGCTGTGGCAGTGACCTCCGGCTATGATGGATCGACCGGCATCTCTGCACGCTCCACTAGGGCTGTGGTCGCCGGTGAAAGATGTATTGATTACACATTAGTCTGCGAGGACAGGCTGGCATCGCCGGCTCCGGAGAAACACGGACCTACTCTCACACGTTATTAGGTTTGGCATAACTCTAAGAGGACACAAAAGATGGTTTTATTTTACCTGGCAGCCATGACATTCACTGATATAAAGGATATAATCACAGAAACTGAGTAAGATATTAATGTGGAATTTTGTACAATAACTCTGGGAGCTCCAGGCTGGAAATATATACACTGCTTTCTAACATGTCACCATTTAATTTAGCATCTGAAACACTCTATCCATGCATATTTTCTCAATTTCTGTCAGCTGAAACTCTGAAATAAGGGAATTAAAAAATTCTGAGTACAGTGACCAAAAATACCAGAAAGAAATAAGATTTTTAACTGCTTAGTTAACTTTGCCTTATGTTTATGCAAAACAAGATTTTTTTTGAATTAAAAAAAAAAAGGCATGGACAAAAGGAGTTTAATTATCCCTTTTCTGGAATGTTTATTGTGACTCTGCTTTATTTACATATTTCCTTTCAATTATGAAGCCATTAGTTAAGAAAAACTTGTTAAGCATCTACAGAATTGAATGTGGATGAATGTTAACAATGACAGTCTTCTGCATACTTGCTGAGTTCCAGAAAAACATGTGGGTTTAGAAATAAAATATATGATCTCTGTTCCAAATCACAACTCCCCTGGCATCAATTTAGGTCTTAATATCAGCCTGAACTCCTACATGATTTTAGAGAAACACCATTTAGGTGAAAAATCATTTAAGAAATTGCTATCATTATTTGAGAATAGCAATAAACATCACTCATGCTGTTTACTTTATCACTCAATTCTCTGTGCGGCTTGTCAGTGCTGGCCAAGGCAAGGAAAACATTTAGTTAAAGAAAGAGGAAAGTCAATTTTTGAAGCTTTGTTTAGGCACGCAAACAGCACAGATGTCTGTAGAGCTTCTGATCGGGGCTGGTCAAACTGTGGCTCTTGGGCTGCACCCACCTGTGAGAGGTTGGGGTGCATGTCCTGAGCCTCGGTAGCACCACACTCGGCAGCGCACCGCTCCAGCCAGGGCAGAACAACATGTGTGCCCTGCCTTGTCTCACTTTAAAAACACCTTCCCACAGCTAGGAGCTGGTTCCTGAGCTTCCTGTGCTGGGAGACACAGATCTGACTCCCAGCCATATGGGAAGTTTGGACTGCAGCCACCAGGGTCAGATCAGGCACCCCCAAATAAAGATCCTTACAGGACACAGAATGAGCAGGGGTATCTTTTTTTTTCCAGCTGCTTTTTGTTCTATTTCTCAAGTGATAAGATATGCAGGAACCATTTAGAGGAGGGCAAAATAATGCAAGTTAGATAAAAATATTCTGACCGGATTCTGCTCTACCTTACAGTCACTCACAGTGATTTAGTGAAAACAGCAAATAAAGGACCAGATTTGCAGAAAGTTTGAATTATAGCTAATTGTGTTAAGTTAATTTTGGTCTTATTGAGCCTGTAGCACATTTTATTGATTGTAAACAGAGTAAATTTAAAAGCTAAACCATAAAAGCCTCAAGTCTACAGAAAGAAACATGATATGTATGCTTACTAGCAGCATATCACTCATTCTAATTAAAACAAAAATACTGTGCTAATGACACAGAGGCCTGAGATGGTGTTGTTCAGAGATGGTGAGATGTTTGCTTTTGTCTGAATAACACATCTGAACTACATCATCAGCAAATGCTAAGAGAAATCTGAATTTGCTGGAAGGAGCATCCAGTTGTGTCTCATAAGGATCTAAGCCACAATAACATAAGCGTGAAGGAAAGGCTCCCCACACCCTGATCCTTCTCAGTGCGGGAGATAATAACTGTAGCCTGCTCTTGAATAAGATATCTCATGATTGTCTCCAAGTTTCCTACATGTTTCAAGGCAACGATTCACTTAAAGGTTATTATTTATTCAAAACCCATTTTTGTTTTGTGCTTATGACAGAACTCTTTAACACTACAAGGAGAAAGCTCTTCTCACTTTCATCCTGATGATAACTTTTGCAGAGACTAAACTTGTGGGAACCCATCAATTTCAATAGGTAACCCAATCAGCACTGAATCTGATCATATGGAGTACACAGAGATGACAATCATATGACTGAGATTGAGGTAATCACATTCAGACTGCAACAGATAAACTGGCCTAATGGATCACAGGCTGATTTGAGAGCTATTGATAACATTGAATATGCTACACTGTGCAAAATAAAAAGAAAGTAGGAATCACTTCTCCCAGTACATACAATAACATTAATCCTTGTAAAACAGACACATTAAAGTGTTATCAACCACTTCTATTTAGGGCATTACATAGCACATAAGTGGAATATGTGCCTAAATTTCAAAAATAATAATAATGTCTAGTGACACTAATTTTTAATTTAAAAAATAATAATAGCAATGGCTCCCCAAAAGAATGGACTTATGCAAACATGGAAACTGACAATGTGTTTTGTATAATATCTGGTTATGCACTAAACTTTTGTTTCATTCTTGTGTTGTGATTTATCACCTTGTTTCAGACAAATGGCACAAAAAAAAATCTCATTTACTGGTGGAAATGTTATTTTTCTGAGACAAAGGAAAAGTTCCTCTTCTGAGGTCCAAGATTGTTGTACCACACACACAGCAACAATCTACCTAGGTCATTTCTCTTGTTGGTGGGAGAATGGAACATATTTGTGAATGCTTGCACTGAAGCAAAACTAATTGAAATGATACTGCAGCGATCAAGCTAACAGCACCACAGAACTCAGATTTCAATGAAAGTTTCCCCTTGTAAAAATGGGAAACACATATGAAAGGCATAATATAAATGAGAACCTCCCCTAGCCTCCAAAAAGTAAATAGACTACAGCAAGCAGTAACAAACCAAGCCTATGTCTAACCCTCAATGCTACTGGAGCTCCAAAACAGGAAAAATAATTCTATCTAAATTTCTCTGTGTGAATCAAAAAACATGCTAAAAATTGCTAATGTACAGAAATCAGCAAGTGGGCACTGACTTCAGTGTTCACACTGAGCCATGCTGAGAAGCACACAGTCTAACCCTGCACAACAGAGAAATTTCCCAGGTAGCATCTCCTGTTGTCCCACACATGGGACACATGCAGGGCACCCATCTGAACATAAAATAAAATAAAATAAATAAAATAAAATAAAATAAAATAAAATAAAATAAAATAAAATAAAATAAAATAAAATAAAATAAAATAAAATAAATAAAATAAAACAAAACAAAATAAAATAAAACAAAAATAATGAAAACACAACATGATCAATCCTAGCAAGCCAGTCTGAGCTCAAGAAAAATGAGGAAAAGATGCCTAGAGAAATTTGCATGTCCAACTACCAGATGTACTGAGCTGAAAATGAAATTCCCAGTGGAATTCTGCAAAGGCAAGCAAAGTGTGACCCGTCTGCCCCCAGTTTGCAAGCATGTCTTTGACCTGAATCAGAGCTGGTTAGATCTTTCTGCTGTCCATATTTTTATAACGTTTTAAAGAAAACTCCTCAAGGCCCTAGATGTCAACAAACAGTCCAGGCATTTAACAGGTTCTTCCACAATGTCTCTCATGCTAGATTGCAACATATGACAATTAGCCACAAAGGGCCATAATTAAAATATATATAAGCACGCATTATAATATAAGTTTATATATAACCCAAGAATGAAATGCCCCATCTCCCACACCTTGTATCCACATTGTTGTTACATTATCAAGTGATTTTAGGAATACATCAGAAGTACAAACTAATTAGGAAGGTTTTTTTTATTATGCTTTATTTATAAATTTGATTATAACAATGTAGAAGCTTTAAGCAAGTTCCTAGTCACAGGTGAAAAAGAAGCTCTGAGAGATGGAGGGGTCTGGTGGAGTGAACAAGTGAATTATGTCCATAGAGGACACAGGCATACTGCCTTTAGTAATGCTGAGGGAACAGCAGTCAGCAATATTTTCAAACAAGATCATGCTCTCCATGGTACCAGGATGCTGAGACTGAGTTGAAATCAAGGCTAAAAATAATAAATAAAATAAAATAAAATAAAATAAATATAAATAATAAAATAAAATAAAATAAAATAAAATAAAATAAAATAAAATAAAATAAAATAAAATAAAGTAATAAAATAAAATAAAGTAATAAAATAAAATAAAATAAAATAAAATAAAATAAAATAAAATAAAATAAAATAAAATAAAATAAAATAAAATAAAATAAAATAAAATACAACACAACTTTTTATTTTATTTTTTCATGACAAATAACTACACAGTGTAAGGAAACTTCTATTTGCAGGTTACAATGATAAAAGTTTCTGTTAGAGTACAATCGAGAGCTCCGTACTTAACTGCTTCAGATGTTAAGTGTTGTTCTCATCCTTTAAAATATAAATGTCAGTAGCTAACCTGAAGGCTATCTATAAATCAAACCTGCACTGTATAAAAACTGTTACTTGTGTCCTAATGGGTCAACCAGAAGAGATGCCCTCTCTAAAAGAGCTGGATACCAGATTCCCCTTTCATTGATCGAGGTTTCAACTCTGGATGCTTGAGTTTATGACAAAAGAGTTCACAACACTGCTGGCAGGAAGTCGATAGTTTGATAGATACCCTTTGCAGTTGGTCCTGTCTCTAGCACTTTAACCATGCTTTCACTCTGACAGTTATTACTGCTGCAATAAATTCTTCAGTAAAACAAATAGGCTCTCTGAAAATGTATTAGCCCAGGCACACTATTTCACTTAATTTAACTACAAGTCTTAAACAGGTAACTACCGCAGTAAATAGGCCGATATATTTAGAAAGAACTGTGTGTGTGTGTATTTACAGTAAGTTACCTAAAGTTCTCTTCAGATCAAGTTGCACGGTATTTATTACACCTTAAGGTTATACTTTTAAAATTCACAAAGTAACTGACAGTTGCGAAGGCTTTAAAAATATATTTTATATAATGCTGTAAGAATTCTCCCACAGCTTTCAAAATTGCATGGGTGAATTTGAAGCCTATATCCTTACAGTGTCCCCTAGACCCTTCTGTGCTGTTGAAATATAGTCTGCATTTTACTCTCATTTGACCTTAATTTCTGCTTATCTCACAAGAAATCTCAATGCTATTACCATTTTCGTACAGAATGTTTAATAGTGAATAGCAGCAGGTTCTGTCTGAATTGGGTGGGGAAACAGATTGGGTCAAGAAGGCCTCACTGGGGTCCATCAGAAGCAGCAATTCACTGGCATACTCTCTCCATTTAGTAATGTTACACCATCTCGTTTAGTAATGTTAGTCCCAAAGAAAATTTCTGTACGTTTTGGAATCCGGTTCTCATCAGGTCATTGCATAGGTTCATCAAAATTGTTTTGTGCATTTCAATTAATAATAATGAGCAAAATGAGAGAGTCTTCTTTACTGTATTTTTGGTTTTCTTCTATGTTGTCAGGTTTCACATTTTTCTGTGTGCATTAATTAGGCGTTTTCATTAGACATGAGGACAAGATTAATATCAAAGGTAAATTATTAACTGCTATCCATATTCTCTTCCCTTACTCCACTTTCATAGAGAAACTGTCTACATACAGAACCCTTCAGCACTCCTTTCTACATCCAGAGACTTTGTGTCACTTAGGCAAGATGTCTTGAGACATCTATCCTTCAAGATTAAATGCATCCCTTCTGAGTGGCAGTTGCCACAATTGAAGTAAGCATTTACTGCTAGTGCTCAGCCATGCAGCTAACTGCTCTGTAGCTGGCTGTGGCCTCTTGAGGTGTAGGACATTCATGGGGGAACACTGGTAATTTTGTTTTACCCTGCAGGCATGCAGTTTCTGGCTACATTGTGAGGAAATATCGTTGAGTCCATGCTGAGATTGCTGTGCCTGCTGCTCAGAGCTCTCATGAAATGAGCTGAAAGGATAAGAGCTCTCTTGACCTTTAAAGTCTACTTATTTGGGGTGATGGATCTCCCAGACATTTGCAAAATAATAATAATAATAATTAAAAATAAATAAATAAAATCTTAAGACCATTAAATAACAAGTAAGGATAGGGTGAAAAAAGTGATCAAAATTCCAGTTATTAAGACAAAGTGAAAATCTGTGTTTTAGCAAAAGCATAAGTGAGTTGGGAAATAAACTTCATTTCCAGTATTTTATCAATAAAAACTCTTAAGGATCTCCTTTTTCTTCTCATTCTATTCCTTTCCCATCAAAAGTTACATTCTTTTCACTTCTTTGATCCCCATTCTGTTTTTTCAGACCTGCCCCCCCCTTCTTAACAGGGATCAAATCAGCCAAAACATTGGCTTGGTAGTGTAAGCAAGTGAAATGATGCAGAAAAACACAGATCCAGTCAAGATCAAGTATAATCCCTGGGACAATATGACCAGAAATCAAAGCAAATTATTATAAATTATTAAAAATAAATAAATAAATATTAACAAAGGTCTCAATGTCCAGGGTTCAACCTGTTAATCAGATGCAGGCTGGCTAAATGGTTTCCTAAGAACAATCTTAACTTCCCAAACAATGCTTCCCCTCTGTCTCACCAACACTTTTTTGTCATTCCCCCACACCCCACATCTCTGCAAAGATAGGCATGATCCACCTCTCATGCAGTTAACTACTTACACACCAAAGCAGAAGAACGTTTAGCCAGTTTAACCACTTCTGCGTCTGTGCACTGACTCAAACCCTGAAAATATTTATTTATTTATTTATTTGTGAAAGTTTTGAAAGAGATATGCATGTAAGAAGTTCTCTGAGAATATAATGCACAGGTCCAGCTGGTCGAACATCTTGTTGCTCTTGACAGAGATGCACATTGAGGAAAAAAAGGACATGGCCCTAGAGAGAGAGGAAACTGTGTGCGTTTTGTTTTGGTTTGGTTTGGTTTGGTTTTTTTGATGGTTTTTGTTTTTGCTTTTAATATATTGATCAAACAAACAATAAAATCTGCAACAGTGCCATGGAAAGGTCTACAACACTAATATATTTCTTTTTTTTTTTTCTAACAGCAGCATTTACGGTTACTGTATTTCACAACTGGTAATCCATTTGGATTCAGCAAGGTAGGATTTGTCTTTTTCAATCTTGGTATAGGACAGTACAGACCTGAACAGAACTACAAATATTTTGCCCCCTTTTATGTTTACATAAATAATGCTATTGTTTCTCACAGCCTATAACATGTACACTGCCATGACAGAGTACATCAGACAGAAAGAGTGGAAGGCACAATAGAAATCCATTCTATAATAATAATAAGGTTGAGTCAGGGATAATCATGCTTTGGTCCTTTGGTAGGACCAAAGACCTACCAGATAATGCTGCCTGTTTATCATTCCAGTGGGCACAAGTCTTCTTGAAATCATTAGGTTCCCCCTTCCTCATTCTCAGCTCTGAATTATTCCAAAGGGAGCAAGAATGACAGATAACAGAACCTGGTTAAGAAATCATCCAGAGAATAGAAATTATAGACTCCACCAGGGGAGAAGAAAATAAAAATGCCTGATGGCACTGAACTAAGAAAAGGGATTTTCTCTAGTCAAGCTCAAGGTCAAGACCCATAGTAAAGATTGGTCCCACTCTAGAACTGGTGATTCTTAAACCTGTGAACCTGTGGCAGAATTAGAGGAAGAATGGAACAATCTCCACCGCCCCCAAAACAGCATTTTTGAAGGATAATCTCCTGTGCAGCCTATGATGCTGTCTTCTGGTGTAAAAAAAAAAAAAGGGGGGGGGGGGTATGACCTAGAATAGTGCCAAAAACATTTGTTTCATGGCAAGAGAACGAATGTGACTGTACAAAGAGGAAAGGGTGTCTGAATCACCCCACGATTTCAACTTGGAAAAAAAAAAATCTAGCCATTACCAGATGGCTAAGGAAGACAAACAGCAGGGCAAACAAACATACATGATAGTTCCAGCTAATACTTTCCCAGACACCAACTGTTTTCAACATGGGGCCTTCCAGAGCTGGATGTGGTTTCTACATATTTAGCGATCTTCAAAGGATTTCTCTTCCATAAACTTGTCCAGTCTCTCTTGAACCCGTCTCAACTTTTGCCATTTAGGAAAAGAAACAAGGAACAAAGGACAACTGTTCATATGCCTAAGACTGGGACAAAGGCAATCTGGGTTTGATTTTGCATTCTTCCTCCAGTTTACCTGTAGTTTTGACACTGATATCCAAATTCACCTCACCAAAATCAGAACCACTCTAACCCCTTCATAGCACACTAGAGAGAGAAATCTATTGTCAAAACTGATTTGGACCTTGAAAATGATGAATACAGGCCATAAACTGCCATATAACCTTCAGAAGAACTCCCAGAAGTTCTCTCCTACCCCTTTACACATAGACTACCCATCAGACAGGCATCTATAAAAGACCAATACATTACTCTCACTTTAGTTTCATGCTGAAATCACTGTGCCAGCAAGCTATGGCAAGCTGTGATTCAGGGGATTCAGAAAAATTGACTGGGGAAGCAGAAGGCCTCAGAAGAACTCTAGTTAAAGGCAAAAGGTGAACTTCCCAATCCAGGTGAACAGTAATGACACCTACTCCAAGGCTGAGGACAGACCATATTATGGTAGCTCCAGACACATCTCAGCCCCTCACTAGAGCACCAATACACTGTTCATACTTTTGTCTCCAGAGAAGAGGGTACTTTCACAGTACCTACCACCACACACAACAGTGTGGGCAACAGGAATTTGAACTGAAGGGATGCAGTAAGGAGAGAGTGTGCTTTGCTTATCCATCACTGAAAATGGAAGACTAAGCCTTCAGTAATGCTGCCACTATTCTTCTTGTCTATTTAGGTGTATAATCCACCAAGACTTAGACATAGCTCTAGTTTTGCATGTTGATATTAAGTTCCTTAGAAGTGTATACTGTGTGTATTAGAAAGTATGAGTAGTCTTATATTTCCGTCTAATACCATGCAAGATCTGCACCTTAGAGTGTCAGGCCTTTTGGACCAATTCTATAATTTGTTTTTCCATATTCATGTTGCTTGAAACAATGGATTCCTAACGTCTGTCACAACTGCTACAATATATCAAAAGGACAATACTGCATCCAAGAGACTTGTAGCTGCAAAGTAATGGCACTGGAAATTCAATCGAATCATATGAATGGATACATTCTTCACACAATGACCATGGTTTCCTTAACTATCCCCCTCCCCCTGCCCCTGTCCCCCCGCCCCCCCCAAAAAAAAGAAAAAAAAAGTACTTCATAACACAGAGCAATACTTGGTTATTCTTTTCATAATAACCCTTCTTTGCTTAAAGTACAAAATTCCTGATGGATTCAATCTTAAGGGCTTGATATATAGGTTTAGTATTTTCCTTATTCAGCTCTGTTTATTCATACATGCAGAGCCAAGCTGGAAGAAGACAAGAGGACAACTACTGAACTGATTTTCCTGTCACTAATATTTCCTCTTGTTCTTGTCTGCATTTGTCCTTTTTGCAGAAGGCCCATACTCCCCTCCATGCATTTGCCCAGGCTCACTAGAAGGAAACAAACTTTGCTGTTCACATCAAACATCAGCCTATTGATTTTTCTTCTATTTCTACAAAGATTTCTATATTCATAGCACTTAGCTGAAGAAAACCGGACCTTGGCTCTTTCCCTAGCCACACTGGACACATATTTGCTGACATGTCTTTTCAATTAGACTAGCCAGAGCTGCACAGAAACAGGAAACCACTCTCAACCTCAAACCAATCCAGACACCGGAAACCAGGGATAGACAGAAGCGAGCTGCAGCTTCATTAACAACAGTCAGAGCAGAAAAAAAAAGCAGTACTTGCAGGACAACAGACCTTCTGTTGATATATGCTGTACTGAAAGACATAAACCCATCAGTTATCCTTCTCACTTTGCTGTCTTAAGATTTGTTTCAGCACACACAGGTACCATTAGCCAACAGTGAGCTAAGAGTATGTCTTTACTGAAGTCACATGCATTGAAAAGTTTACTTCAATGAAGGGATGTGCAGACCCCTTCAGATCCTCCTAGCCGTGTAGCCAGGACATTAGGGAACTCTGTGTGGAAAAAAAGATATCCTGACACCAAGGAATATACAGCTGCGGCTGGGCAGCTGTCAATTAAACTAGAACGTCTCATACCTAAGTTCACTTAAAAGTAGCAGGGAACACATTACATTGTCTTCTGGTATGTAAGTATATGCTGTGAGATGAACAGAAATACTTGGGGAAAAATCTTTATAATTCTTATGTCATCTCTAATGGGTTCTTCAATCCAGAAACTGAAGCTGGCATTGTAACATTTCAAGATACTTCCTTTTTAAATAATGTTCAGTTTCAAGCTAACAAGCCACCTCACTAAAAAAATAGCCAAAAATCACTACACTGCTAACTCTTTGCTGAAACAGTATTTTTAGGGGAAAAAACATATTTATGTATGTATGTAAAAAATACATATATAAAAAAAAATAATTAGTGTTCCTGGTGGACTGTAGATCTGGCAAGACTGTTGAAGTCTAAAAAGAACAGATGTCAGTGATGATACCACAAAGTAACAGAGCATGAGAAACAAGTTTCTAAGCATTGCTAAAGAAAAGCAAAATCTACATAATGGGAATAATGTCATCATTAACGACATCCTTCCAGTTGACATTCTTCACACCCACTGCAAAAGAGTGTCATTTATCAAGATATCAGGAGTGTCACAGCACAGCTAGCCCAGTCTTTGGCTCTGGGATCTGGATGTCTGATCCCTGATTGTCTTTCCAGTTATGCTGCTCTGCAAGATAAAAATCAGCTATTCTTTTACTGACAAACATCCAGTCAAACAATCAAATATTTTTCTACTTGTAAAGCAATGAATGCTATTCTTTGCTTGCTGATAGGTGCTCTTTTGTAATGTAATACAAACCTGGTACCGAAAGCAGAGAAGGTTGGAAGAATATCCTTTTCTTCACTGGCAGCCATCAATTCTGTGACACACCCTATACAAGACACCGAAAACAGCACGTGTCTCCCAGAAGTCTCCACCATTCTGCGATAAGAATTTCTCTGTCATCAGCAGCTATGGGGAGCTTTAGCTGTTCCACAGGACCTGGATATAGGCCTAATTTCATCATTTGGATCAAGATCTCACAGGTATTAGAGATTAGAGACCATTCATAAGGACCACATTTTTTCTGAGATACGTAGTCAGACTGGCATCTAGTGGGATTTTGAAATGTGCCCAGGAGCCTAACGATTTCTGACCCCCCCGCCTTCATTGTTGATCGACAGTTTTTGGTGGCTAAAAACTTCCAGGCAGGCACGTGGTTTTGATTTGTAGTCAATCTTCTGCTAGCAGAGCAATTCTAAACTAAAGATTCAGTTCTTGTTTCTGTCGTGACTTATTTTTTATTTGAAAAAAAAAAAAAAAGGCTGTTTTGCACTTGGACAGAGCTAGGAGTGGCAGCTGAATGTGGTAAACAGGAGACAAATGCATCAACTAGCAGGGTGTTTTTTTTTTTTAGAAACTTCAAGTATCACTTGCAAGAAGATTTGGCACAACATGTTTTTATACAAGTACCACGTGTTGGACAGTTTGGTGCAAATATGCTCTCAGCAGACATACAGAGTGACACTAAAATGCTTTACCTCTCATTTCATTAGGAAAGTAGCCCCCCAGATAACACGACAGCACTGATGTTGTTGATTATCTGGCACCAGAATTTTAATTTCTATAAAGACTTTTATTGAGATGACCTGTGTCGAAGAATGACATTAAATCCTATTGGTTATCACTGGTTCAGTGAAGAGACAGCCTGCAGGTGTGTCAAGTTTGTTGAGTTTAAGTAAAAATGTTGAGTATTTTGATGATGGTTCATCTACAGCAGCAAATTAAATAGGAAAGAGGGAACACGTTCATAACTAGAAGCACATTTAGATCAGAACATAGATGTTAGGTACATAGAGAGAGCATCAATTTGCACATTACATATTTCTTCTAAGTCCTTTATTCAATTAAACATCTTTCAATTGCCAAGAGACAGTCTTCATAGGATGCTTATGTTGAGAAATAAAAGCAGTTAAATAGTTTTTATTTTATATTTATTCATAACATGTAAAGTTGCTTTTGATTAGAAAAAAAGTTCATTCAATGGCTTTTTTTTAAAAAGTATCAGTTTGTGTTTGTATCTCTTGATGTGGGATGTTATATTAAATTATTCATTTTTACAGAATGGAAATTAATTATTGTGTATGAAATCCCAAACACATATGGTCACAGTGTTGGTTAGATCTGCCTCCTGCTATGCTTTAGAGATTCAAATTTGGAGGTAGCATGTTATTTTCCATGCCAAGACCACCTATGGTTTTCAAGATATAAGTATCTGAAAATTAGCATTTTCACACTGAGCACTTGTTCCAGCTTCAGTATACATTGACGACTACCATCTTATAACTACATGTACTAGAAAGGATGTTAGCCATCTATAAATGTAATTTAAGTTCTGAAATTCACTGACTGACTGCATTTCTACATCTACCTTTAGTACTACGTAACATCAATCTCTTCTTTTGAAATCCCTTAGAATGTCTCTTGACTGATAGCAGTGATTGGCATTAATTAATTTCAAGGGTCAGTTGTGAATGATTGGTTTGTCATGGTCAAGGACTGAATTATATACGATCAGGAGAGCGTGCTGAAATGGTCAGTCATTCAGTGAAAATCAAAGAACATAAGTTCAGATGGAAAAGAATTCATGGCTCTGTTTATGAATGCAGCCAAGCCACTTTACATCTGAAATTAAGGGTTTTCCGAAAAATTCTATTTCTTTTTGCAAATGTCAGGGAAAGACCTACTCAGAAGATTCAGAAAATCTATTATTTATTGTCTCTCTATATATAGGAAAATCAGATTGATTCATGTTATTATATAACAACTTTTAATTTCTTAACTCTTTATTAATACGTCTATAAAATATTCTATCAAAATTTAGGAAAGGAGAGAGATTCCAGTCTAGCAGCAAAAGATAGTGATCACTGGTTTTTACTTTTTTTTTTTCTTTTTTTCCATTTAAATGCTTGCCATTATGTTGATTCAACTTCGCATTCTGTTTTGTTTCCCCTGCAGTGTGTAACTAAAATGGAAGTGAAAAGCAAATAATATAGTCAGGGGAGCAATACCTTCTTCCAAGAAAGGAATCACTCATGATTTTTTTGTTAACTTACGTACTGATAAAGATCAACGTTGGAAGTATTCTAAACAAACACATCAATGAATGTTCATTGCATGCAGCTTTTATAATAGTATAGTAAATATCTCATCTCCTACATCAGCACCTAAGGAACATATGGAGTAGCCATATTGGGGAATATCATTGTAGAGAAGTATTTAGAAACCTGCTAGATATTGATGGCAAAAACAGTAACCCAGTTTACTCACCCTAGCTTCTGAATTGGTGGTGGTGAAGGCTAACAAGTATTCAGTAAAAACATAAATATATATTTTTAAATATAGTTATGGAATTTTCTTATTTCATGAACCTTACGAGTTTTCCAGGCACAGAAAGATATAATAACATTTATCAATCTATATAAGCACTTGGTTCATTACCAGAGAATATCTAACTTTTACTGCAATACTAAATGTTTAATGTATAGCAATCATACATGGACCAAGCATCAGACCAAAAATCAAACCAGGTAAATTTTAATTCTCTACAACTCTTTTGCATTCAAATTAGAATATATTTCTAAGAAAACTAAAGCCATGACAGTGCAGAAAGTCTTGATATTCCAGTCAACTGGAAGAGTACATAATTTGTTCTTATTGTATCATAAACATGAAAGATGGCAGATAGAAAACAGGATTAAAATTTATTTTATAGGATGAAACTAAACCTTTGGCAGACAATAACAGACTGATGGGCTAGAATAGACTTTGGTCTAGACATCTTGGCTAAATATTTCAGGGCTTCTCAGGGCAGTAGCTCATTAGACAGGAAATATTTATTTTAGTGACTAGAGATTTAACTGTAAACTAAGGTGTAAAATATATACCTGTTATTTCCAACCAATCCACTGGAAACATTAGAAAGCAGGCAGAGATGAAAAGATGGAGTGCAGCTGTGCAGAAGGAACACACAAACCATGGTTATGGACAGTCCCATTAAGTACACTCCCAGAGCTAACTGTGCAAATTAACACAGTCTACATCTCTATGGGTTCATCAGCAGGACTGTAAAAGCAGGACTAGTTGATGAAAGAGTAATCATTTTCATCAAATGTAATAGTCTGTCATACATGAGCATGCTAGCTTATGAAATACAGAAGGGAAGAAAAGAAAGACAATCCATCGTGAGTGTTCTGCTCAAAAAAAAAAAAAAAAAAAAAAAAAGAGGCTATTTTGCATCTGGTACATATCATCTAATCACTCAGGCAGATAGATCCACAGTACCAGCCAAGCATCCCTGGCAGTAGGCACCACTACTTTTTGGCATTGTGCTGTGACTTTATGAACTCCATTAGCGGTACGTCCCAGGATCCAGGGCTCGGCTCCGCCACTGCACCTGCAGGGAACTTATTATGGTGGCAGCAAGGACTGCAAGGCCAGGAACTGGGGAACATGACTGTGTAGAGCATGCACATCAGAAAGCAGCACCAGTTCTGCTTCCTCTGTCAGCAACACAGCTACCTTACCAGGTGACTTTGCTCTTGTACCATTACCAAAAACACCACGGAGAAACAAGTATTAAAGATAAAGCTAGAAATCTTGGCTCCAGCAAGTTTTTGTTTGTTTGTTTGTTTGTTTTTAATCAAGAGGATTTGGGACAGCTATTTAGCTATTTGTAAGAGCTTTTTCAGGATCATGAAAGATGTGACTATGGATCTACTGAGGTAAAGTGATTTTTCACAGTCCATTATTAATACTGAACTCATCGCTACTGGCTGCCCTGATATTATTCAAATTATTATGATATCAGTGCTTTCTTTTCAGATGTAGATGAAAAATTCAAGAGGATTCCAATTTACAAATCCCACTAATCTTTATTTAAATGGGCTTTGTTTGTTTAATAGCAATTCTAGCCTTCATTGTTTCTGAGAAAACTCTGAAGATGAGGTCTAAATGCAGTCTGAAGTCTAAAACCAAGTCTAAAACCAAATCTAAAACCAAGTATCTTGTTGACTATAAGACAGTCTTATAAATTTGGAACTTTGGGGCATAGTAATGCCACCACTAATTTGTCACAGAGATTAGAGTAGTCCAGTGAAGTGCAAAATTTCTCATCACATCTCTCTCAGGTAGCCACAAGAATGGGGCCTCTGACAGTGAGTGGCACATCAGTGTTCTCAGGAATGTCATGGTACACATATCTAGCATTGTTTGTAAAAAAAAAAAAATAAATAAAATTATAAGTATGCTAAATGCCAGCTCTTCCCATCTGCTCCTCAAATCTAACAAGATCCAATTTCTTAAAGTTGTCGAGGCAAAAGTGGACCTTCTGTATTTGTAAATTAAAATGGATATTAATGGATTTCATTTTATTAAATTGTAATTTTAAATTAGGTCTTTTTTTGTTGTTGTTTTAAAAACATAGGGACCATTGTCATTGTAACAGTGTCGTAATACAGGTCCATTTCATAACATAGTTACATGGTTTTCATTAACAACAAAGATGGGAGTGTGTGTTATTATTAATGTAATAGCACCTAAAGTCCTAGCCATGCTAGGTTCTCAAACAGGCTAGGTTCTGTACGAATATAATACTTTCAATCTGTGTATGGAAATCATGCCATCAGTAATCCCACACATTTAAAATATTCAAAAAATTCTGTTAAAGACTTGAAGATGAACAGTAACGCTAGCAAATACTGAATGAAGAGAATTTGCAATATTGATTGCAAATCATCTTGGCCATCAGTGATAAACCAAGTAAAGAAAAACTAAAATAAGCAGCGCTTTGTCCATAATAAAGTCCTTGCTTTCAAAAAAGTTTGGATATCATCCACTGCCATGACATCACATTAGACAATTTTACTCTTGATAGCTCTTAAATATGATCTAAAATAACTAAAACTGACAGTAAAGTTACTGCAGAATGATCTGGTATCCTTTAAAATGTACAGGAATGCTTCCACTGGCTTTAACAGAGACCTTAAAGCAAGGAAGATTTGATCAAAACACAGGAATGTTAAAAGTTAGGCTTGCTAAACAGTTAAAGGTAAGTACTACGGATTATGAGAAACCCTGGTGATTGACATATTAAAAATACCTGAGACAAACAGAGAGACAGAAATAAGTTGTAGATGAGTAACAAGGTCACATGGCATCAGTCCACGGGTGATGCTATTAGGAGACAGCCGGTACCTGGAAGCATGTACTGCATCATACGTTTTTCGTTGTGGGTTTGTTTCTTTTTGTTTGTTTGTTTGTTTTGTTTTTCAGGAAATTTGGTGTATTTCCAAACATTGGTGGAAAGCAGAAACAGAGAGAGTGGGCCAACTATCCACACTTCTTGTCTGATCCCTTGAGATTAGGATTAACTATGATTACCAGTTAGGATTAATTATGATTACCAATATGATTACAATTATGATTATTAATTTGGTATGTATACACGGACATAAATTTACCAAGGAGAGTACACCTTCTGCTACAATAGGTATATCTTTTTTCCTGATCTTTTTTCCTTTCCTCAAGAGAAGATAACCCAGCTTCAGAGACTCACAATACTAGAGAAGCAGTTTAATAAAACGGCAAACTCTGCAGGAAGAATGATCAGACATTAGGTAGTGATCAAACTAATGATCACACAATGCAGGTAAGTGCAGAACTATCAGTACACAGCTGACGCAAGTGTTGCAAAGAGTCTACCCATCCACTTGCACTCTATTTATTTGGGGAAGAAAAAAAAAAAAAAAAAAAAAACTAATAGAGATGGTGCAGACCAGAGCTACCATATCAGCAAACTTAGGGGGCAACAGCCTGTGTTGAAAAGTAAAATAACCTACAATTTGCTCTGTTAGTACTTTGTCAGCCAAATAGAGAGCAGAGTGTGCAGACAGTTTCTAATTCCAATACCAGCAGTTTATGGCTAGCAATCAGTCAGGAAAAGACAAGGGTTGAGTCTATCTTCCTTTACCCAGGTTAGTACAGTTCCAGGACAGGGAATATGAACTAGTATTAGAAATTATTTTATTGGAACTTTTTTCCTTCTGTATTTTTATAGTGATTGTGCTGCCTTGAATAGAATAGTCTGTTTATTAACATGCTCACTAAAATGAAGATTTCTCCTAACTTACAACAGACAGTCATTGGGCCCTTAGTATATTTCTATGATTTTTATATTATTACTGCATCCTACCTTCAATGTAATATGCATTATAAGTTTTGGTTTGTTTGCTTTTAAATCATGACCAACTGACTTTCATTTTCTGATCAGAAGAGCTTTAAAAGTTGGACAAGAGGAAAATTTTGTCTTAAAACCTTCAGTGGCCAAACTAGACTATAAACTTAAAATGAAACAATCTCTCTTGCAACTCTTAAAGGTGACCATATCTTCTCCACATTCAAGAAAAGATGCAAACTATTTCTGTGGACACTGACAGCATATCCTAACAGATAATAACGATAACCAAACTGCCTGAGTGCACACACTGCCAGTAGTACCCAGGAAACGTTTATTGCAGTCTATGAGTGCTACCGCTGGGATTCAGCACAATCATTTGGATGTTAAACTGTGCTAGATTTGCTTGTTGAAAATTGGTACTCACAATAGAATCATAGAATAGCTTGGGTTGGAAAGGACCTTAAAGGTCATCTAATTCTAAACCTTCTGCCATGGGCAGAGACACCTCCCACCAGATCAGGTTGCTCAAAGCCCCATCCAGCCTGGCCTTAAATACTTCCAGGGGCACCCACAACTTCTCCGGGCAACCTATTGCAGCGCCTCACCACCCTCACAGTAAATAATTTCTTCCTAATATCTAGTCTAAACCTACCCTTTTTGTTGGTTAGTGTTTTTTGTTTTGTTTAAAACCACTATTCCTCATCCTATCACTCCACTCCCTGACAAACAGTCCCTCCCCAGCTCTTCTGTAGTCCCCTTTAGGCACTGAAAGGCCACTATAAGGCCTCCCCGGAGCCTTCTCTTCTCCATAAACCCCAACTCCCTCGGCCTGTCTTCATAAGAGAGACGCTGCAGCCCTTTGATCATCCTTGTGGCCCTTGCCTGTGCTCATTTTAATATGCCCATGTCCTTCTTCTGCTGGTGGCCCATAGCTGAACGGAGTACTCTAGGTGGGGTCTCATAAGAGCAAGCAGAGGGGGAGAATCACCTCCCTGAGCCTGCTGGCCACGCTGCTTTTGATGCAGTGAAGAATATGGATGGCTTTCTGGGTTGCAAACACACATTGCCAGCTCATGTCTAGCTTCTCGTCAACCAACACTCCCAGGTGCTTCTCCTCAGGGCTGCTTTTGATCCATTCTCCCCCCAGCCTGTATTTGTGCTTGGGATTTCCCTGGCCCAGATGCAGGGCCTTGCATTTGGCATTGTTGAACCTCATGAGGTTTGCACAGGCCTACCTCTCAATCCTGTCCATGTCCCTCTGGATGGCATCCCTTCCCTCCGGTGTGTCAAAATAGAAATAAGTAAAAGCTCTGATTGGTGAACTATGAATGCATTATAGTTCTAGTTATGTTGGTTCCCTGCCATCTAAAAAATACCAGTATAGTAAAGTTCTACAAGAAGGCAGAAAAAAAATAGAGAAACAAAGCAAGAGATTAATGGATCATTTTAAACATTTAATGAGAATGAGGGTACATTTTGGATACAGGTCATAAAACTGGCTCAAGACTGACAACAATGCATAATGACTGTGAAAAGGAATCCCCATTACCAACCTAATAGGCAGGAAAAGATAGATTAGGATGGCACAGTGTTCACATGTGGCCTCTTGGGGATCGTTTCTTAAATGAATTCTTAACATGCAATGCTGTAAAAAGATGATTTGTTGAGACTCGAGGACAATTTCTTTCCCAGATATTTCAATGGTTTTAGCATGGCTGATGACATTTTCTCCTTAGGTTGTGTACCCAGAAAAAAACGCCAGGAATACATTAAATGGTACAAAAGCGTAGTTGAACAAACTGAGCATTCTACGCTGTATTCATCAGACTTCATATACTGCAGGGCAAAAATATATATTGCGTTAAAGCTTTGAGAATCACAAAGAAATGTTGTGAACTGGTTTTCCCTACTGGATCCATTGGACCTATAAGAATCAGAATCACAAAATTCAACTGTGAACTCCTGACTGGAACCAGTCTCCTTAAATCCCAATGGCTGCCATTAATCATGTGAAAATCCATAGTACATTTTGTCCATATTAAAACATGGGGGCTTTACATGGAGAACCAATGACAGACATTGATGACAGATTATATTAAATTACAGATTTGGACAAGTTATCCTGGTATAGAAAAAAATCCTCCTGTCCATATCTGCCAAAAGAGTACCAAAAAGACAGCACACCATATCTAACTTTCTGAGGGCTTTTCACTGAAGGAAAAGGATAACAGACAGTGATTCTAAGCTACCTTTCCTGATGCAGGAATGCATAGTAGAACATAGTTGTTTCCCATACCTTGACAGGGATTAACAATGGACAGAAAAAAAATTCTTTTGTATTCATTCCTCTATGAAAAGGTCAACAATTACCAGGCCCACCATTGGCACAGAAAAATAAAATATTTAGAAGAAACCAGTCTTATGTAACCACACATTTCTCCTCCTCATAATGACTGTCTACTGACCAGTTTCTTTGCCTCCATCACCCAGTGACTTTGAGCCTTCAGTGATGAATTTCTACCTAGTCTGACATACTTGTTACATCCTAGTTCCAGATAGGAGTCCAAATGTTAATTCAGTTTCATAAGCGTTTTCGAAAATCAGCACCTGAATAGAGACCATACTAGTTCTCCATAGAGAGAATTCCTCATGTAGCTTTGCACCAGATATTGTTGTCCCCTGGTCATCTAACAGGTCAAGAAAAAGATCAGTAGGAAACCAAAGTGACAGGAATCTTACGAGAGGGAGCTAAAGATACTGCTGCAAGAGGTGTTGTAGGAGGCCCAAAGGATATCACAGAAGATTTTGCAGTGGTTAAATCAGGCAGCACTTTGGCACACTACATACATCTGTAAGGAACCAGGCTCCATTAAGTATGCTGCTAGCAGAACTTTTATTTTTCTTTTTGTTGAATACAAGGAGCAGCCTTTTATGTACATAAGTAAGGATGTGAAGAGACCTCCAAAACATTTTTTTTCAGGTATGATAGCAAACTGTTATGACTTGTCACTTAGCTGAACTAGGATGCATTATACAGGGGAACAGAATTTGGTGTGGTATATATGATGCTCTGAGTCAAAGTCAGCTAATGTCAATGGGGCCCCATCTGCTGCCTTCAGCAGACTTTGGATCAGGCTCGTTGCATACTGATAAAGGTAAAGCAGAAGGGGGCCTTGAATTCTCATTCTGATTTATGCTGAGTAATTGAATACAAATATAAAGACAATATAAATAACTTTAGAAAGGTCACTTGGCTAGTGAGGCTAGGAAATAAATTTAGAAGCCTTAGGTACATGCTTAGACTATCAGAGAAAATACTTAATCTGAACATATAAGACAATTATGTTGTCTTTTTTTTTTCCCTAGAATACTGAGCATCATTCAGAATCAGGGTGGTTTTTTTGGTTGGTTGGTTTATTTGTTTGTTGTCTTTTGTTTTTTTCATTCTTAATGTAGTATATCAATAGGGCTTTTCAGCTCTTTTCTTAAGGCCCAATCCTACTATTGATCTCAACTCAAAGATCCCATTTTACTTCAGTAAGTCTCAAATATATATGCACAGCCAGACTTGGCCTTAATAAGTTTCTCTATCAGTATCATCCATGATATATACAAGATTATGTACAGATCTGAGAATAGTGCAGCAGCACGACTGCCAGATACACCAGATACAAGCATGCTGCTTATCATTGTGACCCACTAAATATTCTTTGGCAGTAACATATGAACCAGTCTGCTAGGTAGTCTAAGGAATAGGGTGCTGAAGTCTGGATATCATTTCCAGAGTGAAGAGAGTTAAACACGTGTGTTTTCTTTGTCACTGACTTAGATGTTTGTCTTCCGAGAGTCATGAGGTTTTCTCCAAGCTGGACAGTTCGTCCATTTTGTTCCTGTATATGCTTGAAGATGATCTATTGCCCCATTCTCAAACCCAAATCCTACATATGTAGAAAACTACTTTGTACTTCGTGACCTGAGATAAAGCAAGCTTTGGGGGTAAACCATTCTCATGCTCCTGAATGGTTTAAGCAATCTGCAGGTTGTATCAAAAGAAACTGATGTGTCCTCCCCTCCCTCCAGATATCCTGAGATGGTAAAACAGTGAAAAAGCTTTCAAATACCATTTTAAAGTTATTTGTGTTTGCCTTTTTCTCTCTAAGCTTCTTAAATACACAGGGGTCATGAGTAAACCTACTCATAACTTAGGAAAGTGAGAATCTGACCAGAAAAATATAAAAGTTGGGATTGTTGAATATTCATATAGCCTGAAGATGAAGTTTATAATCTGTCAGGAAAGCTGGCAAGGCAGGAGTGTCTACTTGCACCAAGGCCATCACATCAGCTGTAGAAGCATCAGATCTATCCTACAGAACTTGTAAAAGAGGAGTAGTGCCAGAAGCACAATAACAGCATACAGTCCTGCTAAGGCCAACTTACCATGCTGAAAAGGATGCACTGGGACTGCAGGGCAACTAGTCCTACATATAGATTGGGTTATTTATATTGATTATATACTCACTTTACAACAGAGAAGCTGTAGTAAAGTAAACAAATTCATGAATGAAAGCTACACAGGAAGGCAGTAGCAATCTTGGACCAGGCCAAACCAAGTTTTCCAGTTCCTATACCAGTGTTCTAACTACTAGACAGTCACACACCTATTCAAGTTTATATTGAATTCTCTGTGCTGCTTACAGCAATGAAATCCAAGCATCTATTACTTGCAGAACTATAGCTTAATGATTCTACCCTTAATGGGGAAACGTTTGAAATGCAAGTCCCCAGTCTCGTTCACAAATTTAATGTTAACCATATGACAGTCCTATCAAGGAAATGGCACTTTCAAGATTAAAGCTAAGAATGTTTACAAGATTTACTTTTGACTTTGCAACCAATACAGATCGCCTACAAAGTCCAAGAACCAATTCAGACCATAATTATTTCTATTCCACCTGCACAGAGAACTTGTTCCTACATGTCAAAATGCATCTGTTCCCTGATTGAAACAATGTAAGAAATTAATAAAAGATTTTCTGTGCAGACAGTGCACACTCTTGGAAGGAACACAGCTTTTTTATCCCACCAAATTCATTTCACCTTACACTATGTTCTTGGATACCTAGCAATTGGCTGAGGCAGAATCTGAAAGTCTTCTGTGGAAGGAATCTGCTGCCCAGGTCTGGGGTTGCTCACGATGCACTGTAGAAAGGAGCATTGCTTTGCTTGACTGCACTTCCTGTGCCATGCACAGAAAAGTTACAGCACATCCAAGATCACCAGGAAGGACAAGTGAAGCAAACACAGGAATTTGGTGGCTTATTTGCCCTGCCCCTTAAGGTATAAATTGTTTGGTTTTAGGAAAAGGTGGAGGCTTCTAAGAGCTGCAAAGAACTGGGAAACAGTGCCTGGGGCCAAATGAAAGCAGTAGGGAGAGAAGAGCTGGTGTTTGGGGCTGGACAGGAAATGGAAGGAACCCATGTTATTTAGTCAGGAGCCAAACAGTCTTTGGCAGATAAATGTTTGATTGCTACTGTATGTTCTGTAATTAAAATGGATCAGGAAAACAGAAATAACTACTGTTATTTCTGAAATACTAATACTACTTCAGTTCACCTGACTCATTCTCATTTGTGGCACAGCAAAGAAGGCAAAGGTGATGTTACAGACTCAGTTTATATGAATGCATCTCCTTTTAATTGTCTATAGTGGATGTAAAAAGAACAGCATGCAAACTGGGATAAAAGTCACTGCCACATTACATTGTGTTGTTCTGTTCCACCCTATCTATTTACAAATCCAAATAACCCAACTCTCCAAGTCTTTATAAACCATTGTATTTCATCAGTGTGTAAAGGAAAGGGGATAGAAAACTGCAAACTCCTCAGGGAATACAGCTCATTCTGTTTTGGCTAATTAAAGTATCATTTTTAACGTGATAATTCGTATTATAGCACTTCACAAATACAAACATATTTACCTCCTTAACAGCTCAGTGACGTAGGCAGTGTTCAGTCAAGTTCAGCATTACCCTCAGTACATATATGCAGGGTGAACTTGATCATTTCCCTCCACCTTAAAAGTGGGAAAACTAAAGAAAAAACAAGTGACAGCACTGGAAGGAAAGCTGCAGCAAGACAGGAGCAAGTAATTTTTCCCTTTTTCCTCCTCTTTACAACAAGCTGCTCTTCTCTCATTCCTGCTTTGTTAGAGCAATATTAAAGGTTTAATTCCATAACCCTGGCTCACCCAAGAAGTCCCTCTGCAAGCAGAAGCATCCCATGAGTTATGTGAAATTAGTGAGTGCTGCTATATGATGGGATTTTTAAAAAAGGCCCCCAGGTGGAAGTTGCTCCAGTGCAACTGATGGAAATCCTTTATGCCATTTTCCATGTTATTGAAAACTGTCTGTGAAATTAAGATGTTTTTATTTGGAACCCACAACACTAGTGTAGATTAGAAGCTCCCCACAATACTTCAGGCTCCATCTTGTACTCTGCTCACCTTGTGTTCAGCTCTGGTGAGGCCACACCTCAAGTACTGTGTTCAGCTTTGGGCCCCTCAGTACAAGAAGGACATCGAGGTCCTGGAACATGTCCAGAGGAGGGCTACGAAGCTGGTGAAGGGCCTGGAACACAAGTCCTGTGAGGAGCGGCTGGGGAAACTGGGGTTTAGTCTGGAGAAGAAGAGGCTCAGGGGAGACCTTATTGCTCTCTACAGCTACCTGAAAGGAAGTTATGGGGAGCTGGGGGTCGGCCTCTTCTCACAGATAACTAGTGATAGGACTAGAGGGAATGGCCTCAAGTTGTGCCAGGGGAGGTTCAGGTTAGAAATTAGGAGACATTTCTTCTCAGAAAGAGCAGTCAGGCATTGGAACAGGTTACTCAGGGAGGCGGTGGAGCCACTGTCCCTGGGGGTGTTTAAAGAAAAGTTGGACGTGGTTCTTAGGGACATGGTTTAGTGGGTGATATTGTTGGTAGGGTGATGGTTGGACCAAATGATCTTGGAGGTCTGTTCTAATCCTAATGATTCTATGATCTTACATACACAGTGCACTGATTCTTACCTATAATGGCACACTCGCCGCTTGCTGTAACATGCATCCAAAATCATCTGCTCTGTTTTTTTGGGGTCCCATCCTCTGGTGTGGTTGGGCCAGTACACTGTGAACTCTTCCATGTATATATTTCAGTAAAATATCCTATTTCTGTAAATGAAGAATACTTGTTTTCTCCCTCATAGATATGCAGGCATGCCTCACTAACAATTACTGAGGGTCACAGGCAAACAATTTCTACACCTACTGTACATAATAATTGTCATGAGAAATTATCTTCACAGCCTTCTAAGCTCCCCATTTGCAAACAATGAACTGCCTGATAATAATTCTATAGCTTAAAATGCATACACATTAGCCTGGTGTATAAACAGCACAACTTTCCAATATAAGTCAGCATTGATCATCAAAAGTTTATTCCATACTTCATAGCTGGGAATAAAATGCTTGGCATATTTTTATGAACAAAATAGTCATTTTCAGTGCTTCTGGCTGTATATTATTCCTGACTAAATGGACATGCTGCAAACCTCCTACATTCTAGCATATGGCTTTCTTACATGCTTCAGAAAGAGAAATTAAGCACTCATAAGCATTAATAGTCTCTATAGTGCTAAATCAAGAAGAGATTTGGGAGTATTATATCTCATAATATGGTTGCTTCAAGAGACGCCTCTTTAAAAAACAGAATATTTTTACATTCAGAAGTATTTTCTTCCCATTTCTTGTAATCCTTTAATATGGCAGATGTGCACTTGATCATGCTGTTTCCCACACAGCAAAGCATGTTTGTCTACTGCTAAACGCTAATGCATTTCACGTATACAATACCTGTCCTGCCAAGTTTTCTCTTTTTCCACGCATGCTGTAAGAACATTTTTAATACAATATTTTTTTATTAAGAACACTTTCAAATGTGTATGCTAACCATAAAAAAAAAACACCTTGTTCTGCTTTGTACTAAACTTGATTTTAAATAACAAGCAGCATTATTAAACTTACTTCCCTCCCCTGGCACACGTGCACACACACACAGCAGCATAGTTCCTTTTCCTCTGAGTATCCCATGTCCCCTGTAGCCCTTTAATGCTTAAGGCTAAAATGCTAAAATACTGAAAACAGGTGTACCTTGACCCTCTGAAGATCTGATAGGATCTGACTGGATCAAAGGCCAAGGTCACCTGAGTCATGAGATTGGCTGAGTGATATTATTTTTGTCATGGTTCCAAACTGTTGAGAGGTAGGACTCCAGTTCTGGCACATGAGAATCAAATGATATGATAGTCTAGTTATTAAATATGACAGATAGAAAAAGCTGTATGTTGCACAGCTACTCTGTGATTAGTACCCTATATTTTACAATGTCACTGTTCTGCATGCTGTAATACTTCCAAGACTTTTTCAAGAACTAAGGCTTTTGAATTTAAAAAGAAACAGTAAAAGAAGATACAGATGAAATCTGGTAAGAGCTCTGTAAGATTTCACCGCTTATTTTCCCAAATAGCATTCTAGTTCAGTAATTCAACCGTAAAACTAGTTCTCTACTACCAGTTTTTCCTTAGGACCACCTTTGCATTTTTTATTTTTATTTTAAACTGATAGATGAATAAACTGCTATGAAGCATCAGAGGAAAGCAAACAAGAAAAGTCACCTCTATCACCTCATTTTCATTTTATGCTTGCATGTAAATGCAGCATTTTAAATCCAGCTCTATTCCTTACAGGAGACCTATCCTGAGGATTAGGGAGGAACACCACCAACAATAAGAATAGCCATCTCACCCAAGTATATTAAAAAGATGGTGCTTGAAATAATCAAATGTATAGTAGCTGAATGTTTAGCATAGCATATCTACAACTTAAACAGTTTATCAGTTCACACATCTGTAAACTGGATATATGTTTCTCTCCCTGATGCTTTGCAAATGTTTTTTAAAATGCTTTGAGATCCACTGATGAAAGACATTCTAGTAGCATGCGGTATCACCTACATGGGCATCTTGAGTGCCTACTTGCATTTTGAAAACAGTTTCTTTAGGAGACCTGAAACCCTAATTAAATCAAAAGACTTTTTGTGGGCTGAGGGATTGTACAGTATTAGATAAGTTAGCAACAAACCCATCAAGTAGTCTGGGGGGGAAAGGTGGGTTGGGAAATAAAATGCAATCAGGTAATCTTACAATCAACAGATAAAAGCTAAATAGAAACACATTACATAGCCTGTAACTATAAAATAGACTAACATTGCATTATTTCCAAGACATAACTGCTGCATACAATCAAAGTGAAGAACCATGAAAGGTACACTGAAAATGGGAGAGAAGCAGAGAACTAGCATTTAAAACTTAGGATTTTCTATTGTTTCTTCTCAGAGAACAGATGATTGGCTGTTACAGATAATAAAAATGATCACATTAAGACATGTCTGTACAGGCAACTCCTGGTACCATGCTCAAGACCAGAGCTGGAAAGAATAACCATTTCTGTTTTGAGTAGAAGTGGGCCCCCGGTCTCTAAGAATGTGTGCATGATGTATAATAGATACCTGTCTGATATAATTAATTATATTTTTCCTAAATTTAACATTGCCTGAAGGGTAAAATCATTTTGCTTGGTGAAATCCCTCATGCCACACAAAGTCTGTGCAAAAGCCAGATTTAATTGCTGTGATAAAACCACAAGAAAGACCAGGTTTGCATTAAATCTATAACCACATCTAGTGAAGAATAGCTTTAATCACCTTTGAAATGGTGACCACAAAATAATTAAAGGGAAAGTGTTCTCATTAGTAATTATCCCAGAATATCAAATCTCAGTTTATCATGAAGTCCAATTTAAAATGGCTTGGCATGGTTTTAATTTTTCCTCTATTTCTGAGGTTATGAATCTCCTAGAATTACTTCCATGAGGGTGGGAATAAATTTAAGTTTGCCCCATGCCATTTCATAATCCACTGTCATGCTCTACTTCCTCTGCCAGTGCTGGTCAGAGTGAAGATACCAGGTAACAACAGTGACTCCTCATTGGCACCTTTGCCATGTGCACATTCAAGACAAACTGAAAAATGAAATTTCATTGTTCTTACTGAAGACACTGATGCTGGTGTTGCTCTGAGATATTACCTTCTTACTCCTATCACTAGCTACTTCCTGTTGAAGATGTTTCTGTGGATGTGGCAACAAGTATTTTTGTCTTGCAGATATGCTTCCAATGCAAAAGGTAAACAGAGTCTAAACTGAAACTAAGCGGTAACTTCCTGTAATTTGTGTGTAAATCAGCTCTGCAACAGTTTTTTGTTTGTTTTTTTCAAACAGCATGCAAGCCCACCCCTATTCTGCAGAATCAAAGCACAGTACTGATTCTAGGCTTTGACGAGTCACCTGTGTTATGAACTGACCCTAATCAAAGACCAGGGCAGAGAGCAAATCCTCCTGCTGCTCACATTGTTTCCTCTGTCTGACCTGTTTAACAAACCTAATACATACCACATTTTATTAGGCTCAGCATTTGCCTGCTTGTAAAGAAAATTAATTTGGAATACTATTCAAGACCCTCAGATAGCCATAGCAGCACAACGTGGCATGCTTAGTAACATAAGTTTGATTCTTTTACAGGAAGTATTTCCCTGTATATACTTTTGCTCCTCCTTTCCTCTTTACACACCTTAGCAAATATGCCAAGAGGGGAGATTCTGTTCTGGTCTGAACTGCTGCCTATGAAATTTCAGACAGCTTGATTTTTGGCTTGGCAAAGTTTGGTGGGGGTCGCTTTCAATATTAGACTTGTAATGAAAGGCTTATTGTAACCTTATCTATGTTATGTGGAAGAGATCAGCATCACTCAATCATAAAAAAAAAGGCAGAAGGCTTCTTTTCTTTCTTTAAATGTAATTTAGTTTTCCTTTCCCCCAAGTCTCATTGTGGGTTCACTGAGCTATGCTCCCCTTCAGGCAGAAATGGAAACCAGAGGAGCTGCATTCTTTCAGTCCTTTTCTGACAGTGAGTATGGCTGCATCAAGCTTAGCAGCTAAAGCCATGCCCATTACTCTGTAGTGCAGCTGTGCAGAACTTGGCTGTTTTGGATCACAGTGCTTTTATAGAGACTTTCCTGAAGATTTCACTAGGTTTGTTGCTGCCGAATTGCACTTTGAGAGAAGAAAACATGCACAAAAATAAAAATGTCAAGAAACTCAGTGAAAAGACTTGCATTTCATCTGGTTTTGTGTTGAAATTACATGATGCATTGAAATTTCATGATGCTATGAAGTTTGCATGATATAGAGGAATAAAAATTATTTGAACCTGGCCCAGGTTTGCACTGAAATGATCGTGAACCATAGCAAAACTTTCAAGTGATGTAAAGTGAGATTCAAGTTTGTAATGAAACCAGACCATTTTACATGTATTCAGGTTTCATAATGCAGGTCTCTTACAGCTGTACTCTCAAAGGAACATATTCCTATCTCAAGATGGGATTTACATACTGTATGTAACTCCCCACATATCCCAGCAAGATTATTACTTTCTTATATAGCTGTAAATCCTAGAGCTTTATGTTATGTCAAGGGAATGGATAATCAGCTCACGAAGGGCCAAATCCTACCCCCTGAACAGGCATGTCAGGGCCCAAGAGGTAAAAGAAACTCTGTTCTTTGAGGAGGTAGATTAGCAAGGCACACCCTCCGCTGCAGCACAGAAGACACTCAGGTCACACCAGACAAAATGCAGCCAGCCCCTACATGCAGGGCATCACATCACTTGGTGCCTGCACCAAACAGGTCAGGCACTTGGTAGGTCATGGCAAATGGGCTCTGACACAAATTATTCTTTTTCCTAGAAGCAGTTCCCTTACCTGAAATTCAGAGGATACTGTCCAGCTAACATGGATAATGTTAAATTATGATGAGGATAAACAGAAAGCATCTGGTTCTCGGCTCCAGTTCTATTCCATAGCACTAAGTGGGAGGAAAAAAAAAAATCAAAGCAGAATAAAAGTTGTAGGCCTGGACCCTATCTGATACTATTGAGACCAGAATAGGCTTTTTTTTTTTTCAGAAACTGAATATTCTTTACTACCACTTTCCTAACATCATCAAGCAGCCTCATGAAGAGGCCCATTCTCTGCATCCCTCATTGTCTGCCTATTTAATTCCCCTAATTTAGGATCCCTCCTGTCCTGACCATGCACAGATACTCTGAAGTGATAGTATCTATTGATGCACCAACAAAAAGAGGGAAGACAGAATCTCAATGCTTTGAAACTCATCACTCTGAGAAGAAAATCAGCCAGGAAGGATGCCCCATTTCAAAGGCCACAAGCAAGACATTTCCCTCGTCATCAGCAGCCCTCATGTAAGAATGGCTTGTTTCTACCCGACTTAAGTAGTACTCACATCAGGAAAGCACCAGAGAGCAGGACCTTGTTCAGACCTGATCTCAAATACTGGACCCAGCTTACTTCCTATCTCATTCTCCCTGCCAAATCAGGGCCCTCCCAACACACCCCTTTTATGCTGTGCATGGAGGGGTGTGTATAGGAAGCAATTAACTCCCCACAGCTGGCCTAATTTCTACAGGATGGAGAGACAACTGTGGTCCCTTTTCTAGCCAGCTTAAGGATTAACCCCTTCTTCCCTACAAGTGTCTTAAGAGGATGTATGCACCCTTGCACAGTGAGTTAAGGTACAGCTTTGAATTTATTTCATAGCTGACTTTCATCAGCAGTCACACATCTGAATGACAATGGGCTATCCAGCTTTAAATGAAACACAATATCAAAAACAGATTAAAAACTGAGTTCTGTGTTTACACTCATTATCATAGACCTGGTCCAAGCAAATATAATCATGTCCTGTAGAGATTATTCAAAAGCATGGGAAGGGAAGTCAGAACCGTACAGTAAAATCTCCTTTCATTCATGCAAGCGATTAATACATAATTGAATGCTAATATTACAAATAATGATACATGGCATTTATATAGCACCTGCCATCTGAGGATCTCAGCACTTTGCAAAAAGCTACAAAATCTCACACATGCTAACAACATGGCTTATGATCTTTTCAGCCTAACCTTTCAAAACTTTACATGCCATATGAGCGTGTTAAAACCAGGAAATGAATATGCCTGTGACTTCACAGAATTAGACATGCTTTTAGTTTGAAATCTGGTGCAAATATGTGCCCACCCTACATGAAGCTGGCCCCAGAGCAGCTACAGTTAGGATATTATTGGAGTGAGGTATAGATGTATGTGTGTGTGTGTGTGTGTGTGTGCTTGTGTGTGTGAGAGCATGTGTGCATACATATTTAATTATTATCTGAGTTTTCGTTCACTTAGGGTGTGTCTTGGTTCAAGGAAAGAGAGAGAACTTGTAATGCCAGAAATCATCTTTACCTTATGCTGCCTGAGATAGAAAAAAAAAAAAAAATGTGGTACAGCTCCCAAAATGGAACTCCTGAGACAAAAATAAATAAATAAAATAAAATAAAATAAAATACAAGTTTGGCCAGGTTTGACAGAAAATTCATTAATTTACCCTTGATGAAGTCTCTACCACAGGTGCTCACATAAAGCCCAGCCAGATGTAAAATCTAGATCAGAAGTTAAATTTCCTCCTGCAGGTATGCTGGCAAATGCACTCACTGCAAAGAGCCCCACACATGTACAACTGATTGGCGACTGTGAGGAGTGGTGGGTGAATGATGAAGGTACATAAAATAAACGCTAACAGACTCAACCCATGTGCTTGGCAGATACATAAAAGTGTGTGGATTGTCATTATGTTCTGGATTTGGAGAATGCAACAGCAGTTCCTTTCCAGAGGCATCAAATATTAAATGGGTCAGACCTGGTCCCCAACTTCTCTAGGAACTTGAAAGAACTGAATGGGGATGGTGGTGGTTTATGGACATGGCACCAGCTTAGGAACCTGGGAGGCTGCGACCTATCTGCAGTATGGCCATTGATCCAGTCTGTCACCTCAGTTAAATAATTTAACTCCATAATTCTGCTTTTTTTCCAATTCAGGGTAAATTCTCTCTAGTTTTTAAAATCAAGTAGGATTTTTAAGACATTGTTTAGTTCCATTAGTTTCTAATTCTCTGTGAGATTTTCTGTGTCTGTGTGATACAGGGAGAAACAGCTACGTGAGCACAATAGCTCTGCTTGAATCTCTTAATTGGTCTTGGCATAACCAGTATTATTGATTGGGTATCATCCTGGATAAGGCCTCAAAAACCTACTGTAATTTTAATATGCCTTAATATCAATATTATGAAGTACTACTGAGCACAGTAACCCATTAATTGAAACTTTTGTTTTCAGATCTATGTATCTATCTCAAGAAAAAATTATTTTAAGGATAAGAGAGGACAATTTTTCTCTCCTTCTCTCTCTTCTTTCCTTCCTTCCCTCTTTCCTTCCGAGAACTGTTCTTCCTCATCTTTCTTTTTGAGACATTCAGTCCTCTCCACACTAAGAACTTAAGCGAGGAATCCATCTAAAGCACCTATTCCTCAAAGCCAGCCTACCCAGTCAGGAACCAGGAATAAAACCATGTGAAACAGGTGAACAGTCATGCACAAGGAATGACTTAAAGCAAATAATCATAGTGTTCAAATTATAGATAATTCATAGGGTACAGTTTATTGACGAAAATAACTCAGCAGACAATTACAAATAATGAACAAATTTGTGGAAATCACAATCAGCTTGTATGCATTACATTTACAGAAGAGCTGAATCTGCTGGATGAATTATTTTTTATGAAGAGTTCAACCAGCACCACTATTTACTTCATAGAGTAACTAAATCCAAAGAGCACACAGTGGAAACCGCTGCAGAATGGAAGTATTTACATATTATCTATGCTTGAAGTGTGCAATGGAAGCTGGAGAGAATACACAGCTCAAAAGGCATGCTAATCATCCTGGAAATCATGACGTAAAATTAGCATGCAATTGATATAAAATGGCAAGCAAATAAATGCAGACACGTGACAAAACTGGGCCAGAAAAGTCCAGATTGGTATCGAACTTTCCCACTGATTGCATTTATTTCACAGATAGGGGAATGAAATGAAGTTGTTACTGTTGTTGCAGGGCATAGACCAGAATTTCAAACTCATTTGACTTACATGCACACAGAAGCTTCCTAATTTCTACCCTGTAGAGATGGACTGATGTTTGTAGGTTTGTACTAGAATTTAATGGATTATGAGGTGTTTGGAGCTTGTTATGCAAAAATCTGTGAACTGTCTTCTTGAAATTTTGTAAATTAGCAAAACTGGAATATAATTGAATTTCGCAGCAATTCTATTATAGTTTTGATTCTTCCAGAAGACAAGGCAAGAAATTGAGAATGACGCACGTATACTGGAAGGAACTCAGATTCAATGCCCTGCTCTGGCCTAATCTCTTCTGGCTGCATTTTGGGATCTTTCTTTGAAGGAATTCGTATCGACTCATCTCAGCTATGGGCTTTTTTGTAAAATTACACCTTTTACATTAGAACATTCAGTTCTGACCCATCTTAGGCCAAATTTTAGGCCAGAGGATATTTATTAGCTTCATGATTCTAAACACATTTACAATGATCAACAGCTTTAAATAAGAAATTTGTCATGAACAATATCTTCTCTCAATTTCACAATCCCTATTATGGACTCTATTTATAAACCTATGTGGAAAAATATTGTTAAGGCAGTATTCAAGAAGGGAGCTTAAAATGAACATATGTTATTCTGGTAAAGTTAATAAATTTTCTTGTTCTCTGTTCTCCCCCCTTTTTCCTCCCCTTGTTTTGGGTCAGACCAGGCCCCCCCCCCAAAAAAATGAATAAGGTTTTAGGAGGCAGTTTAGGATCAATCCCTTTTTAATAGGGTTGTTCTTATCATACCAGAACATTAATGTATTTTTGTTGTTTCCTCTATTCGAATGTTGGCCGTCATTTCAGACTGCATGCTCTGCTGCACAAAACATGAATTCAGCATGTAAGTTGCAGAAGTGTACCAGATTTGATCTTGACCGAAAAATCAAGTTTCCTAATCATACTATACCCCCAGCATTTCTAATATTCCCTACTATGCCATATGGCACTGGAATACTCAGTGGGAGTTTGGGCAGTAGAAAAATCCTGGGTGAGGCTACATGAAGCTACAAACACCATTTGAAAACTAAAGTTGTCTCGCCACTCTGACCAGAAAGTCTCCACAAACCACTAATAAATGTACTCCAGACCACAGTCGGGGAAAGGCTGAGATAGACAAATCATTTAATAACCAGAACATGCTCTTCATTCACAGTGCTTTCTTTAAAGGGGAATGAAAAAGGGGCACAGTGTCTGACACAGCATTTCCTTTAGGCAATACAATACTTACTTTTAATTTATAATCCAGTTTACTTGGCAAAAATGACTTTTCCTTCTCATTTCACTGCTATGTACTTTGCTGGGAGCCAGCTGGTCACCACTTTCTGCCCTAGAGGTAGCTGCTTTTCACTGGTGCTTTATATTGTTGTGAAGTGCTTAGGGATTTACAAGATGGAAGACACTATAAATGTGAGAAATTGTGGAGCTCGTTAAAGTTATTACGAAACTTCCACTTTGTATTAGTCAGATCTTTTCACAGCCAGTTTACCACTGAAGTCATCAAAATGTCATCCATCCTTTGTACTAGAAGAGGGCTCACCAGATTCATTTAAATGGCATTAGCCATCCCCAAATCCCAAACAGTTTGGATGACTGAGGACTGTTCCCAGTTAATCCTTAGTTTTGTAAAAATAAAATGGGTTTACACTCTGCAAATTTCAAACTATGTGGAGTTTGAACTCTTCCTTAACTTTGGTTAGGCAGACAAGTGCAAGTATCCCATCTGAAAAAAAAAAAAAAGTTGTTAGACAAACACAAATCTTAATTATATCTACTTGGATACCAAACCTCTAGTTGTAGTAGAGTAGTTCTTGCATGTGGCAAATCATGAATGGAGAAGAGATCTCATTTACAGCTTAGGACATCATAGACACAAACAAACAGTAGAGCACATGCATGTACACAAATACACAAATCTTCATCAATTTAGGTTAGTCCAAATGGTCCTGCAAGGAAACAAAGAATTAACTAATCCATTGTGTGAGCAGCCTGGTTGTTAGCAGCTTTACAGAGAGAAACTGCAGCTTAACTAAAACATTGTTGAAGTGGAAAGAAAAAAAAAAAAAACGCAATTATGACATTCAATTATTCTATTAAGTGAAATTAACTATTCTTCTTGTTCTTTGAAAAGAGCAAGATAAAGCACAGGATCCAAATAATTAGGTCAGCAGCAATGAATTCTGAAGAAAAGCTGTCTAGACTTCTATTTTCATTTTCAAATTTGAGCGGTTGGGTTTTGTGTGCCTGTATGTGTTTGCTCCTTTGAATTCTCAGGGTGGTCATGTTAATAAGTTTGCCCCGGCAGGTAGAGTGAAGTCTGGATCAAGGTGTGGCATTCTCGCTTTGATGTCGGCTGTCACGCTCGACTGCCTCTGGATCTCTTTGGCTGCCATCAAGTCTGTTGTCGTGGGATACCAGGTAAACCAGGGCTGTTCTGCCGTTTGGCACAACTCAAAGGAGTTATTTCAGATCTGCTGTGAGGTATTGTGGTCCTTACCAGCTAAATATGCAAGGACAACATAACTCGTAACAAACCTTTAGCTAAGAAGACATTGATTCTCACTGGGTGTTTAGCAGAGGCCACAGTATGTTAGTGCCATACGAATTATAGAGGACTGTTTGTTTTGGTCTTGTGAAGGGGAACTATACAATGGAAAGGAAATAGTGGAACAAGATACATAGTGAGTTGGCATGTATTTAGACAATTAGAGAACAATCCACAAAAACCTTAGAAAAAAGGTGGTGTGTAGAGGTAAAATAAGGCATTCTTCAAGTGGGATTTGCTGGACATTTAGCAAAAAGGAAAGAGTACACTTAGATAGCAGTATTTTCCCAACTTTTCAATTCGTACAAACGCTAGTAACTAATATCAGCTGTCTGCAAAGCATGATGCAAAACAGAATGAGCAATTTAAAAGAAGAATCCAATACTAGATTTCCCTTCAGCACACAGAGGTCTGTTTCAAAGGGAAGCTCAGTAGGTACAGTCTATTATTTATTAGTGTGACTAATTCGAGGAACTCCCATGGTTCACATGAGGAAGTTCTTCCCTGCTTATCTCAACATTCTGTAGTATAAAGCCTTTCATGCATGTTGTCCTCAAATGTCAAAAATGTTTTCATTTGAAAAAGAGGGTAGAAAAAAAAATGGACTGATCCCAGAAGCTGAATCATCACACTGTATTTCTAAGGTGATGCTATGATGTAAACTGTAACTGCTCATGGTAGTGCTGAAAACTGAAGATTTTAAATATTAAATATTTTAATAGAAATGTAAAAGCTTTTGTTTAGCAAAGACTCTAACTCTATCTGCTGATCTTATTTTCTAATATTCACCCAGGCTGGTAAATGGTCTCAAACTCATGGAAAGCTTAGAGTAAGAACTGAATGAACGTGGGACCTCTGAATTTGGTCTATTCGATATTGAACAAAGAGTAAGAAGATAGAAAAACAGCCATTAGCTTCAAGCTTTTCTGAAACTGAATACCAGAACAATGCTCATGCATTTCTTGTAGTCTTTTGAAGTTACCACATTGAGACAAAGATACAGCTAGGGTCAAAAACATCCTGTCAAGGCCACCTTAAACTGAAGTGAGCACATTAATACAATGTCAATAACTTCTGAGGATTTGTGGAGAAGTATGAGCAGACACATACAATCTGAACAAGCTGAACTATTGGAAGTCATCTTGCTGCATGGCTTTTTTGACAGCATAATGAACAATGCCACTGTCATCACAATAAACCCTACAATTTGAAAACAAGACTGAAAACACTGCAAACACCAGTGAATTTGTGAATAACTTCTGAGGCTAAACATGATAAACTAAGGAAAACTAAGTCTACTGCCTGGCCTTAAAGTCCTGCACATGGAGGCTCCCACAATTCCTTGTCATCTCACACCCCTTCCTGTGGCACCTATGTTTTTACCTTCTACTCCATGGCCCATACAGCCTGGAATGCTATTTACTCATTTTACGTTTACTCATTTACAATCCCTGGAACTGGCCCAGGAGGAGATGACTCAGCCAGAGGGGACTGTGCTATACAACATGTAGGAGTGCACCCACATGTGCAGCCCTGCCATGGTGTTCCCAGACCTTAGAGAGGTAAAAAACAAGAGAGAATTCATCGGATTTTCAAGAAACTACAAAGGTATTCAGGGGCTGGGGGGGTTGTTCATCAGGTACGCGCTGTTCAAAAGAATATTAACGTTTCAAAGGTGTAGCCAATCAATTTCTAATATTATGGAGGGAGAATAAGACAGACCATAGACTTAGGAATTGCTTGGTTAGCAGCAGAGGCTTCTAGGAAATTATCCCAAGCTTCAGCATGAGATGAGAAAACATTACAGAGCACCACAAATCACTGTATCACCAGTTTAGTCACTTGTTATTTGATGCATATTTGGAGTAGAGTGCCAGGACCTCTTAGGTCAGTTTCAGCCACAAGATCTGTGGAGTTATTTCTGTGCCCAGCTCAGTTCTGGAAGTCCATAAGTAATTTTTTTTTTTTTTTTTTTTTACTTTTCCATTTTTTCCCCTTGTGGACTGTAAGTGTTCATTATTTTATCAATGTTAACAATGGAATATATGAGTAAAATTTCCAGAGGCATCTAAATGACTTAAGGACAATAAATCCCATTGGCTTTGGATTCTAAGTCAATTAGATGCATTTGAAAATTTTACCTTTTATCTGCATGCTTCATTAGTCAGATTTATTAACCAATCATTTAGGAAAGAAGGGGCCAGAGCAAAAGGATCCCCAAAGTGTAAAATTTACAACACTGCTATCTATTCTCACCAATTGCCCAAGTTTAATTCTCTAATTTAATTCATTAATTAAAGAATATGCTAATTGACTGAAAAACTCAGGCAGATTTTTCTCTCTGAGCTCTCTCCTGTTGAGAAAAATGGATCCCAGCTCCTAGCAAAATATACATGTCAAGCATAAGACCACTGAAATTCTTTTCAGTTCTACGCTCCTGTTAGCGTAGGAGGACTTTTCCCCGTTGAATATACTATTTCACCCAAATTTTCCTAAGAAATGGGATTTTCTTAGCTTGTACTTCTCATCAGTTCTCTGGCCCATTGCATTCCATTGTCAGCAATTTCATCCCAAATATTCCAGCCTCAGTTATTCTCCACTCTTAATTCCCCTCATTTTGCTTCATCTCTATGCCCTAGTCCTACCTCAGATAATTCCCCTCTGTTTTTGCCAAGATGGAGCCAAATGGACAAAAAGCCTAAAGGACTTAGAAAAGCATCTCTGCAGAGCAAAATATTTGTGTTTCACTGTAATTTCTTTTTTCCTTACTGCTGACATCTCTGCAGGTAGCTTTTTTGCCTCTGGGCAATAGGGTCATAGGTTTATACTACAGCAAAAGGGGAAGGCTGCAGAACTTCCTTTCCTCTTGGCCCAACACGGCATGTGTTCTCTGCCCTGTATTTCTCCACTGTTCCCATCTGCTACATAAACATGTAATAGCCCACAACTATGTTGAAAAGCTGATAAATTCTGACACATTGGCCCATTTTCTCACTTAAGCCTACAGTATGAATAGTATATGGCCTTCTCGGCGGGAGAACATATTCAGGTCCCATCCCTGTTTTTTCAGTGTTTTTCAGTATAAACCCTTTCAGATTCAGAGCTGAATATCATACAGCAACTATTGACCTCACATTCATGATAAAAAAGAAATCAAAACCCCTAAACAGTGCTGGGATTATTGGTCTGTGAATATTTCTGTCTATTTACAGTAGATCAGAATTAGTAAGAGAGATAGAATGGAGGTTTTATATCATCAATTTAACATTAATTACCTAAATCTCTTTGAGGATATGTAACAGAAAGCCCCCGACATTTGTGTCACAAAGATTATTATAACATATTGCCAAGTCATAGCCTTGCTGCACTGGTAGATAGAATTCAAATTCAAATCCAGGCTAAAGATGCTACAGCTGTCACCCTTGCCCAGCAAAGCCCTCTTAGGTTCAAAAGTTAGCCATCCTCCTGCCTGCCTGCACCAAATCAGTCCTGATCCCTGGAGATTACTAATCCTGATTTCTCTGCACATAGTTGACAGGAAGAATAAAGCTATTGTGCCTTCCTAATAATTCAGGCTAATCACATATTTATAAAAGAAAATTAGGAAAAGTGATTAACTCCTTACAGTTCAGCTATTGATATTATAGAGTTAAAAATAAAGAGGCAGCTGGAATAGTTTAAAATGTGTTTAAATTTTAACACAATGTTATAAAATAATAAATGTTTAAATAACTACATTTTGGATTAGCCTAGTTGCCCAATATTGTACCATAGTCACCAAGGAAACATCAGCTGATGTTGACAGAGGCTTTCATTTTGGACACACTCATTCGACCTAAAAGTGCAGATATAACTCATGGCAGGTCCAGTTCAGAGGTCCACTCTTTAGAGGAAAAGGTTCAGTAACCATTTGAAATAAAAAAATCCCTGTGTAGTATGGCTGGAATCCCTGCATGTTAGGAATGATTTCCATCCTTATTTTTGTATGTATTATAGTGCTACAAATCCTAGAGTGATTCTGGATCCAGTGCTCTAGGCACTGTCCAACACAGAGCAAAGAGATAGCTACTACTCATGAGTGTTTGCAATTGCTAGCAGTTTGGTATTCAAAAACTTAAAAGTAGACTTTAAAAATGACAAACCAGAAAAGCCTCCAAAAAGCACCATGCAGTCAGCCATCCCATCACACCATAGGTTTAGGCAGAAGCTGTTCCCCTATCCCTGTATTCATGGTATTTCCCTCGTCTCCCGCAGAAGTGTTGACTCACTCCTGACTTTCTCAAGTTCCCATTTGAGGAGAGGCTGAGCAGTGCTTGGTGCCATCAGCATGTAACAAAGTCACAGGCACACAGCACCTTTCAAGCAAAAAACACAGTATATCAGCAATTGGGCCCCATGGCACATAAGGTCCTCTAGGAACAGAGCAGGAAATGGTATATTTAAAGAGAGCAATATGCTGGAAGAAAATGAATTACTGAATCCACCCTCATATTGTCCTGTCCCCAACAGCAAGCAATTTAAAACAGTGTCTTCTGTGCAGTAACACCTTAAAAATAAAGTGATATGCATATTTTTGTTGTTGAAAATCTTTACTTTTATCAGGCACCAGACACCATGAATATTGTCAAAAACTAGTAACTTTTGGATTCTTCTCCATATACTGACAATCTGTTCAGGCATCCAGGAAAGGAATGGTGAAAACTTTACTAATGTTTTGAATATTAACCTTTAAGCTCAGTCAAAAAATAGAATGAAAATACAATATTTCTATGGAGATCCAGCTATATTTCAAGCACTTCCTTCCCTTTGACCCAATTCCATATTTACTTCATCTTCCAAACTGTTATTTAGAAGGGGGTAAAAGCAAGAAAGAAAGACAGACAAACAGGCTAAACAGGCCAAACAGCAGGATATCAAAAACCACGGTCCTCTTAGCTGAGACTGAGCACACAAGCAGAGGGACCTGTTAGCAAGTGTAGTATGTATGTGACGAAGGAACTGCAGGTTCAAATCCTTGCTCTGCTTGACTTTGCTTTTCATGATCAATATTTAATAAATCTCCATTCAAAATGATTCAGAGCTTGGACCATAATGTTCCACATACAACAATTTTTTCAAAACTTCTCCATCTCATAATGGATGAGCAAAATGTGTCGATACCTTAAAATATACTGAAAATTTCTGTTTTCCAGACAACCTCATTTCAGAATAAGATCTGCAATACTCAATTTCATGTTTCCAATTTATCATTGGCCAGTATTTTCTTATGAGAAGAACAGGAGGTTTTAAGAGGTTATAGCTGAATTAGGATGTATTTTATCTAGGAAAAACAGTGTATTCCTAATAATTGTTTAAACCATAGTGAAAAGAAACAGGTACAGCTCTAATGCACTTTAGCCAGCTGAAGTAAATCTCATTTGTTTATCCTAACCAGTTAATGGGTTAAAAATGGTTCAGCACTATATTTACCTCTTATTCTGACACTGTCTGACGAATGGATTGTTTCTTTCATTTTGCCTTTTTCAGTCATCCTTGAAGACTGTGAATTCATTTGTGAATGTTTTTCTCCCAGTCCTCCTCTCTCTTCTTTTATATGATTCATGCTGAATGCTCGTTATCCACCCATTGAGTCGTTTGGTTGTGGACATTCCCACATTCCCAAAGAAAATAAAAGAGATTCCAAAATAAAATAGTAAAACCAGAAGTTTAAAATGACCTTTTGGTTTCAATGAGCAGGAGAAGAAAATGAGTGTGGAGGAAAAAAAAAGCTCATGTTTACAAACATTTATCTTCAATTATTAACTATTTATGGAGGGAAATAGTCACAGATACATGATTGGCAAATTGACTTATGTTTAAATAATGTGTCTAAAGTTTGACTGAGCACAGAAGTTCATCTTTAAATAAACAAATGGTGCCATAATGTTATAGTCATTAAATATAAACAAGCAGCGGTCATGGTACCCGCCTGCCACACTAAAGTTGTGCAGAAGCATCTGAGTTTCCTTGTCTTTCAGTAAACTGTGAAGAGGTTTCTATCAGGGAAAGCCACTGAAATGCAGTGTGCTCACAGTTTTCCTTTCGTTGCATCTCTTCATTCAATGGCCAAGCCTGCTGCTGAACTGTGGTTGCTGGGAATAGAAATAGAGGAGCGTTTCCTAATGTTGCCAGCACAAATAGGTAACTTGAGCTCTCCCTCCAAATACTTCAGCTTTTCTGCTTTCATCACAGAATCATGTTTAACATGTCTTGGATACAATACCCCATTTGAGGTGCAGGAGACAGAGGCAGAAACAGGCAGATAACCAGGGAGTTTTGTTTGGCTGATTTGCTGGGTCTGTATCTGTTGCTGAGCCCATTATCACCCTGTGAACTTCCAGCCACTGTCCATCTGTCTGGTCTCCATCTCTCACAGTAGCTCAGCTGCACTGCCAAGCTTCTCATCCCTGTTTTGCTGCAATAAGGACTAACAGTTTCTCATCCTCACAACAGAAATTTCTATTTCTTGTTTTTGTTTGTTTTGTTTTGCTCTTTGTTGTTGTTTGGGGGGGGGGGGGGGGGAGGGTTGTGAAGTCAGAGTAGAATGATGGTGCATCCAAATCTGAAGAGGTGAGAGGGAGTTGGTAACTGCAATGAGGAAAATACTCTAGAAGAAGAAATTATTTTCTTCTGTCACTAAAATGCTGTTAGGAAAAGCTGTAGACATTCTCCATAGGATATATTACTTGCACACTTGAAATGTAGGACTTGGGAAAGAAGTAATCACTCCTCTTCTTCACATCTCCTTTCCCCCTATCTGTGCGTCTCCTAAATCTTACTCCAGTGGCAAATATTTTTAGCCTATTTGAAGGGCACTGCTGTAGCTGCTTGCAGTGAGAAGGACTGCTTGGTGGTCACTGTAGTACAAGGAGCACTCAGTAGAATAGGACTGTGAGCCTGGACTCAGCATTTAAATCAGACATAAAGCAGATTTCAGAGTCAAAGTCTCCTTCTTGCCAGCCGCTCCGAAAAGTAGGTTTGTGTTCTCAATAGGGTGGAGCTCTTCATCCATGGTTTTAAATTGTATATGCACCACAGAAGCAGTTTGTTTCTTGCCTCCCCCTTTTCGATTCATGAAATGCATGTTTACCACTTCATGAAAATCATGTTAAGCAGTACATTTGGGGAAGAAAAAGAAAAAAAAAAAAAAAACTGTCAGTGGTGATTGAAACAAAAAGGCATTCTCCACTGGGGCAAGCAAAGTACCTCAGGTAAGTAGCCTCTGCCCATCCATACATGACTGGATAGCATATCCAAGCTGTCCATTTCACAGTGTGCAGCAGGTCAGACCAATCATTCCTCTATACTTCGTGAAATTATCTCTGCAAATGTGAAATGAGAGTGAAATGCTACCAACTCATTATCTACCGGCTTGTGTCCATGTCAATCCATCACTTTGTTCTGGGCAATGGTAAATGATTTAGAAAGAGGCAAATCCATAAGGAATTAGATCTTAGTCATTTTAAAAACTTATCAGACCACATTACAAACAATGGTGTGTGCTATGGAAAGCATTTTTAGCTTGGGGAATGCAGATGAGAAAACATAGGGATCGAGCAATTAAAAGCCTTGATTCCCCCCTCCCACCTCCAGCATATGGCAGAAAATTGGACCAGAATCAAGCGATGTCTCTCCGCAGCGGAGTCTGACTTCTGACCTCTAAGACAATGGAGTCACAAGCTATCCTGAGACTTGATTGAGAAGCCACTTCAACATTTCCATAAGTCATTCTGCCATTGCAGATCTGTCACAATTTTGTCATAAAGTTTGCAGAATTCTGTTGACATTGTGTCATCTCAATAAATGCAAAGGGAAAAAAAATGAGTCGGGGCAGGTGCGAGCACAGATTTCAAGTCTAATGCGTGGGCTGCTGCATGTCTTCTGACATAATCTAGGCTCTCATACTTGATGTTTTTCTGGAGCCGTGGTGAACTCTTCCATCCTTTAAAGCGATCAACCTCATTTGACTAATTTGAGAAAAAAAGAAAAAAAAAGAAAAAAAGAAAAACACTTCCCTTCTCAAAGCATCCTCGGCCAAGTTGGATCTTTAAAAAAAGTAACTTAACAATTTGGGGCCTGGTTGTCATTTATATGAAGGTCACTTCACACTGATCTGGCTGTGTAAACGGGCCATAAGTTATTTCTACACCCACTTGAAAGACCTCTTACGCTTGCCAGAATGATGTAAAATGGCCTCAATGTAAGTGAGAATTCAGGCTCTTATTTTTAAAGCACTATCCCTTTAGGGAGATGCATCAGTCAAGCACATTATATTCCACTAATTATCTTAATGAAAGCCTATGGTTTGCAGAAGGCAAACAAAATGGCCACTGACAGCACTACAGAAACAACACTCAGGACACGCAAGTCCCACAGAAGAAGGTCCCAGAGCCTCCAGTGCACCTAAATAATTTCCTAGCTTTAACATCTGACCAGTTCTTTTATCTATTCCAGTGATTAAGCTCATTGAGAATTTGAGGCCTTTTAACATGAAAAGGTGCAATGCACCAAGATGTAGGAGATCTGTTAGTATGAGGCATGGTCAGATATTCCCGTTGCTCCAGCCTTACTGATTATTTTTCCCATGTGCTCAGTTCAGCTGTAATGGGAAGATATTTGTGCAACCAACCCTGCTGGCATATGAGTTTCAAATTAACACAGGGAGCCTACACCTGAGAGGGTGTTCATGATCTTCTGAATGCTTGCATGTTGGTGCTGTGTGACTGAATTTGCACACATGACTTATCAGCTATGATGGTAGCCTATGATTGTTTAATACGGACCAGCCTGAAATGGGCTAATGAATAGGCAACAAAGAAGAAAAAGTTTTGGAGGCTCTGGAACTGGTGAGGTTTCACATCAGTATCACCAAATTTAATGTTTATTATTATGATGATTTGTATTTATTTTATCCCTCAGTCATCCATCTGGTAGTATTTGAAGAGATTTTTTAATATTCTTTGTAAAAGTTGCATTTGTGACCTGGATTCTTTGTATGGGAAACAGGATAAGGCAACTTAGGAGGGTGCTACAAGGGGCAAGAAATGAAAAGATAGTTTGTTTAGGTAGAGTTTTGGGGCTTTACTACATTTAATTTCACTCTAAACCCCCCAAAAAGAGTGCGAGGGGGTTAGAAACATAGAGCTTAAACTGATAGAAAGAATTGTGTGAAACATGATTTGAGCCCAGTCCAGACTTCAGCTTTGTGGGCTCTGGGAGAGCTAACACATTCAGATCCCCAGGCAGATGCCTCCCAAATCTCCATCACTAATCCCCAAGAAGCCTTCTGTTATTCTCTTATCTCCATCAGGCTGAGACAAACCTTCTCACCTCTGTGTAGCTCCCAAAGCAGGCAAAACCAAATTGTCTAACTTTTGGAAGGAAATGGCAAAAACAAAATCTTTACTAACTAGTTTTAATCAGTGTCTACTAATTTCAAGTGTACATCATTTCAATGATATGATATTTAATAAAAATATTCCATTTTACACCACTATACTATGACTTTTAAAACTAAATGTTTCTATAAAAAGATATGGCCCAAAAGCTAATTTTTCCTCCCTTACATGCATCACAACCGTTATGCATTTGACCTTTATTCCCCTCATTCTTAATTTAAGATCTCTTATTTATCTCCCTAACCAGTGGGCTTGTATAAATCAGATCTCATTCCCTTCAAAGTAATTATCAACCAGTGAGTTGTTAATTTCATTTTGGATCTATTTATGTGCAAAACATGAAAAACAAAAGGCCCACATGTTACCGCACCTCCAAAATGTGAGCGTTAATATCTTGGAATATATACAGATACTTCTTTAAGACAAGATGGGGAGCTGCCTGACAACCGAGAATTTTCAAGTGCCAGTTTTGCATGCTGTGACTCTTTAACTTTAGATCCCTGTTATATGCCCATGAACTGAACAGGGCTAGCATGAGGCTTCTGGGCAAACCAAGAGAGGAGGCAGCCCCAGGGCTTCGGGTGACCCTAGGAACTTTCCCAGCCCTGCTCCCCAGTGTAGAAGTGGATCGCATCAGTTTCAAAATGTAATCAACATCCAGCATCTCCCATCAACCCTGCTCTCAACCATGTGGTCCTTACCTTACGGTTCTCTGCTCAGAGGTATGGCTTGTGAAATGCAGGTAACAGGGTTGGAAAGTTGAAGGAACTGTGTCTTCATCCTACCAGAGAACCATTCTTCGTCAGATCTTCTGTGCAGGGATGCGGATTGCCTTGTCCAGACATAACAAGCATGAAGGTCCAGAAGCCAAAGAAGAATTTCTTCCTAATATCTAATCCAAACAACAGTAGGAAGACAGGAACTATCATGAGTAACATGATGACAGCACACACTGAGCATCCGACATCATCAGAAAGGCATATTCTTCCAATTCTTTTGTGCACTGAAAGTCTAAAACCAATTATAATGCCAAGAGGTTGCTTTTAGATTTGAACAGGAACAAATGTTGGAGTGAAGTTCTCTGCCTACATTTATCAGGACAAAACTTGTATTTCTGCTCTGGGATAATAGCTGGGTTTTAATTCAAAGGCCTCAGGTGGGTATGTAGGAATTTCACTAACCCCAGAAAAATGTAACTAAGGAACAGGTTATCTTTTCTCCCTTTATTGAAATTTATTGAGACTTTATTGAAAGTCTACAGTTGCAGCAGACACAGACTTTCACCCATCAGTGAGTTTCCCAAATTGAACTTGTTTTATTTAGATATCATCCAGGCACCCTCCTGCCAAAGTCATACTCTTGTATCAAGAACATAAGGGTTTTGACTGAGAAAAGGATCTAAGTTAAAAGCATCAAGTAAGGCAAGTACTTGAACAGCAATATGTTCTGTTAATAAACACATTAAATGTTTAAATGGCTGGCATATACACAGTGAAGTTCTACCTTCTATCGCCCAGCTCCTGGAAGATGGACAGGTACCTTGATTAGTTCTCCTCTTTGATATCCCCCTGACGTTTTCTGGAATGCTGAAGAAATTCCATGTCTAAATGACAAGTGAGGGAAAAGAATTCAAGAGCTAATCAGGAAGAAAGCATGATACCAATAATACAAGAACTGAAGGCAGCTGACCAGTGTCTGGGCAGGATGCCTGGAAGAGGTGTAATGGATAGGTCTGCAACTACTCAGCAGCACAGATTTCGTTGGTCTCATGTATCCCATTAGGCACTGCACAATCAAGTTTCTGTCATGTCTGGAAAGGGCACTGCAAGCTTCTGTTCTGATCTTCTCTGTTTTGTTTTCCTTTCCACAGACACAAACGAAGAAGGGAACAGAAAATATCAATGCAGGGAACGCCTGTTGTTTATGAAGCAAAGTCAGCACAGCCCGGAATTATGAGAAAAACTGCAGAAAGCAAAATGGGGTGGAACACGTATATCTCGTGTTTCAGAATAACACCAATGTCACTCTTTCCTCCTCTTCCCAAGCAGCATCACAAAAGTGACTCCAGCTGGCCCTGCTCAGAGACAGAACTTCTGGAAGAAGCAAGCATCCATGGTCACTTTTTGCATTTAAATATATCAGAACCAAAACAAAGAGACATTTTTTTTAAATGTTGAAGTGGAAGTATGACATCACCTTCAGATCTTCCTTTTGTCTGAGAAGTCCCAAGACTTCTTGGTCCTCTTCTTGGAATGTAGAGACAGATCTGCTCATCCAGCTTTTGTCCTAGTATCTAGGGTATACTTCAGAGGTATAACTGTCTCCTCGTACCTTCATTTCTGCAACTCTTTTTCTGGGACTCCAAATCAGCTTATTCCAAGGAAATGGAAGTGTGATTCTACTGACAGTTTTGCTCTTTGGCTCAATTTACCCACTGCTGCTAGCCCTGTTATTATATCCAATGCTGTTACCCATCAACCATCCAAAATAACCACCCTCCCACAAACACACCATTCCAAATTCACTTATTGCCATGACTCAATCAGCTCCAGCTCCAAAAGTTGTTTTTGTCATGAGATTTATTGCATCAAATAAGTTACTCCCCGCTTGCTAATATCTATAACTTTACCTGTCATAGTTCGGACTAAGGGGGATCTATCTGTCTGAACAAACAGGAACCTAGCACAGAAAGTCAGATTCCAGAGCTCTGCTACTTATTGAGGAGTTAGGACCAACACCTAGCCAGAAATTAGAGGCAGACAACAAAAAAACAGCAAGAAATAAAGTTAGTGCTGACCTTAGCAAATTCTGATGCCAACGAAAAAGAATGAACAAGGCATACCCTCATACTTTCCTAAGTATCTAGCATAACTACAGATAGGATAAGATCTAGCATAACTACAGATGGATAGGATAGGATAGGATAGGATAGGATAGGATAGGATAGGATAGGATAGGATAGGATAGGGTAGGGTAGGGTAGGGTAGGGTAGGGTAGGGTAGGGTAGGGTAGGGTAGGGTAGGGTAGAGTAGGGTAGGGTGGGACGGGACGGGACGGGAGAGGTCTGGTAGCCTATTAAACCCACTTATTGATACCATAATACCTATGAACTTGGCAATATTTCTGCAGGTAATTAGACAAGTTGTAAAATTACTTCTTTATTTCATAAAGGTTAGACATAGGTGGACAAAGGTGAGTTAATTCTAATATTGGCAGCTGGGTTACACATGCTATGCACACACACATGCACAAAAAATCCTCATTATTAAATCACAAAGCAATTAAAAAATTAAAAATTTCATAAGACCCCACATAAAAGAAATACAAGTGTTTAATGATGGATTATAAAGTGAAAGTGAGAAAAAAGTAAAAGCTCAGCTGTCTCAGGGGCTTCCCTTGCAGCCTGTGATACTGATTTCTGTCTTCACCCTCACACAAGCCGCAAGAGCTAATAAATTCCTGGCTCCCCTGCCTGGGAGCCAAGGCCGATTAATATCTGCCTACCTTGTTACCTAATTCATTATGGAATAGCAGTTAATTTGATTTGATATTATTTTAATAAAATTCTGTAATATATTAGATTGTTTCAGGCTATCAAAATAATTTTCCAATTATTACGGTTACTCAAGCAAGTCTTTTTTTCCCTTCATGAGCGGCAGTTGGTCTGACTCAGAATACATTAGCTCCTACAGCTTCATCCTGGCCAGAGGAATACGAAGTATATGCATGATTACACCAGAAATGTTATTGCCAGTAATGTGAGCCTGCAGATCAAGGCACAGAGTCCAGATTGATGTGCAATTACAGATCCCCATGACGTCATGACATTGGTGGTTACCCTTCTACAAATGAGTTAATGCATTAATACACATATATAGTTGCACACATACACATATACATATGTGCATGCATGCATGCATAGTAATCTCTGTTATTTTCTGTCTCCTGATACTAGTCTTTGAGGGGCAGCATTACTTGAAGGCAATGTGGCATAGATGTCACACCTCATAGGAACTAGCGTTTCTTGCTCCTGGCCTAGGCAGTGCTGGTCAGTCCAGAAGGAGAGGGTGGATGAGTTTTGTAAGCAGCATGAGTTTCCCTTCGTTATTTCTTTTTGTTGTTGTTATTATTGCTGTCATCACTTTTGGCCACTTCAAAAAATAGCGATCATCCCTTCTTAGGAAGTGTCAGGCTGCACTTTTCTCTTGGTTAAAACAAATGTCTAAGAGCCAGAGAAAAGAGAAGACATCGGTTGAACTTGATTGAAATAGGAAAAGGCAGCCTAGACAAAAGAGCAGGTGCAAACACGGCCATTCCATTTGCAGATGCACTCAATGTCACAACATTTCTGCCTGGGTACATAAGAGCATCTTCATATGCTTCTAGGGTTGAGAGTGTGGCATACCTGAACACTCTCATGGCTTACTCCTAGTTCCCCGAGACTGGGAAGGCATTTGCGATCATCTTCACTAGGGGCGGAACTGTTTCTGCATTAGTAATTTCACATAGTGCGTGCAACATAAATACAATTGATTAGCTGCTCTGTCTCTCCCTTTCCAAAATAGCTTCCCCAAAGTGCTTCTGTTCACATGAATATATAAAACATCTCTAATGCTATGCTGTGAGTCAGGAGAGGGTCCTGAATTTTAAATAGTGGAAGATGATGTTTGGTCCTCAGAAGTAAGAACTGACAGGACCACTTGCGTCTCTCTCAGATCATCATTCCAGTGAATACCTTGACACCTTCCCTATACTTCTGAAGCAATCTCTGACCCTGCTGGGGTTCATCCCATGACAATGTTAAAATTCTCCAAGGATTTTTATTTGGCCATTCTGTCCTACCATTTCTTCCTCTGGACTGAAAAAGTTCAAGCACCTGAGTTTAAGCTGCTGATCATTTTTAAATGATGGTTTTCTACCTTATACAGTACATCAAAGTTCCTATTTCATATTCTGCCTCCAAAAGTGGTTATTCCCATTCCATTCAGCTATCGTAGAAGAGTGCTGGATGACCCATGGGATGTATGTCAAATATGATTTACAACCTTTTTCGTGCTTCGGCAGAACTCAGCAGAAGCATAAATGGATCAGAACATACCCTACATGTGTGAAGAAATACAACTTCTTTTTGTTTTAGTATTTGCAAATTGCGTTATTATTTCCATTGCTTAGCTATCATTAGGTACATGAAATAGCACTGTTAATAGCAGAGCGTTGCAACAACACTTATTGTGCAAAGAGTTTATTATTACAAGTAAATTGTATGCAACCTGCCAAGTGAAAGCACTATCATATCAAACATACAGGTTAGTGTAATTTTTCCTTCTGTGCATCAATGTTTCTTAACTTGTATTCACATTTGGTTGGGTTTAAATTGTTGAGACAGAAATGATATTGTCTACCAAAAGGATATTAGTGAAAGATGAAGGGATGGTGCAGATGCCTAGCATAAGGTTATTTTTCACTCTACTACTTGACAGTAAGAATTTCTCTAAGTTTTCCTTTCAAAATGATTTCATTTTTTCCACAAATTACATTTTTTCTACAAATTACATTTTTTTCAAATCCTTATAGGATAAAATATAACATATTGTTGCTCATCACTAAAATCACATACACAAAAGACTGTTGGAGGCATTCACTGTTTTAAAGAGACATATTTCCATAAAGAAGCCACCTGTATAATATTTGATGACTAGAAGGCTTGGCTGATAATCTGTCTCTCACACCAATTTTTAGTCCTAGAATATGCATGCCTTTTTACATTACTAATAATTTTAAAAGATGTTTTAAATGTAACTATCACATTTTAAAAATAGGCAAAAAGACTTACAAAGAATCCTGACTTTATCTTTTGAAAAAAAAAAAAAAATCCATCATTAATCATAACTGAAGTTTTTCAGTCACTCAGTATTAGTGATGCTGAAGTGAATTAACTAAAAGGCTTTCATGCTTCTTGATCTTAGATCCCATGCCTGAAACCCTCATTCATTCAAGTCATCCTTACTCACGTAAGTTGCCCTATTGAAGTCAATGTAGCTCAGCATGTAAGTAGGGTTTGAAGAGAGGCCTTTGGTATATAAAAGCAGGAAACAGAGTTGGTTCTCATGAGTCTTGCATAGAAACTGGTAGGTTTACATTCTTTTCAACATCTCTAATGCATAATCAGCTAAAATGATTTTAGATCCTAGAAATTGCTACAAGATGGTTATAAATTCTTTGTGTGGACAACTTTTCCATTTGGTGGTAAAACTGGAAGGCCTTATCACTCTTTTATAACTTTCTATATAATTTTTATGAACGCAAACATAAGGCATCAAAGACTGCAGGCTGAAAACTTCTCTGTGATCCAAACCAAGTGGCAAAATTAAGTCCTGAAAAAGTTACGAATCACATCTGGTTTATGGTCTGCTTAGAAGACTTGGCCTGAGAACATAGCACAGGAGCAGATTGATGCAGAATAAGGCTCAAATTTAATAATCAAGCTTGGTTACTGAATACAGCTATAAAGATAGATGAAATGAAAAGTTTGTATTACATGTCTCCACTCATCACGTAACAAAAGAACATAAAATAAGGAGATGTTTTAAGACAAAAAGCATGGTCTGCACTGAAAGGGCATCAGATGTAAACAATATGGGATTAGACTTTATTACAAACAATACTCAAGGAAGTTTGTGATGTCCACTGCCTGATAATGGGTGAGGGACCTGAGAACCTTAGGCCCACACTTCCATCACTTCTATTTGTGCTTCTCTTTACACAAGTGACTGGAGGTCACAAAATCTTTTGTTATTCAATTGGAAATGGAGGGCTCTGCCAGGATATTAGCATTGCCAAAGCTATGTTCTCCACCCTTCTTCCCCTCTCCCTTCCCTTCACTCCACCCCTCTTCCCCCTGGGTAGTCCTTCTTTCTTCTGGCCAGGAGAGTTGTTTTGGTAATGCTGTACTCATCTCACCCTCCTCTGATCATGAGTCCTACAATACAACCTGTTTTGGATGGCATACAGTAGAAAAGAACAATTTATTGAAAATTTGCATACTGTGCTATTATAATAACTCTTATTATATACATTGTTTGGCTATTCATCCACATATTCTACAAGTAACAGAACAAATCCAAGGAGCAGCTATAGGCTCTCCCAAACGTAGCTTTAGTTACGGAAGCTGGGACATGGGCATGATAGAAGTGAAAATCATGGAAGTGATATAGCCCTAGGGAAATGTTCTCACAATAACTGATGACAACCCAAACAGAGAAGATTTAATGTGCTTTTGTTCCATGGCTGGACTTTCTGAATTGCCCCGTGAAAAACTGTGGCCACAGTGAAGATTTATCTTTCTAGATATCTACCTTAAGTATGTACATGATCCCCCATTTCAGTGCCTCAGCCTCTTGCTTTCTTTGACACATTAACGTTCCAGCATCCTCTTGGAACTGCTGGTCCCATTTAATAGCTGAAGAGTTGAGGCACAACTGCTCAGAGTTGTTGAAGGCCTATGGGTGTCCTGACTTTTCAAATGTCTCTACATATAAACTGCAAAGTAAGTATATCCAAAGGATATCCCCTTACTAATGTGTTCCTTTGTACTTTAACTGCTGTTAAATTTAGCACACACACATACACAAAAAAATAAAATAAAGAAATACATACAGTTCATAGTATACAATGTATAGTATACAATGCCTACTGTGCAATATAGTTAAGGCTGTTCAGAACTAAGTCCTCCTTATCATACGCGGTGGGTTGGAAAAATGTTTTAGACGTTGTTGCACAGTATTTCTCCTAAATAAACATCAGTTTATCTCTCTGGTTTTTAATAAGCACATCACAGTCATTTTCTATAAGTAACTTTCCTTCAGAATATATTTTCAGAGTATACAGACTGTTTCTCATTTTTTTGTGTGTTGTTTTTTTTTGTTACTGTTTTGTTTTGTTTGATTTTGTTGAAGACTGCCAATAAATGCCTATGTACAGGAGGAACAAAGCTTTGAGAAGGTCAGTCTGTATGAAGAAAGCTTCATGCAGTATGGTGATGAATGTCTACTTTTTCTATAGAACAACAGATACAATCAGCATCCCGATTAAGAAGAAGGTCAAATAAAGGGTAGAATGCATGGAGAGAAAAAAACAAAAAGAAAAAAAAAAAAAAAAGAGTATATGTTAATCAGTGCGCAAATGTTACCGGACTTCTGAAAACCAGAAGCAATCTCTGGGTTCAGGGGCCTCAGCATCCTCAGTCTACAGCTATGCAAGCAAAGATACTTGTCTATGGAAATAAATAGGACGTATTCCTCTTCCACTTACTGGGGCATAAATCACAAGCAATGGTGAAAGTACTAGAGGAAAAAAGTGTAAAATTATGTAACTATTATAAAGACTGAATTAGATTTTCTCTCATGCTAACTTTTGGATTCTTAGATATATGTTCCTAAAGAAATATATCTGATTATCTCTGATTATCTAAGCATATCACAGCTCTGGTCTGAGGCCTCAGTTTCTATAATACTTGCATGAGTATAGAACATATATACTTTACTGACTTCAGAGAAAACTGTAACAAAAGCTGTTTTAAGGATTCAGAGAGAAAGGATGAATAAAGGTTAGACGTACTGCTGTAGGTTCAAAGAAATGAAACAGACTATACACTCTGCCTTAGTCTTCTTGTGCAACTTTTGATGAGACATTTAATGTTTAAGCTTTACAACTGTAATATGGGGGAAATACCATTTCTCACTTTCACAGAGGTGGTCAGAGGATGGACACATTAAGATAATGACCTGTTCAGATCCAACTGCAAGAGGCCTACAGAACCAGTAGCACATGCAGCAGTTCAACTGGGAGTTCACCCTCCCAGTCACCAGAAAAGGAGAGGCAATGATCCTAGGAGTGATCAGTTGCACAAGAGACGTAAAAGTGAGGTAATTAAAAATCATTGGGTAGAACAGTGATGAAGTTTGAGTAATTGCATTCCCCCTACTTAAAAAATAACTCCCTGAAGCTTCAGTTAGATCTAGGATTTCTTTTTATTTTTCATTTGAAGACAGCAGGTGTTGTGCTATATTGCTGTGCCTTGTTAACAAGTTGCCATGTTTCTCCTTAGCAGTGGATTTGCAAAGCAATTCCCTTTAGTATTTAAAACACTTTGTGTCTCTCTGAGGTGAAAGAATATATAGATGTAAAATCAGCCATACCTGGAAAGGCTTGTTTTCTTCGGAGTGTAGTGAAGGATTTAAGTGGTCAGAGCAGGTTTTGAAGGTAGGGAGCAGTAGGACATGGACATTCATGGGTTCCTGAGGACAGTCTCAAGCCCAGTGGTGTAACCATACTTATCAGTTCCCAGTGACTGTCCCCACCATTCCCTTCGTGGGACAGATGATCATACAGATTGATCACTGTCCAAATCAGTGAGTTAACTCAGGCTGCATTTGGCAATAATGTAAGTTAGTATGGTTGCATTCACCCTCTGGTCAATGAGTTTTTTTCTGTAGTTTGTTCTGTCAGCCCGGACACATGAGAAGCAATTCTCAAAAGGAGCAAAAATAAAAGATCTGAGGAGAAAAGCATTTCTGGGGAGAAATGCTTAAAGCCATTTTGACATCTGTAAAGTAGACGTGTCTAAGATGTGAGCTTTCCCAGAGGCCTCACAACTTCTTTGTCCCTGTTAGCAAGCTCCAAGCACATGGAGAATCCTGTAATACTGATACAAGCAGAGTTATTGCTTTTATTCTAAACTTATCCCTCCTACTTTTGGGGCACAAACTGAGTTGAAGCAAAGGAGACGTATTAGAATGAGAAAAGCTACAAAAGTGATCAAGGGGCTGGAGCACTTCTCCTATGAAGACAGGGTGGGGGAGTTGGGGCTGATCAACCTCATCAGGAGAAGGCTCCAGAGAGACCTTACAGTGGCCTTCCAGTACCCAAAGGGGGCTTACAGAAAAGCTGGGGAGGGACTCTTTGTCAGATAGTGTAATGACAGGACAGGGCGTAATGTTTTTAAACTAAAAGAGGGTAAGTTTAGATTAGATATTGGGGAGAAATTCTTCACTGTGAGGGTGGTGAGGCACTGGAATGGGTTGCCCAGAAAAGCTGTGGATGCCCCATCCTTGGAAGTGTTCAAGGCCAAGCTTTGAGCACCCTGGTCTAGTGGGAGGTGTCCCTGCCCACAGCAGAGAGGCTGGAATTAGATGATCTTTAAATTCTCTTTCAACCCAAATCATTCTATGATTCTATGATTCTATAAAATTCTTAGGTTCCTACAGGATAGGATGAACTCAGTCGAGAGTAAAGAGCAGGACTGCCAAACTTAACAAAGAGTTCCTTCATCATACTGGTCCCATTAAATAGTCAGATGGGAAGACATTAGTGAGTTCTCAAGATAAGTGGATGGGTAAGTAACCTTTTACTTTGTCTTAAAACCTCCAGTAAATGCTGGGAATTAATCTTCTTGCATAGCAAAGTTTTGCTGCTCTGTTTTTCAGTTGAGATTTTCAGTGAAAACTTGCTCTATGTCATCATTTCAATTTCCTGTGAGCTTTTTTTGCCATTCAAAACATGATCATATAAACATGTTAGACTCACTTCACCCCTGTACAGAGGTCAACATAATTTGCATAGCAAATGGGGTTGTTGAAAGAAAATGTACCAAAAGGAAACATGTTCATCATTTTTACATTAAACTCAAATCACAAATTAGGAAAAGCAAAGCAAAAAAGCAACAGGATAAAGGTCTGACACACCTGTAGACTTCAAAAATCAGATTTCTTGTCAGTCTACTCTAGCCTCCAACTCCTAAACCCACTTACTACTATAATATCTGAACTACATCTGATAACAAATCTATCCTAGATTACTTTTCTCAATTTTTGGCCATTCTGGGAGAAAGTGGGCTGATACTTATCTACATGTAAGGAAAAGAGTCCCAGAAAATCTGTGTAGATAAAAGAGGAGGTTTGGGGATTTGTATTTGTCCTTCCTTCACAAGAGTTTACTCTGCAAAGTTGGAATGAAACCCTCATAACACAAACACAAAAAAAAAAAGAAAAATATATATATATGTTCCACATAAGATACTCACATTACTTCATGTGGCAATTTACCAGCAGAGGGTTCAAGAACTAAATAAATTCCAAATAATACGACAGAAAAGAAATAAAAATGGTCCCTCCACTTATATTTCCCATGTTTATTGTTGTTGCTGTTTGTTTTTAAAGGGAGTCAGGAAAATGCTAGTTGGACTCAAAAGTATCTAACTGAAACACAGGGGTATTTTGAGTTTCAAGTTTTAAACACCATAATTCTAGATTGTAAGCTTAGTTATAGCAAAGTAAAGCTGAAGTAAATCCATTGACATCAAATCAAAGCCAGAGACACTGAAGTCAGTTACTCCGGATTTAGAGTATTGTGACTAAGATTAGAATTTGGCCCATGCTGTTGAGATAAGGTCAATGTATATAAAGGAAAATAGAAACCAAGGCATCAGAGAGCACAGGAATTGAGCTGATAAATAGATTGGAAGAGTTTACATGTGAGGAGAGAATTATTTAGTCTTGGAAGAATAATAAAGATGATTAAGAGGTGACTGACTGAGGTATTTAAACTGGCTGAAGATTACTATAAAATTAAGCCTGATGATCTATTTGAGTTTGTTGAAGAGACCAGAACTAGAGGATTTAGGTTTAAGTAAAGTGAGAATCTATGTAAGAAGAATTTAAGGAAGAACTGTTTTACAGAGACTGATACAAAAATGGGAGGTACTTCAATCCAAATTTTAGAGATGCTGTATTAATATTTAAGTATACGCAGTGCAACTATCTTCAACCCAATACATTTAAGTGGTATCAGCCAGTTTTGTACTTGTAAATAACCAATCAACTTTTATAGAGAGCCAATTTCCACTTATGATTTCTTCCCCCAAATATCTGAATCAAATAAAAGCAATAGAGCTTGAAGCAGCACAGGTTTTTGGAGTAATGTTAGTTTTCATGAGGTGCAGATCAGGTCTTGTGCTTTTCTTTCACTCAGCAAGACTGGCAGACTCTCATGCCTTGGGAGTTTGGTTGCATGCACTGGCAGGGTGGCATGAGGAAGCTTACATTTCTGTTGTCCACACATAACCTGTTTGGTGGGTAATTAAAGGATTTTAATCTCCAGCACAGTCAATCTGGCACCTTTCAACAACTCAAACTGACAGGAGCAGAAGACAAAAAAGAAAGCAGTCTTAATTCTCATGAAAAGAGAAAGAAAATAATTATGTGGAAAAGATAAGTCATGAATAGTATATTATTGTGTTTTTTTTTCTATCTCTGAATCACTACTGAAGAAGTTCAAGCTCAGCCTAATGCTCTACCCCTAGCCACCTTTTGAAGAACAGTGAAATTCTCTTTACAACTAGAATTGATTTTACCAACTGTAATAAGGAAATATCCAAGAGAGCAGAAGACTTAAGGGGTAGTCTGGGGTGTTTGTAACCATTAAGGCAAACCTTTATGTGAAGTGTTCGACTACCTGTACATCACCATTCACACTTCTCCAAGTCCTAGAAGGAATTATTTGTGAGGCAGGGGTCTCTGCAGACTTACAGAAAGGCAGGGACAGTGATCGCATCAACAATCTTTATATATGTAATCTTCTGCCTTCCCCAATACCTGCAGCTCTGCTGTTACTCTGCCTCTTATGTGTATTTTTCATGAGGGGAAATGATGAGTTAGTCTAACCAGTGTTGGGCAACTCTGCACAAGAAAGATAAACCTGGAAAAGATCAAATAGGGAAATGACCCAAAACTTTACTTCCCTAGTCCCACCTTGCATTTTCCCCCTTCATTTGTCCTCCTTCCTTACTTTCCCAACCCTACAAACCTTACAAACGGGATTAATCAGGCTAAAGGAAAGTTTTAAGTCACTTTAAAGAATGGCAATAGGAGAGAGTGTTAATATTTAATCTTTTTTTTTCCTCAAATCAGATTATGTTATAAAATTCAGAGGAAATATTATGTCAAGTATATGTGAAATCTCAACACAATTTCGTTCCTTAAGGATCACGTTTTAACTCAGACTGCAGGGGTCCAATGTTATGTGAACACACCTCACTCACCATGTTGGAGAAATTTTTTCAAGGGAGTTTCAAGAAGATGTGCTTTTTGGTCAGAAAATGTGCCATTTTGATGGTAGGTTTTAGGCTGAATTTCCTCTGGAAACAAACGCTCACACAAATTGCTCACCAACAATTACTCTAACCCTTTAAGCTATCACCACTCCCGAATCAGCTTGAAAAGATGACAGCAAACCTGTCATTCACACACAGGGGAAGGGCAGGAAATAGCATAGATCCATGAATCCCAACCTCAAGAAGGTGGAACCCATAAGGTAGGCAGCAAAACTGAGGAGATAGGTGGAATTTCAGATGATCTGTCACCACCTTTTCCTTTGTGAATGCATGCTGCTAACTATTTTCTGTTGCCCCATTCAGGGCTGGATCCATCCTATCTTATTTAAGGAATTAATTGAATGTTGGAAGCAAGGTCACCCGAGATTTCCCACATAACTGATGAAGAAAGCTGTCTGTCATCATAGGGAAATATAATATTTGACCAACTGCAAGGTAAATTGCCTCTTGCACCTCTACCCACCTTTGCCCTGACCGTGTAAGAAGACTACAAGAGCTGCAATTCTAAATCAAATATATGTTACATTTCTAGTTAGGTCTCTTAGTGATTGCAAGGTCCAGTCCTAAGGCAACTGAATCTGTCCACAAGGTATACCATGAAGTTTTGTGAATTTGACTCCTGGAACCCGACACCTAAAAGCTGAGTGAAAAAAACCTTGCAAAGACCTTTTGTGAATCTTTCCTAGGGTCACAGAGAATGTTAATTGAATTTATCCCACGCATAATCTAGGTTATTATGTTAGCCTCGGTGACAACTTTACTTTTTTAAGTCTTGTTTGCTTGAAGAAAGAAGACTGATGTGTTTATGTGGGTGGGCTGGCTGCCTCTCCCCATACTTGAATAGCTTTTTCCCTGAGTAAATCCATTGACCAATTTCAACCACTTGCAAAATCATAAAAATGCTTAGGTTCCAAAGAACTCATAAAAATCAGTGGGTAGAGGAAACCAAAACCGATGTCTCCAATGAGGAAAAAAGAGACCAAAATAGTTCATTGTCCATTCTGGCAATGGCCAACTGTCTGATCAACTACAGCTTGTGCTCTTTTCCTGCTCAACAGGGACAAATTAGAGGGGAAGATTTGGGGGAGAAACTATTAAAGTGTGACAAGCAAGGAGAAATTAGGGAACAAAAGATTTTTATCTTCCTATGTACTGGAAGACAAACACAATTTGTTCCATTACTTACGGAAGAACTTAAATTTTAAATGTGAGCCTGGTAGGTGTGACTGCTTCTCCCATCTTTTTTTTTTTTTTTTTTTCTTTTTCCACTCATAGCTATTACGTGAATGTAAGAGGAATCTCTGTATAAATAAAACTATTTACTTTTTGTTTGTTGTTGTTCTGTTTGGCTCAGGTGAGGTTATTTGCAGTTATATGCTTAATTACAAGACATCAAATATATGCTTTTTTTGTGTGCAGTCCCACTTCTGCACACACAAGTTACAAAATGGAAGAGACTACTTCTTCGTCAACTGCAGTTGGAAAGATGGCAAAAACAGGTTTAAGGCATACTTAATAGATCAAAAATGCTATTTTCACTTGAAGCAAAATGCAGAAATGGTACAAACTCATTTGGCCAACTCACATTTGTTTGATATATTTCAAAATGTGTAATTTTATGCTGGATCAGCTATCATCTGTACTTCTTCAGCCTTCATCAGTCCAGGATAAACACTGCACTGTGTGCTCTGATTAATATGACATAAATACTGTCAAGTTCTTATACCTGAGCCAGATCATATTTTGGATAGAGGAGGATCCATTTGGGCACAGATCTGGGATTAATGAGCACTAAACTAAGGTTTAAACCACAGGTTTCCTCTCTGTTTTAGTAATAAATGGAATCGAAGTGGAAGTTACCGGTTATAGGTCTCCTCTGATGCTGACCAGTTTTCCATATTCAATGGAAGTACATCAGCATTTTAGCACTATATCCATATGAATTTCACTTCCCATCACACTATCCCCAATACTGCAGTGAGCCTGCTTTACTCACAGATGATTATACATAATGGTCAGTGTCTGGATGGAAGCGTGCTGCAGGGACTGTGAGCAAATGAGCTGTCTCAAACTTACAATGTGGGACTGCTCTACCGTTAACAGAATCTTCTGACATTATTTCAAGCAGTGAGATTATTAAGTGTAATACTGCTAAATAGGAGAGGGCATTCAAAGGAAACATCAGCAAAATCATTCATATAAGAAACATACTACCAAATGCTGTATGTGACATTAACCCATCTCTGCCATAAATCTGTAAAGTTCAATTTCAAAATGGCATATAAAATAATGTATTTGTGTGTGTGTGTGTGTGTGTGGCATGGTAAAACAATGCCAACTGTGTGCATAGCAGCCTTTTCCTGCAGTGGAAAAGACTCCCTTGGCTTGCTGCAAGAAAGAGGGGAGAAAGCATTTTAATAATGCAAATAAAAAGGGAACTGGGTAGTTTAAAGGAAATATGGTTACTAGACAGCTGGCAGGACACAGATTTTAAGAATATTCAGATCAAACAGCTGAACATGGAGGAGGTTAAGCTATCTTTCAAGGTCTGATCAAATGGTCAGAAATTACATGTATGTATAATATTTAATGGAAATAATTTTATAGAAGGCAGAAGAAGCCATAAAACCAAAATATCTAACCTGATACCTAATCTCTTCTCCCTGGGCTTCAAAGAGACAGCTTCAGCCCTTGGTAAAGCCTGATCTCAATTTACGACATAGGCATTGTGCTTGAGGGAAGAAGAAATACTCTGAGATGAATTTCACCCAGCTGGATCATGTTGGATAACAAAGCTAACTAGACAAAGTAGTGTCTCCATCTCAGAAAGAGTGCAGCCCTATCTCTCTAAGTGAAAGTCTAAGAAAAGCAGTAAAGAACAACATGAGGCAAAATAGTATCTCATAGACAAAATACTGAATTATAATTCAGAGATCCTGGAATTATTCCTAGCCCTATCTCCAGCCTGCTATGTGAATCTGTTTTTTCATGCTTAGCTTCTCCTTCTTACCCTTACCCATTTTTCCTGTTTCTTTCTACAGTTTCTAGCACAAAGGAGCCTACACATGTTGCTTTAAGCAGTAATAATAGTGACATGGGATAGTGTAAGAGCAGAAGTGCATGCAGAAGAAAATAAATTGTTGCACTCTGTGATAGTCTGCTCCACAACGAGACAGTGTTCCATGAAATTAAACTCATTAGGTATTTGGAAGGACTGAAAAGAGAGAATGCTACTGTCAAACACTGTTGAGGCAAATTGTTCAGTAAGGTTACGCTGAAAGTATCTGGAACAAAATGGTTAATTCCTGTGCACCCAGCCCCACCTGTAAACAAATGTTGGTGTGAGATGTGTTGAGGAATTGAAAGCATTGCATCTTTTAACCCAGTCAGAAGGTTCAGCCAGTAAAAAGATGTAACAGAGCTGGATTATATCTGCAAGTATTGCTTTGGAAACTGAGATGAAAGAAAGGATGCCTTTGTGGTGAAGGAACAGAATTATTCCTACAATGTAAGAAAATCAGTTCTAGCTTAGTTCACCAATGCCTGAGTGACCCTGCGCACATTTAAGTTCAGCTTCTCAGCAGAGGTGCCAAAGTTCCCCTATGGAAGAAGGCAGAGGTGCATTATGGGTCCAGGGAGGGCTTACAGTCATGCCAAGAGGCTATCCTTTAAACATCATGGTCTGGATGACCTGGAGGCTTTCAAACCTCATAATATCTGAGTACAGAAACTGAAAGGATGTACCAAGGAAAGATCTCTTCATAGTTGCTTTTTTTTTTCCTGTGCTTTCCTCTGCTTTCATTACTGCCCCTGCCAGAGAGAGGATACTTGAAAGGTTGTTCTTCTGCTGAGGAATGGTTGCTCTTCTGTTGCAGTTATGTTTTGATATAGATGATTCAGTGCAGGTCTCAGATTCAGATCTCTGCAGGTCTCAGTTTCTCCCATACACCCTTTGTCTGTCTTGACTAATTTGGCTGTAAGTTCGAATCCAAGCCCCACTGGTTTATGGGAGTTTTCCCATTAACTTCACTGAGCAAAGATTTCCTCTTACATTCTTTGAGCCCAGGACTGTCTCTTATTATGAGCATGCAGTGTCTAGCTCACTGGGGTGCTGAAGTCAGTTGGGACTGCCAGATGCTACTGTAATGTGAATAAATGTTAGTATACATGGGGGAAGATGAGAGATCGTATACGTTTTCTTTTAACCATTATATAAAATTCTCTCAAAATTGAAGCACTTCAAGATATTACATTAAAAACAGCTTTTTTATTATTTTTTTTTCAGGATCTCCAGCATTTTTCATGTGCAGACTGAGGGCTAACAGCTCTTCATGGTATTTACAGGAAAAATGCATAGTGCTAAATAATCGCCACATGCCGTGGGAGGAACTTCTGTTTTTAATAAAACCAATCTGGTCTGGATCAATGATAAGGGGGCATAATTTCTTCAAATGGAAAGCCAGCTCTTTGAAAAGAATCTTACAGTCTGCATTAATCTCAGATCAGGGTCTGCAGGGTAAGCAGAAATCAGAGTCCTGGCCGTTTTTACGAATAAAGAGTATTGTCCTTGTCTGAGGGGAAATTCTGGCAAAGAGATTTTATGGGGAGAGAGAAAGAAGGTTTTGGTGCACGGGACAAAATGCTCCGGAGTGTGTGGGGCTAATTGCTGCTCTCCCTTTCTTTAGGTATATATGCACTCATTTATGCACTCATAACACACTCATTGTATTTACTGGATGACTAGTTCTTGCACTGGAGCTCCCCTTTTTCAGGGAATGAATCCTCCCAGTTGCAAGGCAGGCAGCAATAACTGAGCAGAATTGCTGCCCACATCATGATTGCCTTTAGCAGTGTCAACCCATATATCATACATTATCACCTCTATTCACTGCTGGCAGTCCCTCAGCTCTTCTCTCTCTGTTTTACATGTGTGTAGGTGGCCCACTGCAGTTGAGCCAAGCCTCTTTGATAGCCAGGGGTTTGTTTGCACACAGTGGTCCATCTTCCTACAAGGACCAAGTAGCAGGACCAAGGCCTTGTTCTCCTTTCCCCTCTGCTACATCTCTGTCTTGCTGCTGGATCAGCTCTCTAGTCTCTCCTCTACTGTTGCTGCAGAAACAGCGTCAGTATTCTCCACCCTTCATTTCTTGCCACGATACAATCAATCTAATCTTACTGTCCATTGTTTCTATAATTAATGCATTGGTGCGTGACAAATTGCTAAACAGAGGAAAAACTGAGAGTGTCTTCGGATTGTATGGATCCCAAACAGAAACCACAAGGAGGAGAAGAAAAAGACAGCAGGTGTCCAGGCAAACCAATTGTTGTCACTGGTCTCAAGGACAATGTTTGAGGGGTAGTCACCGAGAGCGGCTCATTTTAAGCAGCTGTCCAGTCGGAGAGCTACATTCGCTGCAAACAAAATGGCTTGCAACTAGAAATATATTTACTTGAAGTTCACTTTTCCAAATATAACAGGTGAACTAAATCCCATGGATTTTCCTCAATTTCATTAGAAAAAATAACAGTAAGGGTTTATAAAGTGCCTTTGTCCCACAGATCTTAAGGTGCTCTATAAAGTCTGGGCATCCTTCTTCTACAGCTGAGGAAGAACAGAGAACTGATTTACTCAAGGTCACATCATAAACCAGCAATAGGCTGAAGAGCAGACAGCAGGTCTCCCGATTCTGGCTCTACTTTCATATTACTGGTTCTCTGTTGCACGTCTGGGAGGAGGGAAGACAGGACAGGCACTCACCAGTGGAATTCATTTTGTGTAAATGCATGGATATAGAAACTTAGGAATACAAGAAAACAATTTTGCTTTAATATTATGACTTGTTTTGGTCAGTTCTTGCAGGTCTAAATGCACCTGTAGAGAATCTTTCTTTAGTTGTGCATTACTACATATCATCAGCAGGCTATCTAAAAAGATACAAGATTTTTCTGGTTTCAGCTATTGATATGACCACCAGGAAGATGAAAATTTCCACAGTGCTGGAAAAACAGGCAAACAAGACATATAGCCAACCATAATAATTACTTTTTGGCAAAGTGCTTAGTGGAAATTTTCCCATTGTCATTGTACAAACAATGCACGTTCTCCCATGAAACAGTGTCAGAGTGTTTCTCATAAACATATGCACCATTTCCTCTTCAGAAAGGTCAAGTAAAATAGCATCTATCAAGAGGAGCATTTAGAAGCAACCCACCTGTTATTGCCAGCCAACAGCAACTCAGAGAAATGATGCTAGTGTATCTCGGGGAAAGACAACTGGGTCTCTGTATGCAGTGGATTTTACTGCATAAGAGAAGAACACACTGGTTGAAATTCACAATCCATTACTTTAAACTAGCTTTGTGAGGCCCATTAAAGTCAGTAAAGATAAATCATTGAGGTTTGGATTAGATGTCTCAATGGGAGTATTGAACAGATATGTGCTAGTGTATCAGCGGAAGAAGTCTTTTGAGGCTTCCTACAAGATCCTCCCACTTAGGGGGCTTCACTTTTGAAACAGGAGTTATTATAATCAGAAGACATTTTTTCTAAAACGTATGGTACAGCCAAAGGTTGTGTGTTTGAAGTAGAAATGGATGGATGAAATTCTTAGTCCAGGTTATGTAGGACAACAGAAAATATTATTGCCATAATGATCCCTTGGAGTTTATTAACCACAAATCTATACAGTGCCTTTTAACCCATGATCTGTGGATCCCTTAGGATCCATAAATGAGATCTATAGATATGAGAAAGATGATGCCAAAAGGCAAATTCATTTTCACCCTACAGCGTACCATAGTTGGGAAAATTCTAAAGGAGAGAGGGATATATCACCAGAAGAAAATATTTATGGGTCTGCCAATAAAGAGAGATTAGCTACAGAGAATCTGCAAATAATCACAGGTAAACAAAACTTTGTTCTTTCAATACGTTAGGATCTTGGCATTAAAAATAAATAAATAAAATAAAATGAAATAAAATTAAAATAAAATAAAATAAATAAAATAAAATAAAATAAAATAAAATAAAATAAAATAAAATAAAATAAAATAAAATAAAATAAAATAATAAATAAATAAAATAAAATAAAATAAAATAAATGACCAATGTATCTTGGTTAAAGTATCAGAAAAAGAAATGTCTCAGATTTCATTTCAATTTGCAGTCTCCCCCGCACTAACCTGAACTACCTTATCTATGTTGGAACCCTAAACATATATATAAATATATATATATGCAGATATTTTTATCTATATATGTATATAAATCCTTTGAAGAAGGTATCCTTTAGAAATCCTCTGTCAAAAGACACTAGATAGTTCAGAGGAGAACTATATCAGAGTAAGTACTGAAAAAACAGTGCTGAAAGGTTTCTGAGTGACTATAATGCGTATGACAAATGGAAAGGACCACTGAAATCTGAAGTCTTACAGAAGAGAAGTTTAATATGCAGGTCATCATGGAGAGGAGGAAGAATTGGACAACTTGAAGGGCAAATCATGCTAGAATTCTGTGCAAGCCATTGAGCACAAATGACAAATACACCCAGAGACAACACTCATGTGCACAAATACGCTGTATAATCCCAGACACTGTAAGAAACATGTAAACATTCGAGCTTGCATTTGCATACATTCTGAAAATGCTAGAGGACGTTTTTGCAAGCTATTATTTAATTTATTCACAAGGTCGATTTGGAAACAGTGTTCAAATGTTTTGGAAATACGTCAAGAACATCGTTTTATTTCATGGTATTGTGGTAGCATCTCATTATATTAGTCTAATATGAATGCAGCACAATGAAAAAGCTATTGTGATGGCATTGTACTAGGCTAAATAGATAGAATGTTATTACAGTACTGTAAAAGGAAAGATTTATAGGTTAGCATTTGCATTTATGAGTAAGAACAGCACATGCAGCCACATCCTTGGCTATTTGGACTCCCAAGGAAACTAAACCTTTTGTTATATTCAGAGTAATCAGGCATTTGAGTAGTGAACAACCCTGCTATTTGTGGAAAAAACAGCAGCAAGGGAGAATATGTGCACTTCTGGACCAGTTTCTTCTGCCATGTTCCCCAGAGATTTTATCCCTTGTCAACAAGAACATCAGGATCCCAGATAGAATAGGATCCAATTGCACATCAGAGCAGCCTCTTTTTTTTTTTTTTTTTTTTTTTTTTCCAGGGTGAACAAGAAAGGGGCACGATTTTAATTTCTACAGAAATGCAGCCAGCAGGGAAACAAAACTACCTTGTATGAGCTGAGGAATGTCTTTGCCTTCTCCAAGATATTTTCCACTGTGATTAGAGGCAGAGGTGATGGAGGAGAGCTAGGGGATTTCTGTTTCCTTGCTAAAAACATTTTGCCAACTGTGACAGGTTTTCCATGGGGCATCCCTTCATCCCCTTCTCTCCCTTACTGAGTTTGGATTGATGAGATCTATGAGGTTTCTGTTTAAAGGAGAAAATCCCTGTTTGCTTTCAACTTAGGTGAATAAATATGATCTGGAGAGGAAAAAAAATCCTGAGAGCCAAATCCTCAGTGTTGTAATCACTACAGTTGTGCTGAATGGAATGAAACTACCCTGATTTATATCAGCCAAGGCTCTAGTCCAACACTGTGAACATACCTTTTTAAGATATTTTTGTTAAACATTTCTCAATGCTATGACTATTGCTACTGTCTCTTGAAAGAACAGTCATACTAGTGATAACTGCTTGCAACAGGAAATCTACTATAATAATGAGCAGTCTTAAAAACAGGAAATAGTGCTCAGTAGTGGAATAAGGGCTTGATGCAAAGACTGTGGAAATCATTGGGGATCAATCATTCTACAACTTCCTATAGGCTTTGGGAAAAAAAAAATGTTAAAATGTTTCTGAAGGAAACAGGTGCTTCATTCTCAGTAAACACTGCTGTAAAGTGAGATGTTAGCTCCCTTAGGCCCTACTGAAAATCTCCAGTAAGATCACAAATGTGGAAGATTTTTTGATGTTAGTGAATTCTGTAGAGAGATTTTTACTACAGAATTTGCAATTGAGCTGGACTGATTCTGGGTGCTTTGAAGAATCACATCCTAATGTTCACTTTGGCAACATATGCATCAATCAGATGTCAGTTTGGAAGAATGGCATTTCTATTGAGGCAGATATCTTTGTTAAACAGGGGTTACCTATGAAGCGCTGGATGCTTTCTGCCAGATGCTGAATGTCTTCATCACTGCTGGAAGCACTTCATATCCTGCCAAAGCCGGTCAGCAAGGCAGAAGGACAATGTTTGGAGAAAGCATTCCCTCACAGAGTGGGATCTGGCAGTCCATGTTCTTCTGCACCAACAGTGAGCTCACAGATATACTGGCCTGTATTACTAAAGTATATGCTAATATTAATTAAAACTTTTTAATGAGATTTAGTTACATTTTTTTTTTTCCTCCATATTGCAGTGACGGAAATAACTTGTTTCAGACATCTCCATACAAGCCAGCACACTTCCTCCATGTACACCAGCCTGAATGCCCAGCACTCCTGGTCCCCCGAAGAGAGCAGTACCAGCAGTGCCCCGCTGTTCACCCTCCAAAACTGCTCCATGATGCAGCAGTCACTATGCTGCATCTGTACGCTGACTGGCCTACTCCCTTGCATGGATCCTGAGTCCATCCTTACTTGCTCAACATCTTACTAACGAAGCATAATAAAATGAATAAACTGAAATGTTTTCACGAATTTTGAAGAAGGGGGTACCAGCCAAGCTACTGGCATGCTGTGGTCTGTGGAGCACTGTATCATAAACCTTTCCACAGAAATGCAATTTCTTAAAGTACAGTCTTGAACTCACAGGTATCAATGTCAAGACAGATTCTATCATTCTACCAGAGCTTCCTCCAAGCTACTTTAAAGATTTTATTAAACTTGTTCAGAAATAAAATCACCTGAGAAATCCTTGATACCTTGATAATAATAATAATTTTGATAATTAAAAGATTTGGCGCATAGATTTATTTTTTAATTTTTTTTTTTCTTTCTAAAAGGACAGAAGATCCTGAGTATTTAGGATAGTTACTAGGAATTTCATCGAACCTTTTGATCTTAAGCAGAGAGCATTCAGATGTTACAGGAAGTAACAATATATAACCAACAGAGAGATGGAAATGTAGGCAGACAGACATGCATTGATTTAAAACAACAACATTAAGATCTCTGTATATCAGAGAAAGGGCTTTCCCCTTCTCTGAAAATATATGTATACAAATACAAATCTTTGAGATGCTGCATCCTGTGGGATGCATGAGTTCTGTTTTCAGTGACATTTCAGTATCAATAGGCAAATGAGTTATCACAAATACATAAAGTTTTTATTAGAGTTAGAAAATAACATTACTGAGCTGCCTCTGGTTATAAGAAACCACCATTCTGAAATTTCAATTAATTCCAATCAATATCTTGAATGCTTATTTAGGACTATTTTAATCATATTGAAACAATTAATAAGAAGTAGTTGTTTTCACTATCATAACTCTCCCCTCCCCATCTTTATAAAGATAGTCAACCAGAGCTAACCTCTGATTTTTTTACCCACATCTTAGTCATTTTAAGCTTCGTTTTTGACTACTGAATTGCAGATTGCTCCCAGAATAATGGTGGACTGAAGTTTAAACCAATTAACTATTACGTGTAATTTTTGCCAAAATGGAGAGGATACAAATTATTCCTTCTCTGAAATCAAATAAAGCATTTCTATGTCTTTAGAATAAATTATTTATAAGAAAAATAATCATAGCCAGGCTGTTGGCACCTTCAACAACACCTTTTCAGAAATTAGGCCCATCTGCTTGTAGAGCTATCCTCCTAAGGCCACAGGTACCTGAAACTGAATGCATAAATCCTATTTCACTTGAAAGTTCTCCCACCACACAGCCTCCATATGCTCCAGCACAAATCAACAGTGAGATAGAAAGCAGCCTTCACTCCATCAAAATCTCAGAAGATGTCCATCCAGTTGCTACCCACAGAGGCAGAGAAGTAAGTCCTGCACAAGGCCAAGCTGCTTTCAATCACAACATATTTAGAATAGTAATGGGTTTTTAGTGCCTCATGGCAGAAGTTGCCCCTCCGAGTCACTGTGTTAAAAAGGTGTCTGTTAAGTGTTTACTCGCAGAAGCATAAACCGTGCTCTGGACTTCAAGTAAAGAAAGATGTCTATGACCTTCTCTAGAGAAAGACATTCTCAGATTAAAAAACAGGCAAACCAGAAACTGCACTGATTGTTCTTTGCTACTGACTAGCCTTCTGTGTCTTTTTCCCTCAGCATCTTGAATCTTTGGCTCTCGTTCTGGATGAACCAGGCTTTTGTCACTGACCAGACAGGAAACTAAACAGATCATTTTTGGTCCTATAATTCACCTTCTAAGGTCAGGTAGCTAATTTTTTCTTAGTAGGCATTTGAAACTCACCTCACGTAAGTGAATTATTTATACATAGAATAACTTTCACAATGCGAAAATCAGTCCATTCACATAAAACAGTTACACACATGTTTAAAGTTAGGTATCTACTAAATGGTCTTGCTGAATCAGTACCTTCGTGCGAGAGCAGAAAATAATAATCAACATTTTGTTTCACGTTATTCCCAGATGAATTCAACTTCTAGAAGCTTATCATAAATGCCATGACATTTTTATCTGGTTCTTCTCACTGGGTCAAATCTTCAAAGAACAACCATGCCACACATTTCCAAATAGAAATATTTGTTATAGCCAATATCCAGCCCAAAGGGATCTCTCCATATGAGTGTACTGCTGGATTTTCGTGTTTTACAGGAATATAAAATAGAAAGTGGTTTATTGTTCAGTACTGAGCCTGTAACAGACTTCTAACTGGAAAACTGGAGACCATAAAACATCAAATGAACACATCTTTCAGTCTTGCTATCATGCTTGAAAGGAAATGATTTGCTTCATTAAGAATTCCACAGGTTAAAAACAAATTATCTCCATTTGTATTTATTTGCAGATCTAAAGAGCTATCAAGCTCACAGACCCCTTCTGGACTATTAAAACCAAACAATGCCAATTTTAAGAGTGCTCAGGAGGCAGCTTGCAAACAAGTAGCACCCAAAACCAGGGACAGATTTTCAGAAAACTCAAACTCCAACACATTGAGTTTATTTGGGGCATAAACAGGAACCAAACCCTTCTGAAAATCTGGGTTTTATTATGAATTCTGACTATTATTAAAAATCTGGCCTTCATTGAAGGTGCTGAGTACTTGAAAACTCAATTCTAGGTTCTCTTGAATTTCCTGTTGGAAAGCTAGTTTTATGCCAGAAAAAAAAAAAAAAAAAAAAAAAAAACTGACTTTGAAATGTGTTTTAAAGGATTTTTGAAATATAACCAGCTACCAGAATACCTTTTAAAGATACGTTTAAATCCCTGGCACAGGAAAAAATTTAATTTGTTGTGTGACAACATCATTACATACCACACACTCAGTAGCATCACAGGACCAGAGAAATAAAAATATAAGCAATTTTCTAATAAAGAGTTGAAAACAAAGAAAATGTTTTTAGTTCAATTGGCAACAATTATAGTGCTCTGAGAAATTATGGTAAGAGTGCTGTTTCAGTTGACTAGGGTAACTGGATTAATTGCTGACATGAAATAGGGTGGTAGAATTTGGAAATGCAAAGACTCAAATCTAGGAGCCTAAAACTTTAAAACTACCTACACAAAGGGCTTTTATAAAGTCCAAACAAAGGCAGTTAAAAGAACAGGCTTTTAAGACTGGGAGAAATAACTTGAACAGGATGAAGCAGGTCCATACTGATCATTTGGCATTATTTTTCCCCTCTGGGCCACACCATTGTTCTGCCATTTAAAATAAATAAATAAATAGATAGATAGATAGATAGATAGATAGATAGATAGATAGACAAATAGATAGATAATACTTCTTAGATCCTACATACTTGTAAGGAATGCTTCCCTTAGTGTTCACAGGAATATGAACTATGATGAGATAAACTAGACCTTTCCCATTTGAAATACTCCTGGAAAAGACAAGCTGCAATGGGCAAAATACTGTAATAAGGATTAGACATTCTTGGGCTTTTAGACATCTTCAAGACATCATCTTCAAGTGTATGATCCTCCGTAGGGACCAAGAAGGTCAATGGGAAAGGTAAACAATTGCCTGTCCAAAAGGATTAAAAAAAAAAAAAAAAAGAAAAAGAAAAGTTATATAAAAAATACACCTAAATCGATATATAATGTACACTAAATATCTTTTAAGAGGACAAGAAGAGGGAGTGTTTCACATTTATTTCTCAGGTAGTCTGCAATGTCTCATCTGCACTGTAACCGTGAAACATCTGGGGCTGATCCGAGACAGCTATTTTACCAGATGTGCTAGATAGTTTGTCCCTTCTTGGGCACAGTGATTTGGACACTGCCTGTGTAATAAGCCCGCAATCTTCCATCTCAAATGTTCCTTAAAGGGAAGTTTGTGATTCCTCTTCTTTCATATAATTTCTGAACATTCATTTCCTTCCTCTGCCTTAGGTGGAAGCTAAAATGAGGGATACACTCTTGAGGGATATTTCAGTAGAGACCAGCAGTGCCACATCCTCTTCCTCCAGCTGGTGACTGGTGGATGAGAGGACAGGCTGGGGAATGTGAGAATAGCTCTGTCTAGCATATCTTTCGATCTACCCCCTCAAAGCAGATAATATTCATTTCCAGCATGCTAATGCAAGATAACAAGGAGGTAAGAGCATTGTGTAAAATGATCTGTCTCATTTCATCCAATTCAGCCCAGCCAAAAATTAGCCCTACACCCACCAATGCCCTTAAAGGGACATGTTCCTTTTAATGTACACGGTGAAGAACGGGGAGGATAAGAGATGAAAAAGAAGAACTGTGATAACTGTGGGACCTAAAAGCTATAGTGAGCTCAATTAATTAGAATCTTCACTTGTTTAAAAAATGGTCTCTCTGTGCACATTTAAAAACTGGTAATAAAATATCACTACTGTACCACTATGGAGTATCTTTGAGATGCTCAATGAAATACTTGAATTACAAAGTAACAATTTCTATTGTTAGGAGTTGCTGCTATTCTCTTTTTATTGATGTCATAAAGTAGGTATTTATGAGATGAGGTTATTAAGATCAATAGTATAAATGGAACACCTAATTCTCTCTTTTTCAGGCCAGCACAAAGCATTCCTCCGGTGGAATCTGTGAGAATAAAAGGTGACTGGATACTGTCAGTTAACCCTAATCCAAATGCAAAGAGCTCACCCTATTAACAATGAGTCATTTTTTACATGTTTCTTAGATCTAAAACTATCTTGTCCCTAAGTAGCCTTTATGAAATGTACAGATTTGAATTCATTGCAGGACTGGATTTGCCACAACTAACACTGGAACCCTATTTTTTCCTTTTTTAAAATGAGAAAAAGAAGATGGAAGATTTTATTTTACCATCCTTTTAGTGGTGTGTTTTTAATAAATATGATCCTTCTTTGTGAAAAAAAATCCTTTTGTAAAAACAAAAAATCTCAGATTATACGGCTGATACTTCAAAGAAATCTTTGCATTGACTGAATAATGAGCTGCAAAGAAACTATGGTATGGACTTGAATCCATCTACTAATGAAGAATTGAACTTGCATTATACTCACAGTTTCACTACCCAGCCCAAATTGCAGAAGACAATGCTTTTGAGCCAAGTGCAGTCACCAAACTATCTCAACTCTTTCTAGTGATCTGATTCTTGTCTGTCATTTGCCTATTTCACTTGTAATCAGAATCACCATCAGTCACTGCTAATTTAAACTCATGATTAAATATATCAGCCTAGTTTAGTGGTCATCACTAAGAGAAAGGATTTGCCAACAGCTGATCATTTTGTTGTTCCTAATGACTCTGCTCCTAGAATTCCATTCTACAAGGACTTGTTCACATCAGTAAGATTTACACATAGGAACACAGGTTTGAAAAATTCTTTAATCATGAGATGCTGCAGAACACTCAGTTCTCCATCATTAAATGGAGAAATATTTTACAAAATACTTTTTTTTCGATTTACATTATAAAACTTAGAAGTCCAATTAACATCAGCAAGACAGAAAAATATATATATATAATATCATAAAATCATGTTATCCTTCTAGTATTGTTCAGTATTCTGCACTAATCATGTATTTATAAAAGATGTCGCTTTTAAAAAATGCACTGCAAAATCTGCTCCAATACTTAAGGTTAATACATTAACCTTAAAAGACATACATGTCAACTTTAATGTCTTATCTTACATCACAAGATATTCATTCACATTTAGATTAATTGTTTTGGTTGGGGTATTTTACAATGAGTTTGAAACAGTTAGAAAACTGAGACACCAGTTTCTACTGTAACCTTTCCCAGTGAAACTGTCAAAAGAGAAAAAGTTCAATACTTCACACCAGTTTTCTGTGTGACTACACATACAAACTCTACACGCATCCAAGTGACTGTTTTTAGACACAGCCAATTTGCTTTCAAAATTCAAATACATAAACAGTTGCATCCCAACATAAATAGTAATTTGCTGGTAAAGTCTTGTCCACCTTGCTTATACAGCCCTGAGGGTTGCAAAAATGATAGAAAAGCTCTTGACAGGTTTTGCACTGTCAGCTACTGCACATCAGCTTCTGTCTGGTGCCAGGGAAGGGTGTACAAAGCAGTGCGGGGATGAGGGAAGAGAGATGGTGCAACTCAGCTCCGTGGTGCATCCCCAGACACAGACCCACACATGCATAGAACTCCTACTCAGCCCTCTTCTCTGCCCTGCGGTGTGTGGTCAGGTGCCGCAAAACCCTTACAGGGCTAATACAAAGCTAATATTTATGTCATGCTTTGAAAGGTGTTTGAGGAGGAAAAGACCCCTGCTTGTCTGCCAGGCTGTCTGTTCCCCCCAGTGTACTCAAAGCCTCTTTACTGTTATACCACAAAGTGTGAATCAGAGAGAATAAGAAACAAAACAGTTCTGTATGGCAAAACTGAGTAACGATGTGAAAGCTGCATACTGTGCAATGCCATTATATAACTTTGAATCTTTTGTTCCAGAAAACATTATTAGATGCTTAAATACAGGCACTGCTATAGCATAATTGTTTGTGATTACAGAAATAAAAGGAAAAGCTAAAAAGCAACACTGTATTACTTCTGTAAGCCTGCTAAACCTTTGCTGTAGGCACCAGCATAAGACAAGGGACAAGGAAGACACCATTGACTCCTTCTAAAAAAAAAAAAAAAAGCTAAAAGGTAGAAGAGTAATTCTCTGTTGCTCTGTTGTGACCACTGAGCATGGTTGGTTTCTTGAGTGATGTTGTTATGGCTTTAGTTACTTTAGCTTTAGTGGAGCTGTGCTGTTCTATGGTAGTACTAATTGTAGGCTCTTTTCCTCTATTGAAAAAAATGTCAAAAAGAAAATAAAAATACTATTACCAAAATACTTGAAACGTTAGTTTGAGATTTGAAAAAATCAATTTGACTTTTTTCTTTTTCCAGGCACTGATGTCCATTTAGCCACCCCCCAAAAAATCCATTTGAAAATTTTCAAGTTAACACTTGCAATCATCTTTATTTATAACTTTACAGAGAGATTGCTGCCAACAACATGCACTTTTATGTTTTGTTTTGTTTAATAATTCTGGAGAAATCCATAAGTAAGATTGTTGTTACCATAGTAAGTCCTTGATTTAGCTGACAAAGATTTAGCTACAATGTCCTAAGGATGTAGAAGTAAATGAAGACTTTATCCTTCTTTTCTGGTCTGATCCCAGAAGATTCTTGGGCTAGATTATCTTCTATAAAGTGTTTTGCCACAATGTCTCTATGGACAACCACCTCCTTAAAAAGACAGCATAATAATCTAATAAAAATCCCATCTATGGAGATCCATTACTGTGCAACTGGGAAAACCAAACCAAACAACATACTAATATAAAAACCTTAGTGAATTCCTTGGTGCATTATATACACTACCACATTTACAAATGACCACACGGATTGTGTAATATTGTGGAGAGTTTCTTTTATAGTTCCCTGTGGGCTAAAATGTTTAGACACAACCAAGATGAGCAGAGGGGCCACTTGTAGATTTAACTGGGAATTTTTCTGTTTTTCTGTTTTTATGGGCTTGTATCTCAGCCATATCATTGCTTTAAAAATTGCTTTTGTAGTTGGTAGCAGGAGAGCTTGACCTCAACACAGTAACAACATATGTATTCCTTTAAGTAAGCTCTGCATAGGACTGCAAATTGAAATGTAGAGAGATATTAGCTGTGTGAGTTAAGATGTCATTAGCTAAACTGCCCAGGAAGGGTAAATTTGTCAATTGTCATTAGCAAATTTTTTATCCTGGTACTTTAGAGATCAAAAGTGTTAACCTGGAAATGGCATTCTGATTTAAATCTTTTTAATGTTTGGAAGGATTGGTCATTTCTTTATGATATTGCATTGCTTTTTGAGGAGAGTCCTTCCTTCATTCAGCACCTGCAAATTGCCTGTATGAGGATCTCACTTAAGAAAGGAGAAAAGGATCCTTTCAGTTGTTTCTCGAGTTACTTAGATCTGTCATAAAACTGTCACTTTGGATTATTGCTTAAATGTTGGCTGCAGGCTGAAAACCGTATGTCCATGCAGCACTCACCCACTGCAGGAGGGGTTTATAAAAGGGAAATTGTTGCTCTGCAGGGAGATACCTGTTAACCTTATTCATTTGTAAAACTGGTTACATATTTTGGCACTTGCTTGTGCAGTTTGACATTGACAAAGCTTTTGACAAGATGAAGTAGATATATGATATTTATGTGAGGTTCTCAGAAACTGCACATACAGAGCAAGCTTTATTAAGTAGACCTGGGTGCTCCATGTCAACCAGCAGCTTGTTGCAGGAAAGACCTCAGAGTTTCTGCCCTTTGCCCTTTAACGAGATACAAAGCTGGGATGCTGGTGATACTCAAAATTAGCAGTTCTAGCTTTATGTGTATTTGTCTGTTTTGCTGTTCACATGCCCTTTACCGGCCTACAGGTTGCATGGGACAGACACTGGGAAACAAGAAGCTTGTCTTAAGGGATGTTAGCAGTTTCAATTCCTATAAACAGCAATTCTCAGAAAAAATGGAGGATTTACTCAGTGCTTTTCTGGACTAGTTTCTGTACAACTGTGTGTATTTTGTTTTATAGTGAAGAAATAATCACTAAATAATGCCAAACTGAAGTTAAGAATATTGTAAATATGTCTACATGCATACATAACCTAGATTTTTTTTACCAATCTGCCTTAAAATCACAACTAATTGCATTTAATCTGGAAGGTATTTTTCTACAGTTACCACTGCAGTCTGACTATCTTGAAATTATTATCATTGGGGAGTTCTGGTTTGCATTAATAGTCACTGATTTCCATCAAAGTCCAAGTGTTTCCACAAATTTTTCACATGGAAGAAGTCTGGCATATCTGTGGAAGAAAAGAATGAAAAACAAATGAGGGATTGTACTATGACCTCTACAAATCTTCCACCAAGAGAAAAGGTTGCTTTACCTGAGCTGTGTAGCTGCTGGCTAAGGTGCAAGGAAAAGACTAAAACCAGGAGAAGTCTGGAAATAAAAGATTAGGTGATGGAGGTAGATGGCAAGTGGTCTGACCCATGAAAAGCTCTATCTCTGAAAATATATTTGAGGGAAATCCATCTGAACATTCTGAGGACTGGGATTTTCATAAATTTACATCAAACTGCCCAATAAGAAAGTTTTATAGCACTGGCATTCAGTACTCATGCACAAACACCATAGGATATGTCTGGTTCATTTTTGCAGGGCCTGAATAACCAGACCACTGTTTAGGACATCATGCTACTACTGCACGTTGTTCACAGCCAGGCTGTGGATTTGCTATGAATCTAATCCATCCCTGCAGCTGACTAATGCTAACATGGAGGTTGTCAAGAAAAGGAAATAAACAAGAAGATGAAACAGTTCTGTCATTTTGTTGTAAAAGCTGGTTTTGCTTGTGTCTAAAATGGTTCAAGGTCTAGTGTTGCAGGCAGATTTCCTTCAGTTTTTTGCAAGACTAAAGTATCTACCATATCCCAAAATTGTCTCATGGAAATTCTTCCACAACCATTCTCACCATGGTTACCCTCCTCACTCTGTCATCATGTGTTTCCTTTGCAAGCATGCTATATCACTGCCTCACACCATGTCTTTTTGGGGCACACTCCATTTCTTAGGCAGAAAGGGATAACAAAGTAGTGTCAGGCTGTTACATTGTTTAGGGATTTCAGTTGGGACAAGTATGGAAAAATACACATTTGCAACTTAGCCAAACCTCTGAGCCTCCCTCTCTACCTCCAGACTACCAGTATTTTCTGTTCTACTTTCCAACCCTGCTGTGACACAGCAAGACATTTGGATTTTTCCCCTGATTACATATAAGCTTTGCAATATGACTGCTGTATTGCAGGCTGGGATTTCATATATTGTAATCAAGTATGATCAATTCACTGCAGGTGCTATGGCAGGCAGAGGATGATGCAGTCCCTGTTTTCTACATGCTCCCAACCTAACCTATAAATGTGGCTACCAATAGGGGTGATTGGCAGTGCCTTTCGCACTGTGAGGAGATAATTGTGGTGCTGTGATATAAGCAAGTGAGGCTTATCCTGCAGTTTTGCTATTGTGGAAAAAAAAAAAAATCAGATAAGAACCATATGGGATAAAATACTAGGGTTACAGCAATACAATTACAGGGTCACTTTGTCCAGGCACAGGTTGACTGAGACACCTTGACTAAATTTTTCGACTGTATGTATGCAAGCAAAAAATCCAAAGGACAGTAGACACTAACTATTTCTGACTCAACTTACTGTGACCACTGAAGAACATGAGAATTTTCAATGAGGAATTAATGTTATGAAGGGGTTTAATATTATATAGCTCGTGGCACACCAAAGATCCTTAGCTCTTAGCTCATGATAATCCGGATAGAATTTAACCTGCAAAACTTAAAAGGTGAGTCTGCATTACTTTTAAGTAGAGAAAAAAAAATCTATTTTATACTGTCTTTCATGTCCAATCCAAAGCTCTTAAAGTTAATAGGTCTCTTTCTCCCAGTTTCAGTAGGTTTTGGATCAGATCCTGATAGTCACAACACCTAACTGTGTGATATGTAAAAATGTCCTTTTTAAGTGCTCCTTGCAATCAGATAAAACTCCTTCCTAAATGGCATCATTCAATATACAGATTGTAGCAGGTAATTGTAATTGTAAATTACTGTAGCAAGCTTAGAATCAACTATTTAAGTACTCACCTGGCAAAACTGCAAAAGCCAACATTTTTTCCCCTTACTTTCCAGTATATATTTCATTTTTCATGGCTCCTTAACTCTGATATTGAAGTGGGCAATTTGGACTGAAACTTGGCATAGAAGTTTTCAGCCTCCAAGCAAATATTTGTCAATTAAAAATCATGAGACTGTTGAATAAAACTTGGCAAACTGTTCTAAAACTATATACATGGTAAGTATATTTGCAAAGTATTAATGCACAGGGTATGCACACTTTCTGGCAAAACATACTCTCATGCACATTTGTACAAACACAAAATACACAAATACAATCTCCTTGCACACCAGAATTCCCCATAATGTCTTTCTGATGATTGTGTCTCAGAGATCTAAGCATGAGCTTTAGTTTTGATGTACCTTCCATAACAAGGAATGCTTGGGATTTTCTATGACTGGCATAATAGAGTCTAATCCCTCCAGAAGGGGACTTAGTGAATAATATGCATACAGGCACACATTTTGAGAGCACATACTTCAAAAATATGGAAATAGAAGCATAAAAGGTAAATTCATTTTACATGTAGGATAAAAGTGTAGAATATAAGGCTTTTTACAAATTTCTATACAACAAGAAGAAAAAGGGAGGAAGGGACAGAAGTATTTCAAGAGACTCTATAATACCTAATGCTTAATTATTTAGTTGTAATCACCGTATTATAACCTCATAATACCAACAACAGAAGCACAGGGAAGCCTTCACTGTCATCAAATTTAATGAGATTTGAGGCTGACCATCAGCTACCAGGACATCTCAAACCTTGTAGCACTCCGTCTTGGTGCTTCATGATCAGCAAATGAGATATAAATGGATGGGGAGAACTTGCAGCCAGGAATTCACTGCCCAAAGTTGAGGGAAGAATTAGGATGAGAATAAGAATAAAAGGTGCCATTCATGCCAAACCAAACATGAGGGGCTTAAAGCCAGCACACTACCCAGAAAGAATGACTAAAAGACCAGAGGTCTACTCACCTCCAGCACAAAGATATTTTATCAGCTTTCTTCTTCAGTGACTGTAAGTGACTCAATAGATTAACTCATATGGCAGACACTACACTACAATGAAAAATAACCAGTTACATTTGGGGCAGATTGAGAGCTTTAATTTAAAAATGTCCATGCTTGTCAATTCAATTAGTTGAGAATTTGCTGGCAAGACAAGCTAAGTAACTCTTGCCAAAGCATAAGAAAAAAACAGACTCATCAGATAACTGTCTGAGGCAGGTATGACCCACCAGGCTAGACACTTCCCTCTGTTTTATAAGTTTCCTCTACTGCATCCATATGCCAGTATCATCCCTTCCCTGAATTGGGAACAGGCTCTGCCATTGCAAGCAGCCTATTTTGCCATCTTGTTCCTCTTTCAGTCTGTGTCAGTCTAAATCCTTCCTTCTATTCTGTTGTGACAGAGGACGCAGTGGTGTTCATATCTGCCCATCTGTAAGCGCCTACCCAACTCATGACCTAATAGCTATATTTTCTAACAGCTGAAACAGGTATCCCAGAGGTGTAGGAGGACAGACCCATGTTACCAGGGGTACCTCCTAAAGCTCTTACAAAAAATAGCACTGGGTTGTGTTTTTTGTTTTGTTTTGTTTTTTCTTTGTTTTTCTCTGCAACTCTATACACTTAAAAAAAAAAAAAAAAAAGAGCTGTGATTATGTGGTATACACCTAATTAAAATGTACTATAATTGTTGAAGTATTCTACTGAAGTCATTTTCTTTTTCAAGCGACAGGTTTACCAGATGATAAAACTTGTCTTGTGGTTTCTCTGCCCTTGCCAAGAAGCTCAGAGCTAAGTACAGAGGGTGGGGTCAGTCCTGGACATCAACCCCCCCTCTGTGAATGGCAGCATTCTTCACTAAGCTCTCATGCTCAAGACTTAAGTCAGGCTTTTTGCCAAACACTCAAGTCCAAGACAAATAGCCTATGTGGGTGTTTTGTGCACAAAGATGACTGAGGTTCATTTTAGCTAGATGGATAAACCTTTTGAAATCCGGCTTGTTAGAACTGACTATATTATAGATCAGAGTTAGCTGTTTATTGAAAAGCACTGAGACAGAAATGTAAATTACCCAGGAATCAGAATGACCTGGGAGTGAAGTACCAGTGGCTCTTGGCAAATGTATTGTCACCTATTCTAACAAACAATGTCACCATTTATGTATGGTGACTTCATTTCTTTTTTTTTTTTTTTTTTCAGTGACTACGCTCAAGCTATGTCTTTTCATATTTTCCCTTCTTCTACAGAAAAATAGTGTGCAAATGTATGGAATTTGCAAGGAAAAATTCAAGACCCAAAATATCCTGACTTTTTTTTTAAAATATTTTTATTTAATATAGCTCCATTCTATAAGGGCTATCTTCTGTTGGTGACAGGGATGAAATTTCCTTATGTATGAAAAACCTGTGTGACCCTAAACCCCTTAGACTCCAATGCTCTAAGGGGCCCAGAATTGCTCTATGTGCTAGACGACTGGTTTTGTTTGGTTTTATTTTTAAGTCAGCAGCTGAAGCTCCAGTTTATGAACTGGAGTTGTCATTGAGTTTAGGTCGCCATCAAAACACAGAGCATTCCTGACTTATCTTGTACTTCCAAGCTCTTTTCCCCCTCTGGGTCTCCTCTAACTTGTTTCTGACCATTTTTCCATTTAAGCAGAGAGGAGAGTATATAATCTTTCATAACTGCCCAAAACTTTGGAACCCAGAAAGTACAATCTGGGATGTCACTTTGTATGATATGAATTTAGGGGAAGGGAAAACTTCTGCAAAACACAGCGTCTCTTGCATTAAAGGGGTATTTTCCTAGGGTACTGGAACATACTTAAAAGTTTTATCTCCCTCCCCCCCCAGAATCAGTCTTTACCCTATCCTTTTTCTTGCCTGGGAGAATGGGCCTGTTTTCATTCTGAAGGCCTGCTCCAACTCAGTAACCAACAAAAACAAAAGGAGTTGTTGTTGAAAGGTACCACAGCCTGCCATGGTCTACAACCATGAGGAAAGTACAGCCTGGAGAACAACACTACCATGGGTTTCAGTTGCATTCTGTGAAGACTGTCAGTCTCTGTTCAGACTTGCACTCCTTACTGGCATTGCCAGTAGTGCTGTTAGTGTATACATGTTATTTAACCAAGGGCAATGCCATGGAGGGACACTCACATGACTTGAGTCAGGGCCACAGGCAGTGCTATCAGGTTAGCACACAATTCCACTGAGCTGATGTAGCTTGTTCCTCAGAATTTAATTTGATAAGATTTAACCCAGACTGTGCTAACATGGCTATTCTTTTGGTGCACTTACTGTGCAGTGGAGTCAAACTTCAAGAGCCAAAGAAACAGTGCTCTGGGATTTGAACCTGCATACCCTTCGACCTGTGCTGAAAAGCACCATGTAATTTCATATTAGGACTCATGGAAACCAGAAGACTGCAAATGTTCTGTCTGCTGATGATCCAGGCTGCGTTTGACCCAACAGGGTTGGAAATAAAACCTGGCAAAATCAGGTCTTTGTTGATTAATGTGGCGTTGACAGCACCCTAATGGGTTCTATTAGAAGCATGGCAATTATTGTGGTGTTTATGGTGCACTTCTATGGAGTTTGCAAAATCGTGCATTCTGCACACATCCTAATTACAGAAACATTCTGGAAATACCTTAACAAAACATAAGAGCATTTACAGGTAAAATTGCCAAGTTTTCATAAGGTAAATGCAGCTGTAATACATCCTATTGATCAAAGTACATTAAAATTTCACAGACCAAATAATGGAAACAAAACAAACTATTGAATAGCAGCTTATTCCATAAACACCATTCATCCCGTGTTCAGAATAAACATAGGATTCTACAGGAAAACTATGTGATGATCTTATAATTAATATTAATATAAGGCATATACATAAATGGGTTAAATTAAGGCTGAATGGTCAAGTTTAATTTTGGCATTACCTAAATCTGTTTGCTTTACTCTGCAGTTATTATACATTACTATAAGAACAATAATGGGTATTAGTTCAATTCTATTTTGTTCATAATTCTATCTAGTGGTTACTGTTGCGCAGCAGTGACCACTAAAACATTGTTCCCAGAGCAGCTAGAGTAACCGCTAGATTTTGCATTCAGTTGTGAAGTAAATATTTCAAAATAATCAACAGCAACTATATCAAGATCCACATTACATGCTACAAAACAGACATGAATTTGGCACGTGTTTTCCCTGCCCACCCATGAACGACAAGTAGTGCAGAGCGTGGTTTGTGTCACCCGATGTGCTGTTCCTGTCCCCCCACCATCAAGGTGGCTTTCAGCCCTGTAAGTACCAGTTGCTAATAGGTCTGTTTCACAACTTTTTCTTCAAAAGCTCCTTTCTGTTACACTCCTGGCATCTGTTTCTTTTCCCTTAGGAGCTGCTTAACCTAGGTGCATAACACTGTTTTGTAGAGAATCAAGGCCTGATCCAGCAGTCACTGAAGTCATTTTCAGTACAGTTCAGTAGGGCTATACAAGCCAAAGTAAAAGAAAAAGAAAGAAAAAAGAAAAAAGAAAAAAAAAAAAAAAGGACAGGCAGGTCAGATTGACAGGATCATCTAGAGACTCTCATAGGTGAATAAGGGGCACAATGACAGAAGGACCATGGCTATCAGTGGTGTAACTCCACATGCCTGTTTGTCGTTAGTTTGCATTGCAGCAAGCAGCAGGTTGTTACAGCCCCTGTGGTTTCTCTCCTTTATGCCATCACTAAGCACATTATTCCCTCCTTGCTCTCAGAAAGAAATCTTACTTGAGCCCAACTTCTTTGTGGAGGCACTTCTTGCAAAACTTCCCATCAGCATTACTGGACAGCGGATAAGGCAGTACATGGACAACAGGCAGCTGAGCTAAGTGAGATTCATGCACAAACATTGGCCCATTTCTGTATCACTTGGGACCTCTTTCCCAAATATCAATGTTAAATTGCTTTTGGCTGTGCAACAGGTCTGCTAGCACTCATAGCTGCACACTGGAAAATGAACCTTTATTCTTTGACACCTGATTCAATCAGCTTTCTGTACAATCTCTCTCTGTTTCTGGTTGCAAAGCTGGAATTGATACCTTATTTTAAGTCTCATAATCTGAAACTGTACAAGATTGAGGATATGAGTAGGCCAACCACAAGCAGCTGAGGTACAGCCCTCAGCTGGGACTTGATAACTGCATGCATACGTGCTTCTAGCCTGTTGCAAATATGAAACGAAACTGGTTGCCTGAAACCAAACTCAGAGTGGATTTAAGCCACTTCCTGGGTAGTTTGAGCTTATTTGTTTTTCACATGCATCAGATCTACACGGACATGTCTCAGCAGACAGGCGGCAAGTTTAAAAGACTCCCTCTGTCAAGCAGGGAAAATCTCACTAGTCAGGCCTCTAGGTTGTAAGATGTTTGGGACAGGACCAGATTTTCATTTTGTATTTAAGCAAACTTGTGCAATAAGTCTTAGGTCATTACTAAAGGTACAAGGCAGCAAATTAATAAACATAATGACATATATAAACATTAATGGTTTGGTGTTATGGTTATTATTATAACAAGACAATTTTACTGTGAAGGTTAATTCATTAAGGTCTGAAAAATACTTGGAGGTCCCTATAAGAAAGGAGTTAAAGAAATGCAAAACTGTTACTTTGCTATTGTGTTATTTATCAGCTGTCTGGTTAGCATTTGTGCTCAGTCCGCAGGTTTCACATGTAAATCAAATGCAATGAGACTACGACAATTCGCAAGATTTACACAGATGGGACCTGACCAGCCCTCTCTGAAGTCATCGGAGGTGGTCTGGGTTCCCAAATGACTGTAAATAGGAGACAAAAACATAAGTATAATTTACTTTTATAAAACTTTTAATTAGCTTAATAAAATATCTCTGCATAAAAGCATATAGCTTGTAAAAACCCAGACCTTCTCCATACCAGAGCTGGTGTGGATCAGGATAATAGACACAAAGAATTTCATTACCATGTTAATACAATAGGGAAGTCTCCTGTCTCTCTTTTGAATAACCTCTCATGCAAATTTTGCATGTTGACCATGACACCAGACCTTCTTAGGGCACTGAGTTGTGTTTCCCTATGCTTACAATATATTTGATTTTCAACACAAAACTGCAGACTCATCAAAAGCCCACCTTTCTGCCAGCATTCAATTATTTAAATACTATACAATGTGGGTTTTTTCCACCTGGAATCCTGCACAAAGTACTTCAGGCAAGCTCACAAATAATATAATATGAAAAGGGAAAATAAATCCAAGTGGGAAGAAATTTTAATCGATGGGGTCCTTTTTAGCTATTAGTTTCCACCTTTCCTCACCTTTGACCGGTAGTTTAAAAAGCTGCTTCCAAAACGCATTTAAGCATACGACAAACATATACATCCAAATTCTCTCCACAGTAATGATTCTATAATTTTCTTCAAGCCAAAAGCAGGTTTATTTGGAATTAGGGTCATTATCTGCCCACACACTGAATTATTTGACCACATGTTAAACATTTGAACTATGCAAAGGTTCATTATTGTTATCCAATTACAATATGTTTAGTTTCTCATGCACATAATTAATGATGGAATATTTATAAATATACAGGCTTTGCAGTATTTAAAAAATGTAACAAACAAAATCCGTGAATAATAAATGTATAAGGATATTCCTAACATAAGCATGATGCTAACAAAGTATTTTTTATTGTGTGCCATATTCTGACCTCAGTTCTTAGAGATCACAATGCCAAGGAAGTGGTAAAATCCATAAAGGTTGGTTTCAAACATTTCCCCTTTTTATAGACAAAAGTTTACTTTGTCTTGTACAATGGTGCTTGAACTAATCATATGGAACGATTTTGTACCTCTTCAGGAGTAAGAAAAAACAGAATTATTCCTTTATGTGCTTGCTAGAAAAATCCCCCCAAAAATCCCCCCCAAAATGTAATATTTATGAAAGAAGTACATCCAGTTTTATGTTCAAAAGTGTGATACACCAAAATGAAGAACCAAACTCTTTTTAAGAATGCATATGAGCTGCCATATGCATACACTAGTTTCTTCTTCAAAAATCTAAAAAATTAATAGCTCTGTGGTTTAACCTAGCATTACTGTCACACATCTGTCTCCATGCATCGCCAAGCAGGATGGCTCTGAAGGCCCAAGAGGAGCTACCAGTCAAACTGCAACTGTGCTGTGTTTCTGGTTGCTGCAGCCCCATGTGCCAGGACAAGGGCACTCCTGGCACACGGTGCCTGCAAGTTGCAGAGGTTTGCCATGATTCACCACAGGCAGGACACTCTCGTTCTCTGTGTGCATCCTGAGTGCTGCTCAGGAGTACATTTAATGGGTTCAGTGAGGAGTATGTTTAATGGGTTCAGTGTACATCTCCCACAGGCTAAATCACTCCCTGCCCCACACCTCCACCAAGCATTTCCAAGTGCCCCAGTGGAAGCCACTCTGCACCCTGCATCTGACCACAGACGTCTCCCCATTCTATGTCCTGAGGAGGAGCAGCATGTGGGACCAACACAACAGTCTTTGAGTGAACCACACCGCCGAACACTTTCCTTGCACTGGATGCTGCCCCTACAGACTCGTCTTAGAGATGGATGAAGAAAAGGGAAAATCTCCCCTGATTTCAGTAGGTTTGGGGTCAGATTCCAGGCCCCAGGCAAGTTTTGCTTCAGAAGAGCTTAGAGCCTGAAAAATAAATCTATGTCTTTGTTGCCTAAATGTAATTTGATTCTAGTTGTCATGAATAGGACGTAAGAAATGTGGAAATATCTGTATATGTTCCTTTCTCAAACAGTGGGTGCCATTAGAAAGCATAATAGCATTCCGGACTATTGATTTTACCACAGTATTTCCTTGCTTAGAGTGTTTTCCACTATGAGGTATTTGTACCATGCCATGGTAAATGTTATTTTTAACGGAGCTCACTGTACTCTTGTTTGAGAAACTATGTGAACAATGTGAGCTCTCTCACAATGCTGAGTTGCTCAGCTGGCCTGTCTGATGTCCTATTTAAAAAGAAGAAAAAAAAAAAAAAAAAGCAACGTGTAAGAAGAGCTAAATTGAATGTAAAGATGAAATGCAGCAAAAGGTAGATACTAAAAATGCTAGAGTGAACCCCAATGTAGTATTCTAGATAACGAAGATATTAAATATGGATTGTACTCATAGGTAGAGTTTAGATTTTGACTATATTTGCCTAGATCAGAAACAGACACCCAGACCAGACCTCATTTATCTTCCAAACCAAATACAGCTTAAGTCATATAAGATGCCTTTTTTTTTCTTTTTTTTCTTTTTTTTTTTTTCTGAATACTTTTCAGTAATTCTGTAACTTTGCTAAGAGATTCACTTATTCCACTGTAGGATAATGGCGAAACGGTAGGAGAAAAGGAATACTTTCGAACTCACAGAGAAGGTGAGCGTGTTTCTAAATTAAAAGCAGCATAACTAAATGTAAAGCAGTCCATCATAATAAGGTCCAAGTTTCATTTAAATGAAATCAGCATAATTTTTGCCCCCAACTTAAGATTACAACAAACTGATCTTTGTTCATATAAATTGACACAATACTTCTTTTTCTGGATCTGAGTTCTTAATCTCATAATTTGCAATGACTAAGAGTTTACCAAATGCTTACAACATGTGACGGAAAGTAGGGAAATAAAATATTAGTGAAACTTCAAAATGAATTGGGCGAAATAGTGGTCTTAAAAAGTAGATACAGTGAACCAAAGACAAAAGGCAAAGTTCTAAAATTTGTAATATTATTAACCATGACAGAGTTATGTCATATTGTGGCAAAAAAAAAAAAAAAAAAGATATGTATAAAAAATGTCATCTAAAATGCACCAGGACATTCTGTCCTCTCCTCTGACCCGATACAGCATGCAGCATACCTGGAATATTGTGTATACTGGAATATTGCTCCATACCTGAAGGAATGTATGATGTAAACATGTCACAGAGACTAGGACTGGGCAATAAGAATCATTGGAGAAGCAGAAAAGGAAATTGCAAAGCAAAATGGAATCATTCATTCTCCACACTATGAGGCAAGAAATAATGAGCCTGCATATTACAAATAACCTGTAAGTTTTAAAGCATTGTCTAAAGAAAAGATGGAATCTAGATTGGTAGAAATTCTTAGGAGCAGGTTAGATAAAGATGACAAGACTGGTTTAGGTACAGCTTCTCTTGCCCTGGGAAACAATGATAGAACTGAGGTTTTTTGTTCCCTTCCAAACTTGTTTCATATAACAAGTTTCTTAATATATGTTAAAATTCCTTTTCAGTTATGACAGAAAGTTCAATGGGAACATTCTCCTATGTACATGGACACTCACAGGAATCCCTTGACAGGACCATTTTCACGGATACCCCTGACAATTAAGCCCCTGTGTCTTTTCTGAAAAGCAAAATCCCTTTTGGCTTTACAGGAAAACAAAGGGCTGGACTATTCAGAAGCCAACATAACTGGAAAAGGAAAAGCCAGACTGTTGGAGAAAATTAGCTTCAGGCATACATTTTCACTAAGTCTGCAGAGAGTTCTCTGAGAGATTTATCATCCTAAATTACCATTGGATCTACATAGGAAATAAATCTTCACAGATATCCACTTGGACAATTGGAACAGGGGTAAAAGAAAAAAAAAAAAAAAAAGTTACTTCTGTTTCAGGGTGTATTTTAACAGATATTTGTTATTGATTTTTTTTTGTTGTTTGCTTTTTTGTTTTTTTTTTTACACACCTTAGTTTTGCTTGTAATGGGCTCTTGATGATAGTACGTATTTTTGATACTTTTAAGGGGGAAGCCAAACCCTCATTATTTTTACCTGAATTTCAAGGATTTAAAAATATTGAACCATAAATATCATTATGATCCTTTACAAGAACTTAAATTCAGGTACCTTCTCTCCTTCATTTTTATTTCATATTGTACTTCCTAACAGGACTGCTACTGCTGGAGGGTCTCTTTTCTTCTTGTGTCATCTTAATGCACTATAGGAATTGCACAATTACAAAGGCATCATGAATGAGGCACTCCAGTGAAGGAACTTGCCTCAAAAAGTAAAATGGAACCATCCAATACCTGAAACATAATTTCCATGAGGTAACACATCCATACTTCATGTCTTTTCAGTCTTCATGTGTTAGATCTTTTATTCTGTATTGAAAAGCTGACCCTCTTTAAATGGGTTCATCACAAATCTAATCTTCTTCATTGCAAACATTTGCTCAAATTAAGTGAATTTAGCATGATTCCAGAATATGGTACTTTTGAATCCTTTGCAGCACCATGCTTTCTTAACTTTTAAAAGCTACAGAAATTGAGTGTGTATTGGACTCAACTATGTCAACAGATATTAATCCTTCACAGAGTGCATAAAAATAAGATGTGATAAGATCTCTACACAGATTGAATTATAAACTTATTGATAATTTTAATTGGTTTTCCGATTAACTAAATTTCAAAACGTACCAAGAATCTACCTGAAAACTGATTATTTTCTGCTCTGTTTAATCTACAGACCAGAGGTTAAAAACTATCATGGTCGACTTTATTTGAGAGTTGTTATTCCCTCATCTTTTATACTTGTGACAATGTTAATGGTTATTTGAATTAGCTGGCACTCCTATGCTCCTCAGTTTTCTTGTAGCTGGAAATTTATTGTTTAAATATACATGGAGTCTAGTCTCCACTTCAGTGAGTTTCCAAAGCTCAACAGAAGTTTGCTAGCAACAGACGGTGCTGATTTGGAAGAAAGGTGTAGACTGGTTGAAGAAATTCTAGAACAGTGCAGTGGGAACAAGAGTTTTCAAATGGAAAATTAGAATGGAATAGAAACCGTGATTATAAGTAGGAGGATGTCCAGTGATGCTCAAACTTGAGGATAGCTTGACATACAAGATTTCTATTGCTATGAGATTTTGGGTTGGTGAAAGAACAAAAGAGGAATACTATGCAGACCTCAGTGACTTTCCTCACATGACACATTTAGAGGAAACAGCTGGCTCTGCAGGTATGATTTTAAGAATCTTGTTTTGGATATATGTACATAGGAAGAAGAAAAAAAAACTAGTATAAAGAAAAATAAGTGAAAGCTAAAAACAGCTTAAAAGAACAATGGAAATGGAAAAGAGGAAGAGTCAGACTTTCAGAACAATTCTCTGACTGCAGCAGTAAGAGCATAGATTTGTATTTGATCTCATGTCAGTGTCTAAAGCTAGTCAAGGAATCTCTACTACTGATCAGCTACTGTAATGAGGTCTATTTTGTATTTATTTAGAAGCTCCAGTAAATGAACATTTCAGCTACTCACTACCATGGTGACAAAAACTATTGCAGAATATCTGTGCTTAAGATCAACCCCCTGTTCACTTCCACCTCTGGTTCAGTGTACTGCAATTCAAGTTATACTTAAGGCATGCTTCAAAAGGGACCTCACCAAATGAGATGTCACTTTCTTTTCATGTAATAGCTGGTGGACAGGTCCTGACTTGGAAATTCTTGATCTCAGTTCACAAGAATAATTTGCAGGCCAGTTCTCAGTTTTCAGGTCGTGATCCTTTGACAGTTTAGATCAGGTCACTATATATATATATATATATATATTTAATTTCTCTATTATCTTTTAACCTTACCTCTTGTTTCTGGACAAACAAATTGTTAGGATCTTTGTAAGTTCCTAAATGCTGAGAAACTTGGGAATAGCTCAGTTGAGTGTTGTGGTTTAGCCCCAGCAGGCAGCTCAGCACCACACAGCCACTCTCTCACTCTCCAGGTGGGATGGTGAGAGAATTAGCAAGGTAGAAGTAGTCAGGCATTGGAATGGGTTGCCCAGGGAGGTGGTGGAGTCACTGTCCCTGGAGGTGTTCAAGGGAAGGTTGGACGTGGTGCTTAGGGACATGCTTTAGTAGGTGACATTGGTAGTAGGGTGATGGTTGGACCAGATGATCTTGGAGGGCTTTTCCAACCCTAATGATTCTATGATTCTAAGTTCAAGAACTCATGATAAAGATAGTTTGCTAGGTAAAGCAAAAGTCACACATGCAAGCAAAGCAAACCGAGGAATTAATTCACTATTTCCCATCGGGAGGCAGGTGTTCCTGACCATGATGCCATATGGTATGGAATATACCAGTGGTCATCTGGGTCAGCTGTCCTGGCCATGTCCCATCCCAGCCTCCCTCCTTGCTGGCAGGGCAGCACAAGCAGGAAAGTTCTTGACTCTGTATAAGTATTGCTCTGCAACAACTAAAGCATCGTTGTGTTATCACCACTGTTTTCATTAAAAATCCAAAACACTGCATCATACAAGCCTCTGTGAAGAAAATGAACTCTATCCCAGCCAAAACCATGACAGAGAGAAATGTCAGAAACTCACAACTGGGTTTGAAATTCAAAGTCATAAGGCTTAGAAAAGTGTATTAATTAGGGAGAAATCTGCAATATGTGATTAGTATTTCCCAGTTACAACAACTTTTAAAAATCTCTTAAAAAATGAAATTAAATTTGACTACTCCATGTGTAGCTTATTGAAAATAATACTTTTCAAGGTTAGCTATAAGCTTCTTCTCAACTGCTACACTGACAGGCTCCTATAAAACAAATATACAATTAAAAATTGCCCATGCCACTGACTTCAGCAGAAAGAAGGTATCAATTTATTGCCATGAAACAAGAGCACAGTCTGCTAACAGGCAACTCATCTGCTCTCCTATACTAATACAGAACTATATTTCATACAGGAAAATCAAAATCAACTTACATGAATGTTTGAAGCAAAAGTCATGCATAACCCACTAAAGCAAAATGAATATGAGAGTCAGTGGGTTCCAAAAAGAAGAAAGGAAAAAGTAGCTATAAACTCCGCAGAAAGTGGAAATACAGGCATTGTTACACAGACCTCTAATCTCTTGTGCAGTGCTATATGTGGAGAGGAAAAAATGCCTTCCTGACCTCTCCAGGTGATCAATTTACACTCTGAAGCCTGAGAGCTGATCTGTATCTATTCCAAATTAACTGGAATAGAGACATGAGGCTAAAACATAAAGAAATAACACTGTAGAAAGCAGAAAGTACCTTATTCATCAGTACAAGCCAGGCTGTCATTTGCTAGCAAAGGAGATACCTTCCTTTCATAAATATGCCTGCACAGATTTTAATATCAAAAGTACCTCAGAACTCTCAGTGAAAATAATCTCTGCAGGTACTGGTCCAAAGCCTACTGAGATCAATAGGAATACCTCCCTCCAGTGCAGTAGACTCTGGATCAGGCCCTTTCTCTATGACAAAGGTTCCCTCCATCACAGGACTGCAATGTTGCCTTCTTCATGCCCCTTACAGTACGCACAACTTCTGTTTTGAAGCTGACAGAAAAACAACAAACCACCCAGATGAACCTAATTGGAAATGTCCTTTCAGATGGGAAAAGACATGAGAAACGATAGAATAAAATGTTATGTGACCTACAATCTGACGCACTGTATTGTATGTGATCATCATAGAGTATAATTTTATAGAGTTCCCCCCCCCCCCCCCAGGTCTCCTGAACTTCTGTTATTTCCAAAGTGTTAAAAATACTCCGTTTGCTAATATAAATGATTATAATTGACAGTGCATTGTCAATCTATTGCAAAGCTGATTTAATTAAGAATGCCAAGGGGCATCATTTGGGGCCAGGTATCTAAGCTGCAAATTTTTTTTTGATCTCAACCTCTCCCTATAGGACCGTCCACACTAGCACCAAAGGCTGGAGGGCAAGAGAACAAAGGGAATTTTATGTGTCTGAATTCAAATTCTTTCCCTTTGAAATGAAGCGTCCAGAATGGGCAATAAAACTGTGAAAATGGATTTCTGGCCGCATTTGATGTTAAGCCTTTAGTGTCAAGAGCCAGGTCTTTTTTTCTCTCTCTTTCTTTTATTTTTTTTTCTTTTAGTTTTTTTCCCCTGAATGGTCTTGTGGGGAATTTGTCCTATAAATTATTTCTTACAGTTTGTATGCATACTGTATGGCCTTGTCTCATATTAGAACTCAAAAGTAGGCTATTGTGTGTGTGTGTTTTAATTAACCTGTATTTTCAGTAAAATTGCAATGGAAAACGTGCTAAAGAAGTTCATTCCACGTAGGTTTTTTTTTCCTATCAGCCCATGTGCGAAACTGTAATGTTTATTAAGCACTTCTATAGAAAGAGTAACTTTCACTCTGGTCTTCCTTTTTCATACCCAGTAGTCATAATCCTTTGTGTCATCGCTTCCATTCCCATAGTAGGATATTGCAATGCAATAAGAAAAGCAGAGGATTAGGCCCACTTAGAATGATCATGCAGAGGGATCTATTATAATAATGATTACAACCATTTTCTCTTTAATAGCTAGCCACTGATGGAAGGGCAAGGAAGGAAGAAGAGAGACACAGAAATGAAAGGAATCTTGGCATATTGAAATGATTTGTTCCTAAGCTTTGATTGTATATGAAAATTGATCTTAAAATATTTATTTGTAACAAAAGCAGTTGGCAAAACCATATTAAAGCTGGCTAAATTAATTTAAATTGTTACACACCACTTAGGCAGTACATACTTGCTGTCTGAAGAAAAATTTTAGTGTGTGTGCATGCAGTTTAGCTACCATTTTTTTATTTATTTATTTTTAATAAAACTAGTAGCACTTTAGCATCCATTTCTGTGCAGACTGTGTTTTCATGAGGTAAGATTACAATGATTAGCAATTCCTTTTACTTAAGCAAGTGAAGGTTTCGTAAGGAAAATTTAGTTCCACAAGTAAAGGTGAGACTCTTATCAGGAGCCAGATTCATAGGTCTTTTCAATAGTGAATAACAAAACTTTAAAAATGTACATTTTGCTGCTGTTAAGTAAAGTAAAGTAAAGTAAAATAAAATAAAATAAAATAAAATAAAATAAAATAAAATCTTCTCTTTGGTGTATTCCTGGATTTCACCTTCTCTAGTCATACATTCCTCCTCTTCCAGCCCCTCCTTTTTTTTTCTGATATTCCTTTCTTGTAGTTTTCTTTCTCCAGGCCTCCCTCAGGCTTCCTGCCTCTCTAGACTTATTCTCTTTTCCATTGACTCTGGTTCATTCTGATCTTTTTTCTTTTGTTTTACATACCACGGTTAGTTCACTTTTTCCTCCTTTCTCACATACATTTTCCCTGCCTTTTGTGTTTTATTTCTCTGTCCCTGCCTATGTTTCTAATTCTCTATTTTTAGTATTTTTAAGCAAGCTCCTTAGTGTATGATATATATCTGTGCAAATAAATAGAACAATTACAATCAATTGAATTATTCAAGATTTAAGAAGCTTTCACTTCAATCAGCATCTGATGCCAAGAGATTTACACTAACTAACTAATATACCAGTGTCTGTCCTACCAGAATCAGGGCCAGAGTCCTTTGAATGAGAATGAAAAAAAGTTGATAAGGTAGGAAATTATTTTCTCTAGTATTGCTTTACAGGAACTTTCACTTACCAGCAAATTATTCACAGAACTGAGCATCCTTACTGGCTCCTCCCAACCGAAACTCCATCAAGACTTTATTGTGTGGTCCACACCACAACCCAATGGGAAACAGTTTATCCTAGCACAAGAAGAAGAAGGAGTGCTGTCCTGGTTTCAGCTGAGACAAAGTTAATTTTCTTCATAGTGGCTGGTATGGTGCTGTGTTTTGAATTTAGGTGAAAAATAATGCTGATAACACAACATTTTAGTTGTTACAGAGCAGTGCTGACACTAAGTCAAGGACTTTTCAGCTTCTCCTGCTGCCCTGCAAGTGCAGAGGCTGGGGGTGCACAAGAAGCTGGGAGGGAACACAGCCAGGATGGATGACAGAAACCATCTTTATCTCAACCCACAAGTTTTACTATTTTTTTCCAATTTTCTCCCCCATCCAACTGGATAGGAGTGAGCAAACTGCTGTGTGGTGCTTAGCTTCCTTCCAGGTTAAACCACTGCAAGTGCCAATATGATCTTCAGACAAACCAGATTTTCTCCGACCTATTTAGCTATCAAAGGACTGCTTCTATAGATACCTGTGTAAATCTAGCAGTGCCCTAAAAATCAGACTTCTGTTTGATTTCAAAACACCATGTTCAAAAAACACAAGAAGCTGTTTGACATGCAGAATTTTTTTTTTTTTTTGAATCTTTTCAGTTTGGTTACATGAATAGAACCAATACATCTCTCACACACTTAATATCTATCAGTGGTGTACCTTGTATAAATAAGTCTATCTATTAGATATTGATAGATTGCACTCAACGCCTCCCTTAATTTTGGTCTGATTATTCTGTTATAAATATAAACATACATTGTTTCTGTTTGGTCACAGCTTCCACTCTCATCTTTGGGTAATAAAAAATTACAGGACTGAGTCAGGCTTATGCAAATCTTCATTCACAAATTTAGCACAATATATAAATGCTACAACTTCAATTCAGTGATCATGTCCTATATGGTTTAACATGAAGCTTACACTTAATCACTCTGTTGAAATATCATTTATACATGAAAGTTACACTTAAATAAATAGACAGAGGCACTGAAAATGGAAGGGCAACTACTTTTTATCTGTATATATAAATTAGTACACAGAGACTTGCTAAAATGTATGTATGTACAGTTGTATGTACATCTACACAAAGAACATTTCCATTTAATTCAGCTGTGCGAGCAAAATATCATGCTACCCCATTTACATGCAATATAAAATTCCCAATTAGTCCCAATACTGAAAATTCGGAATAGGACCTAGGAATTCCCATCTCCCTTGCTGCTCCTGGGACAAACATTCCAGATGCTATGTATGCTCAAATGGATTTAAACATTTTTCAGATGGAAAAAAAAAAAAAAAAAAAAAAAAGGAGAGAGAAGAGAGAGACATAGCAATAACAAAACATTTCAGACCAAATATCCCAGTCTCACAGACACTCTATGAAGTAGAAAACAGGAACATGTAAGATATTACACACGGTTGTACCAAAACCACAGCCAACATTTATGTATTACATCTGTTAGCCAGGCAATGCTCAGTCCTGTCCAAGATGTGGTCAGCATTTGAATTAAGATTTACTGAAACAAGTTTCCCAAGTTCCATTGCAGCCCTGCAGCTTCAGACCGTGATAATGTGAGATTTTAGAAACTAAATAAGGCAGGGCTTGGCTAGTAAGTGGAGAGGAGAATCTGAGGAAAAGCCAAGGTTACTGCAAAGTATTTGGCTGGTTTTCAGTTCACAGTGGTTTGTACCTTCTTTCTGAGATAGTTTCTCTTAGGCATTGTATCCATGGTCTGTGGTTCTGACTGTGGCAGGGCAGGAGAGATTCCTTGTCACTGGTTTACACTTCAAGGCCTTCTAAGCCCACCCAGCCTTGAAGCACGACAAGAATGGGAAACAAATGAATAAATACTGAATTATTTAATCTGGGTACATCATTCACAGATTCCCACTCTTAATGCAAGAATTCACTACTCAGCAGCTACTATACTCCTGTATAGATTCACCTGCATTTGAGTGATGGCTAGGGTTTTCTCTTAGTGCATCTCAGGAATAACTAAATTATTATCTGTCACTAAAATATGATTTTTCTGAATATTATTTGTACACTTTATGCTTGCTACTTTCTCCAGCTCACTTGTCCCAGCACGAATCCTCAGAAATTAAGTAAATGTTTTTATTTTGTTCCTCCTGCCCTTCTATTTTTATCTTGTTCCTTTAAGATGATAAAGGTCATCTTAAAGTAATTTTGTAACAAATCAGGATGCACATTAAAACTGCCTTTCTTAAAATTTAATTTTTGAACTTTGCAAAGCACAGAGTACCTTCTGCAACTCCTCTGAACCTCATTTAGCTTCAAACACACTCAAGAAATACTTCTGCAATATCATATGTTTAGATGTTTTCATTGGGAGTTTAGCTCCTTAAGTCAAAATAACATGCGACAAGGTAAGTTTTCATTATTTTAAATTAACTCCATCCATGTGACTACAGAGAAAAACTTGAAAGTATGTCCCATTTACAGTGCAACACCCAGAAGCAACAAGGTAAGAAGCTGAAAATAGATACATAAATATATATTTTCAATCTTGTTACTTTTAAAACAGGCTCAGGATTTTGATATTCATATGGTTTGTTTTGAGAAAAATGAAGTAAGCATCATCAGTGAATAGACATCATTTTTAAACAACATGTAACTGTCACAGAAGTCCTCTGTTCAGCCACATGACACAGACAGTCAGCTGCTGTAACAAAAACGTAGATTATAACAGAAAACACATTACAGAGCATACGTTCTTTTCCTCTCTCAGTACACAGGATGTGATCAGCTTGCAACTCACTCAACACAAACACTGAGCCCAGAACTCAGCTTCTGGCCTTTGTGCTCCTTCACACACAGATGCACAGCCCCTGTAACTGGTGTGGACTGCTTGTGCAAGGCTCCACATGCTGAGAGCTCAACAACAGAAAACTGTAACGCAGTTGAAGTCTTCTGAATTCCAGTAATACAGAGCAAAACCTCTATCAGTTTGAAACTCCCATAAGTCTTTAATCAGAAACCCAAATCGTAAAGCCTGAGAAGACTTTAGATGGGAGTATTCTAGGCCATAAAGGCTTTTGCTCTGCCCAGGTCTTGCATTCACAGGTCAGGCTGTGAAGTGACCATCTGACTGAGACCTGAGAAACAGAGAGCAGCTAGCTTGCACAGACGAGCCCGGTCAAAAATGAACCACACGCGCAAAGCCAGCATGTACACTAAGCTAGCACTGACAAGCTGCAGCTAGTTTCAGGTACACAAGTTGATGAAGTCTACCAGGATGTGGTCAACAATGTAGTAAACTACACATAGTAAGTTTTTTTTCCCCACAGGCCTTTGCAGCAAACCCACAACTTTTTTGGAGGTAACTTTACTGCAAAGCTTTCAACTTGCTGGATAAATTGTAATGGTTATTCACCGCTGGTACAATAGCTATTTCCATCCTTGAGCTCATTTCATTTATTTTCTTTCTTTCATAAACAGCTGAAAGTGGAAAATAATACCTGATGATTAGTTAAGTACCTTCTGGGTATAAAACTTCAAAGAAGAGAAAGTTACAATGAAAACATAATAATCAAAGTTTCCATTTAGATTTATTACTTATTATTACTATGAATATTTTTCAATTTTTAGAATGCATGCCACAAAGAAAATGCATGTGAAGCTTTCCGTTTTTTAGCATTCTATTTATTAACAATAGTTCTATTCAATGTCCATAAACAGCAGATGCAATTTTAGTGAAATCCATAAGCAATAAAGCTACTCATATTCTAATTCAGGTATCTTGACCTATTATTATCAATTCTAGTTTTATGATTATTTAGTTCCGTTACAATAGTAAGTGCTAAGTGCTTTCTAAATTAGGATTCATGATAGTCATTGTAGCCATGTTAAGAAAATAAATAAATAAATGAAAAATACAGCATTAACCTGGTTATCTAAATAGCATCTAACACTAAGCGCACATTAAAAGAAAAAAATATATATTTTCTTGATGATTTCTGTAAGAGTTTTCTCAACAATTTGACAACCTCATATTTAAACGAAACATATTTCATATATGCACAGAATTTATTGTTCAGTAAACTTCACAACGTGCAGCTGACATTACTGTTTACTTAGCATTCAAAGGTATGGTAGGAGTTTGCACAATAATTAAACGCAAGTTTCCATTTTGAACTATGACTTAATGGCCAAATCCAACACCCAAGAAAATTACCCATCATGTCCTTTCACGGGGACCTCACTCTGTTCTAGACACCCAGCAAAATCCGGCAGGATGTAAGTGACTACATAAGCACAGTCACAATCGTTGTGATCTTTGTTCTTTCTCTTTATTTTCATTCATATTTGCTTATTGCCATCTCTGATTTAATTGTATCAAATATGGGCATGCAGCTAGGGAGAGACATAAGTCTGCCATACAATTATTTTATGTTAAGACTACTCAAATGGTGGACTGTCCTCTGTGACTGGGCACACACCATACATACCTCTCACTAAAATCAGCAGAGAAAACTTGATAAAGAGCTATTTTTTGCATGTGATCATAACTTTGCTATACTTTACCTATTTCTGTCAACCTTTGCCAGACACAATTTACAGGAAAATTGCACTTAGTTCAGGTGCATTTGAGAGCCTCCCAGGGCTCTGGGTGAAAGTCATGATTAATCCATGCTGAAACTCATCCTTCCAAAAGCCAAGCCTTTTTTGGGGAGGGGAAAGAAGGGGCTTGAAGTTTGGCTCATTAGTGGCATTTTTATGGATGGTCTCATAAAGAGCCACACAAAGGATTAAAGGCTAATCTTGTCAGAGAACTGATCAGCTTTTGTAAAAATGGACAATATTTGGACTCAAATATTTGTGACAGATATTTAATGCATCACAATGCAGTCTTTTTTGGCCAGAACTTTTTTCAGCTGAACGAGTATTCTGACTGGAGCCCATCAAGATAAATTTAGAGATTTCCTTTTGTGAGCCACAGAACACACATCTACAATTCTGTAGCTAGACCTGGAGATCCACTGTGGACTCTCTGAGGTCAACCAAGTGTTGATCCATGCAGCAGCTGCTCCCTCGGTGGGGCTCAAGATTGTTAGCAACTTCTCTCTACTCTGCACAGCTGTCAATTTCCATAAAATCTGCAAGTACTTAATACCTTTGAGATCTTTGCCTCCTTCTCAAATTTGCTTGAGTTTAGCCAACATGTTCTAAAGGTACTAATGTACTGATCATACATACACATAGCGTAATCATTATTACTTCTCTTCTTCAGCAAACCAGGCTGAAAACCACAGAAAGTGAGCCTCTAAGACTCTTCAGTATTAAATGTAGCCTTGCCTCTTAGAGTATATAACCCCCATTGTTTTGTACAGTCCAATTCTAAATGACATCATTGATTTGTGAGAAGAGTATCTAGTAATTAGTTGTTTTTTTAACGGTTGTGCCATTTGACATATTAAATGTTGTGCATTACTTAAACAACAGGGCAGAAATATCAATAGTCTGGTGCCACTGTGGCTCTTTTCCATTAGAGTGCATATATGTATGAGACTGTGAATCGTGAGTAATAGGGGACTATGTTTCTCAATGATGTATCTGGTGAAGTCAGCATTAACTTCTTGTACAATAGATCTCTGGGGGTAGACAAAAAATACTAGGTTTTTATTTATCTTTGTGGGGCTTGATCAGGGGCTTATTTTCTGGTTTAATAAGAAATTTAACTGGATTTTACTCTGAAAGATATTTTAGCCAGACCTCCACTACCATTTGTCTCACTGACAACAGGCTCTGTAGTAGTTTTCTTTACTTAGGACTCTCTGTAATGCTAATGACAAGGGTTATTTGGGGTCTCTGTTGCTAGTCTTCTCTTTTCTTCTTCTTCTTCCACTGTTGTTGTTTAGCCTGGAGAAAAGATGATCTAAGAGGGAACTAATCCCACTGTGAAGGTTACTGGGGAAATGCAGCCAAACTCTTCACATCAGAGCAGGAAGAACGTGAGAGAACAGAGATACACCGAAATACAACCTCCTTCCTTGGAGGTTTTCATTATAACCTACCGGACAAAGTCCTGAGTGACCTGTTCTGAATTCAATGGTCCTGTTTTGAACAGAAGGTTGGATGAGAGACCTCCTAAGATCCCTTCCAACTTGAATTATTCTATCACTTTATGATTCTTTTAAATTCACTTTCTATACAAAGACAAACCTATAAGCACTGACTTGTCATAAAATGTCAATCTGGAGAATGATCATTAGCAGTCATTAACAAACTTGTCTTTGATATCGCTGTAATAAAGTTCTGAGTCTAAAAGAATTTATTCAGATAGTTAGTTGCAGTGAAATGCAATGTCATATGTAAAAACAGAGTTTTGCATAGGAGTCCCTCACTGACTTTTGGTCTGTAGCTAACTTGATATACTACACTGGACAGAAACTGTCCCTAGGGTCCCTGATACTGCTGCTAGGGTTTCATAGTTCCTTAAGCCATCAGTCCTGTAACTGTTAAATACTGCTAAAACTTTATATAGTGAGAAGGAAATGAACAGTACACATTTCAACTCCCTAAGTCTTCTAGGTGGTCATACATTTGCTCGAGGAGTAGAAATGTTTTATGCTGATGGTCATTGAATGAATTGAGACCTTACCTGGCTTTGGGTGATTTCTTTAAAAATATCACATTACTGAGAGAACTTGCTTTCAATAAGGTTTTTGTATTACAAGGAAAAGTTATTTACAACCTTGGTGGGTTCCCCTTTGAAGTCATTTGTCTTGTTGAGAGGGGAAGTGGAGCTGGCCTTTGAAGAGTCTCATTTCATCTTGGATCTCTCCCTTTGAAGTACACTTTACCCCATGGGCATTCCCTGTGGAAAATTTCTCATTGTTCATGGGTCTCCTAAGAAAATATTCCCCAGAGGCACACTTCCCTGGAGAATAATTTACCTTGGAGATACATGCAGTGATGTATTTTTCATCCTTGCCAACAGCAGGCAGAGTCTAGTTACACCAACTGCACAAGAGATTTTACAAAGAAAATATAGGTGACTGCTTGCATAATATATAGAGGGCAGTTGTATAATGTGTACAGTGTCCAAATCTTGATGAACTCAAGCTTCCTTAATGCTACTTAAAAAAAAATACCAGGTATTTCAGTACTAATACTTTGTCCTCAGGCATCCTTAATATTTTGGATCCTTTAATACAGAAGTGTTCTCATTCTTATTTTCTAACAGAAAAAAAAAAAAAAAATCCCTGAAAACCTGAAGAAAATCCTATCAGCCATTTTCAGACCTGATGGTGTTCAAAGGTAGCCATTATAAGTGTGATAAAAACAAAGAAGAGAAGGTACTTTTTCACTTTAAATATTTTTTTATTTTTTTATTTTCTTTTTCTTTTTTCTTTTTTAATATATATATATAGAACCTCAACAAACAGATAAGTAAACCTTTTTTATGGCTCAGTGCTCATTGAGGTCTAGTACCTCTGTGAGGTTACAAACTACAAATTAGGAACATAAACACAAACAAACAGCCACACCTATGGTCCATAAAAGCTTTTCAACCATTAAAGCAGTACTACTTCTGCTATATCCTACCATTGCCTAATTTCAAAGGCATAATAAAGGGTAATTGCTATGCATACAGGATACGCTCTAGGCATAACCAAAACAAGCAGCTAACTTGGACAGCAAATTTCCAGAACAGAAAAACTGTCATGGCCCTACTCCCTGTTTTACTTATACCACAGCCTTACAAAGCCAGAATGACAGCTGCAGCTGTGTCGAGATGCATTGGATGCAGGTGATGGGGTCAAGTGGGAGCCCTCCTAGAGGCACAAATTATTGCCCCAAATTTTCTAATACCCTCAGCAGAAGAAAGAGCAGAGAATCTGACTTTGCTTGACTCCTCTCAGTGTGTTATTCCTCTTTATTTTACATTGCAGGAGTGACTTATTTCTGGTCATATCCCACAACTTACTCTGAAGTAGTATGGTGCTGGAAGCCTAGAACTGACTCAATACTCCAGACATATTCTTGAGCTGAGTTAATTTAGTCCATGTCTGCTAAATTCTTACCATTTTACAGAGGGTCTGAGTCACTCAGGAAATCTATGGTAAATTCAGTATTGTTGCAAAAGTATCATATTAAATTCTCACATTTCATTCTGCATGCTAAGAGAACACTCAGTGGATTGCAGTGGATATTATAGCATGCACCGTTTATAGTTTGTTTATATATAAACTCATATATTTATAAAACTTCAATTACCTCTGAAAATATAGGATTCTGACAGGAGATAAGAGCTCTACCTACTTGAGTGCTTCCTTTTAAAATTATGTAACTGATTTGGATAAAGATAGTATGATATTTCCCATTGCACTATATTTAAGTATTAATGGATTTTTCCTATGAAATCTCTATCTCTCTTCTGCAAGGCAACCTTTGGCCATCTTACTTGTTTGATATTATGGTCCTTTCCATGGCAACAGATTGTGATGTCATGCATGGACAGATTATGAGGTCAAAAAGTGCCCAGGATGGAGTTGGAGGAAAATGTAGGAAAGATTCTGAAACTGCACAAACATTTTTCAAAGCAAGTATCTAAAAGAAATGGAAAACATGCTTAGAGAAAATTCAATAATTATTTAAATTAACTTGTTAAAGAGGCTTCATGGTTAGGTCAACCCTAATAACAATAATAGTAATAGTAATAATAATGCAAAAACATTTGCAAAGACCATAGTACTGTCAAACAACAAAGACCTTTACATCCATTACTTAAATAATATTAATTTATTTTTCATCATAGTCTATGAAGAAACTTTACAAAAAAAATGACAATGGAATGTGAACTAATGTATGCGACGGCTACACACAGAATCATAGAATCACAGAATGGTGGAGGTTGGAGTGGACCTCTGGAGGTCATCTGGTCCTAAACCCCTGCTAAAGCAGGAACAGCTAGAGCAGGTTGTCCAGGACCACATCCAGATGGCTTTTGAAGATCTCCAAGGAAGAAGTCTCCAGAGCCTCTCTGGGCAGCCTGTTCCAATGCTCAGGCACTGCACAGTAAAGAAGTGCTTCCTGATGCTTAGATAGAACCTCTTGTATTCCTCTTGTTTGTTGTTTTCACATGAAAAACATAGATGTAGAATTCACCCTTTTTTTCCCCTCAAAAGTTTACAAGTAATCAGACCTAAGGTTTCAGTTTATCATTTTTTGGAGAATGTTTTTTTCCACACACGGGTTTAAACAATTTCAGTGATATGTTCACATGAAGGGTTTTTGCCCTATTCCATCATCACATCAAATGCTTGTTGAGTGTTGTTTGTTCTCAACAAATAAATTTCTCCTGCATGCTAAGATTTTACATATACATTTATTTATTTACAATTTGATAAAATTTAATAAGTTACAAAGAATCATTTAGAGCATGAAGAAATGGCCTCAAATTGAGCTATGGGAGGTTTAGATTAGATGCCAGGAAGAAATTCATGATTTCTATGATTCAATGATTCTATAATTTCTTTTAACTCTCTCCACTGTTGGTCTGATTTCTCCTGAAATATCATCCTCTAAAATCCACCTGCTGATAAAGGCAATTATACCAATGTCTTTCCTTTTATGCAAGTAACAAAAGCATCAAAATACCAGGAAGACAAACATCATTAACTCAGATTACAAGTAAAGAATCAAGGCACAGGATATTTTTTTTTCTACTTTGTCCAGGAAAATGCTACCTGCAAATAAAAGAGAAAGTTCTAAATGTATAACAAAGGCCTTTCCCAGTAAATCAGACCTATTTATTTATTTACAGCAAGAGATGTATGAATACCATAAGTTTTGAGCATGAAAAGACAGCAAGATAGTTTGTGATTGATGATTCAACCCAGCACACAACACAAGGCATCAGCTAGATTATGCCTAGAGCTGGGGATTACTAGGTCTCTCTAACTCCTCCTTAAATTGTGTTTTCTCCCTGTTAACTGAGATAAACCATTTGTAGAATAGTAAGCTGGAGTCCATCCTCTGTTCAGTCTCCATCCCCTCCCAGCCATATTCTGCTCTGTTTCATGCATTTATCTCTACATGTTCATATCTTACCTACACAATGATGTACAGAGATGTAAATAAACTTTCACTGCCTCATTTCTTTGCATGGATATGCTGTCCCAATGGTTAATATGACCCGGATTTTGTCAAATTACTTTAAGAAACTGAGCACCACTTATGAAAATGATTCTCTTCTTAAACATAATTGCAGTGTATATAGGTTGTTAATGTGTTTGATTTTAAAAAGATCCTCTGAAATTCAACACAGAATTGAAGGGTATTGGGAGATATCTACTCAACAACCAACCACATAAATTTTACTCTGGAACTAATTTCTGTAGGACGTTGTGAGGTCTATACGGATAAAATGTTCAAAATGATGGTGCAGTTGTGTATTTTTAAAAACAAACCTAGTCACAATCTCCAGTTGAAGAAGTAATTGAATTGCTGGTTCCATGAACCAGGAAAGGTAGACTGGGAGAAGAATCACTCTATATTTACCTGTTTTCTTACACTTTTCCCCTAGGCATGTACTACTGATTTGGACAGAGAATACTGGGCTAGATGGAGCATTGGTCTGTTTGAGGTTGTAAACTCTTGTGTTTACCCTTGCTTTAGAAACTGCTGAAAAGCCTGAAATCAAAGGGGTAGAACTCTGCTTGATCGTGCTTTCATAATAAAGTCCATCCTTGTTAAATAAAGCGATCACCAAGTTCCAATGAATTCAAATTTAAACTGTGTCTATAAACATAACATTGTTTACATCTTTCATTTATGATGATATTTCAACTAAACTTGTTATAAAATTGCTCTGCTTTTGCGCTATGTCATAAAATGGAAGCATATATTACATTAAGCAGTAAGGAGCTGTATCTCATTTAAAACACATAACCACATAATTTCATAGATATATATCTATATATAGATATATATCTATGAACAATGAAATTGCCCCAAAATTAAAACCCTCCTGGCAGTGTATTTGTAAACACAATCAGCCCATAATCCAATAAAGAGACTCTGCTTTGAATTAATGTGAATTGCTTCTCTATTCTGCCTTTACAAATATAACTTTTCATCTGAACTTCCTCACTCCCTCTCTTTGTTTCACTAAAAATAATTGTAGTGATTTTCTTCCTCACTTGTAAACAGCAGAGGAAACATTTGAAAAGTAGAATAAAATGGAGTTGAAAAAAAAAAAAGTGACAAAATAAAAGAAGCAGATATAATTCCTTTTATACCTGCAAATAGAGAAAGCAAATCTAATTTCTCAGAACTTCTGGCATGAAACACTTTGCATTTTAAAAAGAAACCATCACTTCAATCATTTTTATGATTCTGATAATGAAAATGAAAGCTAGATTGTTAAATGGAAAGTGCAATAATTTTATACACACATAAAAAAGAAACCATTTCTTTGATTTTGATAATTTAAAACAAAATTTTCCAAATGACAACCTTTTAGTTATAATTCATTAACCTTCCATGCGAAAATATTTGGTACAAAAGCAAATCTTAAGATATACGAAGACAAATGAAATACTTAGAGGTTAATCCTTGAACAAGGCAGGAATTCAAAGGGAGATACGTGGCTTGTAATATTTCCTGAACTGAGTTTAAAAAAAGAAAGGAAGATATTCTCAATACAAACTACACAGAATTTGGAAGGTAAATTGAAGAACGATATGCCTGAAATATTCAGTTACAAGATTTTCTTTTCACTTAGTATGTTCTTTTCTTCAGGTTTCCAAAGTCTAGTGATACTGAAAACAATTTGGGGAAACTATGAGGAAAATTTTACCCATTTGTGAGGATTTTTATTTTTGTATCAGGAAGCTGAAGAAACATTTTCTAATCAATTTGTAGTCAGCTATTAAACTTCGTCTGCTAGACATGGTAACTATATAGACCAAATGGTATCAATTCCAACTTCCTGACTGGTGCTAGCACAATTTTTACTTATTTTCTCAACTGAGTGTTATTTATCTGCTCTTCCTAAGCCAGTGGCTACAGAAATAAAAGTTTGCTTGAGTGGATAAATGATCAGTGCTCCCTCAAGGAAATCACAGAATCACAGAATCACAAAATGGTGGAAGTTGGAAGGGACCTCCAGAAGTCATCTGGTTCTACACTCCTGCTCAAACACGAACACCTAGAGCAGGTTGGCCAGGACCACGTCAATATAGCTTTTGAAGATCTTCAAGGATCTCCACAGACTCTCAGGGAAACGACCTGGTCCAGTGCTCCGTCACTCTTGACCTGCTGGCGATACTTTGCCTAATGCAGCCAAGAATACATTAGCCTTCTTAGCACCAAAGGCACACTGCTGACTCATGTTCAATTTGTGTCCACCACGACTCCTAGGCCCTTTTCTGCAGAGTTCCTTTCCAGTTGGGTAGCCCCCAGCAAGTCTGGTGCCTGGAGTTGTTCCACCCCAGGATCAGGGCTCTGAATTTTTCCTTGTAGAACTTCATGTTCTTGTCAGCCCACCTCTCTAGCCTGTCAAGGTCCCTAGGGATGGCTGCATGACTCCCTGGTAAGTCAGCCACCCCACACAGTTTTGTGACCTCTGCATATTCACTGAGGGTGCACTTTACCCCATTGTCCAAATCATCATAGAGTCAATGATTTCAATAGAGCTGTGGTATCATCCCAGAAAAACTACATGCAACCTTGAGGAGCACGGATTGGAAGATGTGTAAGGCTTAGAGTTACATATTCTAGTGGTTCCTCTTCACTCTTTATGCTGCAGAGGACGTCTTACACAGAAAAACAGGGAGGACTTTGTCTAATGCAGGAAGATTAGATAGTCAAGGTGTTGGACAATCAGATAAAAGGCTAAAGCTGTGGGAATTAAAGACTAAAAGACTGCAGGTAGAAAATGTCCAGAATTTAAGAAAGAACTGGAGAATTTATGAGAGTTTTGTGTCTCTGTCCTCTTCACTGTTTCTGAATATGTGTGTAGTGCCACAGCTCCTCTCCAAAAAATATCCTGCTTATACGGGTGGCAGGATCCACTAAGTAAATTGCATACCTTCAGCACCGTGTAAGAAAATAAAAGCACATTGTCAATCACAGCAAAAGCCTGCAAGTATATTTACTGTCAGCAAGGAAAGCACTGATTTTTGGAAGTGGTTTCCTAAGTCAGGCCTTGCTTGTAATGAAAGACCATAGAGCCAGTCCACAGGACCAAACCACTGGTTATTATCAGGGCAGGCTGCTTGGGCCGAAGGCCTGAGAGGGGAGCATGGCTGTGTAGTTTGTGGTGAAGAAGGGACCCATGGAAGTAAACCTAGCACAGGATGAATGTACACAGTCTGCAGTCCATCAGTGCCAGTCAAGACAGCACTGGCTTTTACAGCCTACCCCTCGGTTTGCCCCTCTCAGAGAGTGGCTTCCTGCTTACTGCTGCTGAGAGCAGCGCATGCAGCAGGCCTTGCTCACACACCAGTGCCTGACAACACATCAGGTGGGAGCAGTCTCCTCCCCTCGACACAGCCCATGTCCTTCCTGCCAGGCCACAAAGAGTCCATTTGGTTCCCATCAGCACAGACCCGTCTTGTGCGCATGGCAGGCCAGATGGATGCTTTCCCAGGCTCCCCTTCGCCAGTGCTGGAGAAATCAGGACCCCAAGAAAGATCCTTGCTCCCTTCTCTCCTGCTTCCCCCTCCAGAGCCACTTGCCCTCCCTCCTCTGCCAGTGGCTCTGGATCAGAGACGGACTGTTTCTTTAAATCCTCCAGCTTAGATTGGTTGCAGGCCTCTGGGAGTCTGTGGCCAAAACTAAAGCCAGGGACAATTCCTGAACAAGTAAGCTCACAATGCCCTGTTTATTTATACAGCACAAATGATTGAAATCATTATGCCCCAGACTAGCGGGACCTATTTATACACAGAATCTTAAGATGAGCAATATAGCAGGACTCTCCACTGCTTCACAACAAGCGCCAGCCCCATCCCCCCATCCCCACTATAAAGCTCTGGGGCCCTTCTGACTTGCCACATGAAAGATGCATTCCTTGCCTGTTAAATTAAAATCTAATCATATTCTGCAGTAAACAAGACACAAAGAACACTCTCAAAATTATGGGATGAAAACCAGCAACACTAAGGGCCAAACTCTCCCCTCAGATCTATCCTACAGCTCTTTGACAAGTGCAATCAGTTAAACGTTTGAGCGTTTGACAACAGCCACCCCACTAGATGTTTGATCTGCCTGGTATTCCACCCTCTTCCATAAATTATGGATCTTCAGATCTACATGTCCTCCATGTTTGTGATGGCTGGTCTCCAACAGAGAAAAGGCTTGGGAAGAAGTGGATATTTCTCTCAAAACACTTAAATTACTCCTGTGTTTCTGTCTATACAAAGCAGATCTGGAACTACTTAAATGGGCATCAGTTGCATTTGGAGCCTTGGAAGGAATAACTTTTGCTTTTCATCCTCCTCAAACACTCATCCAACCTAAACAAAATGTGAGATATAAACAGCAGTCTCACATTTAGGTGCCATCTGGACATTTGACTGGCAGCAGCACCCTTAGACTCTCAAAATAATTGTACTACAGCCTAACAACCTGCGTGCAAGGGTACAAGAGCCTGGCTGCAGTTATGAGATGGTGATGATTCCCACATGAAGGCACAGGCTGTTTTTTCAACCTGTTGCACATCACCTTCAGGTCAACGTGGGGGTTAGGCCCCTTATAGACCATATGAATCAAAAGTGTTGAATGATTATTTGGACTATATGCTGTTTATAATCTTAACAGTTTACTTAACTGTGGTAATTACAATGTGTCCTCAATAGGATTCGAATTTAAGAATTAATAGGACTTAGCACATGTATGGTGCTTTGAATTTTTCTCTCCAGAGTAGAGAATGAGCATTAACTAATTGCTCTTCAGAAAAACACTTTTATTATCACAATTTTATGAGGTGGAAACTAAAAGGTTAAGTAACTTGCCTGAAGTCGTTCAATAAGTTGCACGGGGATTAAAATTTAGGAGTTTCTGGCTGCCAGCCCTACTTTTTGACCACTGGACCACTCTGCCTCTTATTATAAGAATTTAATTTACTTGGCAGAGAATGCATCTTTCAATATGGTAAGCCATTTATTGCCATTCTAATGGAGTTGAAGGAAGGTGAGAAGGCCAGCAGATCTCATAGTGAGCTAATGAGGAGTCACATCACTGTGCTTCTGTTTAAAAATCTTGAACTAATAAGGTTGTGTCTGCTCCCTCTAAAAGACAGCTATTGTTCCAAAATATTGATGCTCATACGTAAACACCTAAATTTCTGCTGAGCAGTTGAATGAAAGGAACTGAAATCTAAGGAAACTGAGACAATCATATCCCTCTTGTATTTTGATACCTATTTCCTACATATTTCATCCAAACTCAGTGAATGCTTTAACACCTAAACACACCAGAACATGTATTTTTCACCTAGTCTTCACATCTTGATTTGGATTCTTGCCTGTTTTTTCCTATCTTTTTTTGAAACTACTCTTTCTTTAGAGTACACTTTAGAAAAAGCTGAGATCTAGTAAGACAACAGTGCATGTATGTTTGTGTGTGCATGAGGTCGGCAACTAGATAGCTAGACTTGTTTTCCTGTAGCAATTTTTCACTGGCTAATTTAACATACTACCAAAGGAAAGTTCTACATGTACTGAAAATCAGTGGTCACCATCTGGAGGTGACAACAGCAACAAATCTGTGTGTGCATGTGTGAGAGACCATATCTGAGAGATTTCCTGTATGTCCAAGTATATCCAGGCCTCCTGTATTAGATTTTCCATAGAAAAGTATGCTCATGAACAATTCACATATGGCCAGATGAGATTTTTCTATGTTGCATCCCAGATCATAGGTGGAACTGTGCAGGTGTATTGGAATTTAACACAAAAAAAAAAAAAAAAAAAAAAGATGCCATCTTTTACTTTCCTCTGGAAATATTGCAAAAATATATAGTCAGAAAAACAGAGAAAGTGTCAAAAGGATGGTAGTGACCACTATGAGAATGTCTTGAGATGTGAAGGAGGAATAAAATCTGTCTGAGTTTGGTTCCTCCAACAGAAAATGAACACAGTGGCAGTACACAGATCCAAGAAAAGAAATCATATTGCCATTAATAGGAGAAAGACCTTGATGATACAAGACACTTTAAAAACAGTGAGGAAAAAGAATGAGTACTTGATAATATGAACGAAATCTTATACCAGAGGTTTAAGTTTTCAAGACAGGAAAACAGTCATTACTGAAAATGTATTCTGACAAGTAAAAATCATTGTTAAATTCATCTAACAAATAAGAAAGCACATACACTAAGATATTTTTATTATTTACGTGTACAGCAGGTACACACAAATTTGTCAAAAACACACTAAAACTGATTTGTTTAAACTCCATAAAGGTGTACTGATACCTCACTTCATTTAAATTCTTAATTTTCTTTAAACATAAGTTTGATTTACTTGATTCTCTCTTATTGGCACTCAGTACTGTGATAGTTACCTAGACAGCACAAGACTCTCTGTCCTCTACACCTTCTCTACTTTATGTTCACACGTACAGAAATGAAATCTATGTCTGGACCACTTTGTTAGCACTGGGCAAGTTGGTTTCTCTTGAGAATACATGTAGTTTTCAACAGGTTGATACAGGTCTACACAGAGGAGATAGTTTAAATATATCTACAATGCTTGTTTGGCCTATGTTTTATGCCTGAAGAGCCTCCCTCAGCCTATCTTCATAAGAGAGATGCTTCAGCTCTTTGATCATCCATGTGGCCCTTGTCTGGACTCATTTTAATATGCCTATGTCCTTCTTATGCTGGGGGCCCCATAGCTGAACACAGTGCTCCAGCTGGTGTCTCACAAGAGCAAGTAGAGGGGGAGAATCAACTCCCTCACCCTGCTGGCCATGCTGTTTTTGATGCAGCCCAGGATATGGTCGGCTTTCTGGGCTGCAGGCACACATTGCTGTCTCATGTCAAGCTTCTCATCAACCAATACCCCCAGGTGCTGCTCCCCTTAGGCTGCTCTCAATCCATTCTCCCCCCAGCCTGTATTTGTGCTTGGGATTGCCCTGGCCCAGATGCAGGACCTTGCACTTGGCCTTGACTTCATGAGGTTCACACAGGCCCACCTCTCAAGCCTATCCAGGTCCCTCTGGATGGCATCCCTTTCCTAAAGCATGTCAACTGCACCACACGGCTTGGTGTCATTGGCATACTTGCCAGGGGTACTCAATCCCACTGTCCATGTCAATGACAAAGATTTTATATAGTGCCGGTCCCAATACTGACCTCTGAGGAACACCACTTGTTACTGATCTCCACCCGGACACTGAGCCAGTGACTGCAATTCTTTGAATGTGACCATCCAGCCAATTCCTTACCCACTGAGTGGTCATCCAACAAATCCATGTCCCTCCAATTTAGAAACAAGGATGCCATGGGATATCATCAAGAAGTTTGCTGAAATCTAGGATTTGTTCCCTCCGTATTTAAAATGCTTACTGCTGAAATATGAGTCCTGTGAGGTTTCTGAGAAGACCTGTGGAATGGAATGATTTAAAAGTAGTTACCTTCCCTCTTGACAGGGCTCCCAAGGCTACTGCAAATCAGTAATGTTCTCCCAATTCATGTGAAGGTAAGAGCAACGCGGACTCTGTTGGTGGCAACTTAACAGTATTTCTTATGGGGTCATTAGTCATTGTCAGTAAATTAGTAAATTACTGGCAGGTTGGAGGGAAAGAAGGTGGGGAGAGAGAGAGAGAGAGAGAAAGAGAAGTTACTCTTCTGTTGCCCAACAGCTAATCATTTGGTTCCCCAGATGGGTTGGCCACTTCTTTTCTCTTACTTTCTCTCTACCTCCTGCAGTATTTTTCTGTCTTCCACAGGATGAAAGTGAGTCTGAATGAAGAGACCATGCAAAGAGGCAGTCTTACGGCTGGTGATTCCATCATGCATTTTCTCAAATTTCTTGTAGCAAAAATGCTTCCTACTGCTGTGCACTTTTCACTGGAAACCACAATGTCTCTGCTTGGCCTTGTGAGAGGGTCTTAGTCCTGTCACCTGATAAGGTGAAGAAGAGTCTAATCCTTGTGGACTTGTAGCATCAAATTCCATCTCTGATCATTTTCACATTTTTCTTGTCTCCAAATATATCCCTATGGAAGAAAATCTTGATGCTAGTACCAGTCATCTTCATGTATGCCATATTCTCTTAGTATTCTGATTAATAGAAATGAGATGAGTTGGTGCCTTTACCACAAGGATCTTGAATACAGCTGGCACAAGGGCAAATGAAATCTGCAGGCATCCTGATCTAAACACAAATTCAGGCTTGAAGTCGGGTAATATGGTTGAGTAGAGCCAGATGTTGGACAGTACTGACACAGCATTTCCTTTTTCTCCATATTGGATGCTAAGACAGTTTGTACTCCTAACTTACCACTTTTGCCAGGAAATTTGAATCCAAACTCCACTTTCAGCTATACATGCAAATCATTGTGGGGTTATATGCATGAAAACAAGAGCAAAACTTAGACCACAGATTTTCCAGGGAAAAATAAGTGCTGCATTTCAGGCAATTAGGAGCAGTAAAGTAAACATTTAGTCACCATTGACTCATGAGCCGAAAAACACAGTAGTCAATTACAGCTTTCGGCAGCAATAATTAATATGGTGTTGATGAAAACTGTGTTTTTCACTCAACATACAAAGCTATTCCAGGTAATTAAATGTAACCTCATCTATATGTAATTTGTCTTTAATCTGCACATTATACAGATTTTCAACCTCATATCCTGTATTCTGAAGAGGAAATAACATAGGTACATTAGCTAAAGCATATACCTAATAACCCTAACATGATTTGTTTGCATTTAAACCTATATCACACTTTATGATTAAATTTTTTAGTATGAAAAGGTTTGTAATTTAATCATTTTGCACAATCTTTCTTACATTACTCATTATTTCTGATTTATAGAGAAAAAGTGAGAGATCAATTTTAACCATATATACACATATACATGTGTATATGTATGCATATTTTAACTGTATATACACATTTACCACATGCACATTTGTTTCTCTGTATGTTTTAACATCCTGTGTTTTTTTTCAGAGACATAAAAAAAAAAAAAGTAAATACAGAAAAGATAACTTACCATTTCTGTTGAAGGACTTCTGGTATTGAGAAGCTTCTGAATACAGAAAGAGCTGCTATGTGCAAAGTAGTCCTTAGTATACTGTTATTGACCTGATTTTCCAAAATGCAGATTATCTACATTTCTCACTGGAGAAATAGAACTTGAAATATGCCTCTGAAAATTAATGTATATCACTGCCCTATAAATCACTGTTTATATACGCAAGTAATTTGTACTTCACATTTCCAGCTTGATTGCCCAATTATTTCCAGCTACAGTCGTATAGTGGGAAAAATGATCTTCTATCTCAGGAAGCTTCAATTTACTCATTTTTAGATTTTCAAGGGTGTCTTTGCATTGTAGGCTTTGAGATATGCCTCCAAAACCTATTTGCCAGTTGAAGCAGCAGTTGCATGTGACTGTTACCAAAGTCTATACTTATTAGACTAGTTTAAATCTGAGGTATCATTACTACATGGCTAATACACCTCATTTTTTTTTTTTCATCTAAGCTGCAGATTACTTATCCCTATTAGGATCTTAAAATAAGCCTCCAGAAAAGATATATTCTTACACAATTTGAAATTAAGAAGGGTTGCTGTTACCTATGGCAAATACTACATACATTGTATACCTCTTGAAACAATGACTTTGCCACCTTTGTAAGCACAAGGAGATCTTGTTCCATAACATTATCATAGTTTTATGCTTTCTAAATAAAATGGATTTGTATTGTACAACACTTACAAGGTCTTTAGTTCTGATAACATTTCTGATAACTACTTTGGCTTAATTTAGAAAAGACAGCTAATTCACAACTATTAACGTTATCAGTTTCTGAAATTACATAACATGAAAACATGACTAATAGTCCCAACCAATATTGGTTTTTGCTATTGATTTTCCAAAATATTCTCTATTGGTGGCTATGATTTTTGTTGACCTAAACATTTACTATTGATTTTTCAGAATCGATTACAATGAGCAAAATTCAGGAAAGATGTGTTGTCCATTCAGATAGATTTTTGATCCATTAAACATATTTAATATAAAATTGTAAGACTCTATGATACTGAGGAAATTCCCTGGCTTTGGCATCAAACAAGCTTCTTCTGAACTTGAAGAAGAAAAGTTTTCAATACTTTTTCAGAGGAGGTACAAGCCAAAAAGAATGACATGATTAACCAGTAAACTACAAGCATAATACAGTGCCCTACACAGGCACATCAAGTAAGCCTATTCAAGTTATTTATTTGAAGGAACAAAGGGTTGTTTTTTTGTTTTTGTTTTTCCAGAAACCATCTGTACATTGTTAAAGAAAAGTGAATTACCTGTATCCTTCAAAGGAAAACAGTACTGTTAGGATAAACTTGGGGGTTATAAGGTATTAGAGTACTGACAGTGGGTCTGAGTTACAAGATTTACACACTTTTCTGGATTGGGGCTCACAAAAATTGGGTTACACAAAACCCAGGCACACAGGGATGTAGGGTTTCAGTAGAGTGAAATTGCCATAGCTTTCAGATCTGGAGCCAAACTTAACAATACCCAAATCTAGTGCTTTGTTTTGAGGTTACCTTCTGAAGCACCATACCAAGAAGGGACACACACACACATGCACACCATATAATGTCCTCTGGCTAAAATGTAGAATTTCAGATAGTGGGATAGATATTGTGTTCAAAAAACTCACCTAAGATCCTAAAATTATGAGTTTCGAATAATAAAATGCATTCTGGAATCTCCAGAGTCACCTCAGTTTTGAGATGTTAGTGCACATGGGCACATTTTCAAGCTTTTCACCACAACCACAGGGACTGGAAACTCCTGCTCTCTTAAATGAAAGATGAGATTTTCACTTGGTCACTTCATTTCAAGAATGGAGGCTTTAAAGAAAACACTGGTTAGGGCAAGTTTAATGATAAAATGGTAAAAACTGGCAATACTGTGGATCTTTTCAAAATTCATGAACCACAAAAGAAGCTGGACAGAATCCATTTGGTGTCAGATTTCACAGAAGTTTGCAGCTCAGCTCCGGTTTGTCCTAAAGTTCACTGAAGTTCAGCCTTTCAAGTCATTCTGATTCGATTTATGTTTTTTTTCCCTAAACTATATAAAACTTGGGGTATTACATGGATTTGACATGAGCCAGGTGGAACTCAGTAGGTTTGATGGTGCCTTGATTTGAGATTTTGAGTCTGTTATAATACAAAACAGAAAGCAAAATTCCATCTTCCTCTGAAGCCAGAGAAAAGTTTCATATGATCCTCTATAAGCCAATTTTGCTTCCTGCAGAGTTCAAGACTCACGGGAGTCTATGTTTGCTTAACTGTGAAGTGAGGTTAGTCTGTGGGGTCTTAGCACAATGCCTACAGGTAAAGCCAGTAGTCCTGGAAGCAGAGCAAAGGGAAGGGTGTGGATGTGCCTTTGGACAGAGAGAGTATTTACCTCTCCCAAGGATGCAGAGCACCATAGTCTGTCCACACCACAAGACTTACTTGAGCCTGAGGCTCATTTTTTTAAAAGATACAGTAGACTAATATACCTTTGCGGAGAGTACAATTACAGTGTATGCTCCTTGATGCTGAGAGACTCATTTGCTGCATCACAGCTAGTGATATGAGGCCTTATCCCCATGGAGTCTACCCATGATTTAGTCAAATGCAATGCACAAAGATACCAATCTGACCGCTCCAATGCATTTCTACATGGCATGGGCCTAGTGCTGGTCACCTGCAATGACCACAACACGCCTTCCAACCACAGCATTCTAAAATCCATCCCTTCTTGGTTAAAGGATCTTCTGCAAAAATAAATTCAACAAAATGATAATAATCTACAACATGTCACATTCCTTTCGCGTGCAGTAAACTAGGGGCACAGACACTCTGTAGCATCCCTAAAATAAACTGGCCTATATTCCTACAATTGCAGCTGGAGTGTAGAGACACTCAGGCTGCCTCACATATCAAAAGCACTCTGGTCACAGAAGCTGAAATACTCGATAGATTAATTTACCCCAAGCCTGATTATACTGATCTGGCTCCATAGAGCCTTGTGACAGCACCAAATTTCTTCAAGTACCAGACTGTATAGCTTTTACTATACAACAGACTGTAATATAGATACATCTTAAAACACAGCAAATCTGAGCTCTACCACAAGCCTGATTTTCCCTTTTGAGTTCTCTGTTCTAGCATCACCTCCTTCCTGTAAGACCTTCTTACAGGAATTCACGTGTCTCCTAATTAATCACTCTTCCTAAATTTACTTCTGCCCAAACCCTCCCATTAACCACTCTTACCCAGACTTACAGAGGGAGCTCTTACAATTCCCTAATCAATCTATATAAACTGGCCATACCCTGGTAGAAAAGGCCAGATGACCCATCAGAACCAAAGCAGAGCCGAGCTTCCTTTACAGGGCCAAACAAAGCAGTGGCAAGTATCAATAACACAGTAGTCAAAAATAATGCAATCATGTTTATATCTTTCTTCTCCTTCTGTGACTTTTGATACTCTCTTTAACTAATAACATCAGATTGACTTTAAGGAGAAAAAATGGTTAAAAAATTGAATAAGGAGGAAGAAAGGGCTATAGACAGCCTCTATTAGAAATGCATAAACAACATTTTTTTTGCCAGTGTGACACTAAGAAATCTTCTTTTCACGGATTATTAAAAACATATGCATTTATTATCTTTACCTCTATAGTTTCTACATTGCATGCACCAAAAAAAAAAAAAAAGTTTTTTTCTGCCTGCTGAAGTTAGATGGCTGCAAAGAACACAACTTGTGGAAAACTCAGCTAAATTCCACACTTAACCCCAGCCAGAATTTGTCAGAGATTTTGCCATTTGTAAATAAATCCATCCAAAGAATCTGTGCAGGTAATTTAGCAAAATGGTGGAATACATTAATCTACATTTTTCATTGTAATTTTGTATTATAAGTTCTTGCTTTTGAAGTAATTATTTGCACTTTTTTTTTTCGGGGGGGGGGGGGGGGGGGGGAGTACTTACAAACAGTAAATTTGTCTCCACAAATTTGTAGAGTGGGTTTCCCAACATTAGCCAGAAGCAGAGGAAATGGAGTATAGTTTTTAATTATTTTCAAGATCTCAAACAATTTACAATTTACTAATTTATTATCAGGATAAAAGATGAACCCCTGAAATTCTTCCTGAACTCACAATTCTAAAAAGTTTAGATCAAGCCAGCTAAAAGCCACCACTCCTCTTGGGGAGATACCAAAGTAATTAGTATATGTTTTAACCATCAGCTACAAAACAATTACCAATGTTATTTGGAAATGGTTTATAGGATTTTCATACAAATATATAAAAGTCACTTTTTTTAATTGTTTTTGTGAAGTAATTTGTGAACCTATTTGCCTGCAACAGCCTGCGGAGCTACTCATGATACAGTTGCTCCCATCACTTTTCTTGTCTAGAATTTTTGTTATGGACATCAGTTTTCTTGCCTACAGTTTTTGTTTATGGCCAAAAGATGTATTTGAAATGAGTGTTTTCCTGCATTATTGTACCTCAAACATTGATGTTGAAATTCTTATTCCAGTTAAGAGGACTTGGGCAATTGTCATCTGTAAAGAGAGAATTTTGAGTTGTGAGACTGGCCTAAAGTGGAAATTGCACTATTTTAATACCTTTGTTTCTCCAGTGTGCAAACTCAATTAATATAAAGTCAAACTTCAAAGCATGTATTAAATTATTACCAATATTTATTGAAGTTTAACAGGAAAGCAAAAGACATGTATCTTCTCTGTTTATCTATACAGTTCTCATAGAGTTATTAAAGTTCTCCCGAAATAAGATTTTAATAATCTTTAATTAACACACAATAAATATTCTATTAAATGGAACTCTTTAGCTTGGGAAAGTAATTATTCATTTGAGACACTTACTTGAAGGGTTACCACAGATCTTTATCTGTGTAAGTTAGATTGCAATACTTCCTGTTAGGAATTTTGTAGGAAGTTCATTTCAGGGTGAAAATCAATCTTGGACATTTCAAAGACACTTAAAGTCTAAATTGAATCTGAGTAATATTAGGCCTCTCTACTAGGTATGTAATTTGTGCAAACAGGTTCCCAAATGCTCCCTTATAAAATTAGTGAGGAGATTTAATTTTCTATGTTGATTATATGGTCAGTTTGGAGTAACAGCACTACTAAATTCTTCCCCTGCCTTAGTTTAGGAGCAATAAATAAAAACCTCAAGTACCAAGCACACATCATTCACAAAACCACAGTTTTCTCTGAAAATGAAAAATCTTCATCAAGATTTCAAGGTGAAGAGGAAACAACAGAGTATGAATTCATTCATTCTTTCCTGGTAAAGAAATATGCAGTCTTTGTAATCCAAATTATTGTAAATCATAAATCTGACACTCAGGAAATATCTGCAGTTTCTATGGAGTTACTTGTCTATCTATCTACTGAAGACTTAAAGGTCCATTTTGGAATAGAATATGAGATATCTCCTTATGGTCAAGCTTCCACTATCAAAATGATAAAGCCAGTAATAGAAAGTTACCATTATTATTGACACTTTCTCTATTGAGCTTTGTTCTATGGGCTGGTTATTCAAACACCCCCTTATTATTTATGTTTTCCTGTGCATCCATCCATCAATTTCCCTTTAATTTATTTCTACATATTAATACAAAAGGACCCATCTTTAGCCTTATGTGGCCAACAGTCTGGACAGCAAATGGGTGCTTATTGCAGATTAATGCATTTGTGAATCAGTTGTTCTGATTACAAGCGAAAACGTAACTGAGTGAAATATTCTGGTTGTGTCTAAAATCATAACCTTACATGCAAGAATCATGGAATTCTGGCTGCCTCTTCTTCTAGCTTAGCTATCCCTTGAGCATTTATTCATTTGTTTGCCCTTGCCAAAAAAATTATTCACCTAAACACAGCCCCCTCATGATGTCAATGGAAGTCTGAGCAACCTACGGCAGAGAATGTTCAAAGCTTATATTACTACAGAACAATGTTGTCTTCTGGTTCATTTTATTTTCTTGGATATCCTGTTCTGTGAGAAGAGTAATCCTGTAACTAAAGCTGACTTGTGATTTTTCACAGTATAACAAAATATAACAAAAATGCCTACATTCCACCTTTTAATGATTAAATCTCTCCAGTGCCGTGAGCCTTGGACATGCAGGCACACAAGTAATTTTATGCACATGAGCAATCCCACTGAAATCCCTGCATCTACACACATGTAACATTGCACATATTCACATCAGCAAGATCAAGGACTGCTTTTGTCAAGAACATCTGTGGCAAAGGAATCTTCTTGCAAATAATCAGTGTCTACATTAGCAAACCTCATAGATTTGCTTCAGTGCTCAGTCACCCACAAAAGTCACTGCCTTGGATAGCACTTGCTTTGAGCAATATTCCTTAAGTAATTTGCTTTAAATTCTTTAAAATCTACAATAGCGTAGTTTACTGAAGTTTTCAGAAATATATATATATATTTATTTATTTATTTTAAAAAGGTCATAATGACTTATTGGAAGTAGTTACAAATCAATGCAAATGGTGTATTTGAAAGTCAGAGTTAACAACTTGCCAATTGATATTTCATTCTGCATTACTTAGTGGTCAGGATGATGGCTTCCTATCTTCATGCATTTTTTTTCACCTGATAATGTTGAATTTTTGAACAACAGTGTGAGCAGAAGAACAGTTTGTATAAGTAAATGAACCATGGCAGCAACTGTAATTCAGTCAGCAATGAAAACATGATCAAAATGTATTAAATTATTTCTAATAGTTTCTCTGCAAGAAGGCAAATCTATTTGAACAAAAAAATTAGCTAGAATATGAAACTGAAATAATAAAAATGTCATGTCCCTTTAAATAGTATATGAGTGCTCAGATACTCTACATCTTAAGTGGTATTTCATTCTAAAGGAACTAAGAGAAGTAGTCTGTGGCTAAATGTATGGTGTTTCAAAAGAATTGCTCCAAAGGTAGATAAAACAAAGAAGCCCAGGCCAAAAAAAAAAAAAATCTATATAACCATTTTCAAATAGCCAATACATTTCATAAAACATAAAACATAAAAGATAAGCTACAGTGTTATGTGACAGCTAAAAACTCTGGTATTGATTCCTAAAAATATTGACTTAATTTTATCAAAATGTATTTATTCATCACTGCTGCATCAATGATCTTCTGTATTTTATATGTAAATAATCTATTCTATTCCCTTGATCATGTTAATCTTACTAATGACAAATTACCATTCTCCACGTACAGTTCCTAGATTTACAAATTATCACTCCTGCTTTCAGGGGACTGAGAATCAGCCACGCTTGCTAATGCCTCCATGGATCGCCTGACACATAGCAGATTTTTATATTCCCTTTTAAAGCATTCAGCTCACAAGAAATAATTTATAAATCTGGCTATCACTCGCACTTATCCTCTTACTGCTTGAGGGGGAAAAAGAACAAGATCAAATTGGGAGGATTATTAACAATTTAAGAACTTTATTTGCTTCAATTAACTCTTTGCAGGAAGAACTGAGTGCTAAAGCCCATTGGTTTTAGGGAAGGAAGGTGAAGTATCCTGTCTATTCAATTATGGTGGAGAATTTGGACAAAAAGAAAATAATATCTAGAAACACTTTTCATTTCCTGACTTTGAAAAAAAAATTTAAAAAGAAAAAAAAAACTTTTTGAATTTTAAATGTGCATTTAAGCCTAAAAGCTCATCTCTGCAAACAGAACTTGACTTGTGTTAAAGAATTAGAACTATGACAAATCAAGGAAAAATCATACTCTGGGGCTGTCTGTCTTGCTCTGCACCTGTGCATAGTAGAGGCAAAATACTACCAGTCTCATTGAGAAGCACTGTCCCTCCATCCGATGTTACTTTTGTAGTTATGAAATTGATGACGAGACAATGGAGAATGAGATCTTCAAACTTCACCCTTCCTTTAGGTTCACGTGACTCACGATAACCCCTGACTGCAACATTCCCCTTCCCATGCAGAGAGAAATGCTTGTGATAGTCACAGAGCAGTTTGCTACCTTTTGTTGCAGGAAACTCCTTGGCTCTTTCAGTGCAAGGGAATGAACAGCAGTGGCTGAGCGACTGCTGGAAAGGAAAGGTAGTCAGCTGCTCCTTCACTGTAAAAATATTTTGAGAGTCCCTTTGAACATTCCTGTCACCCACTCAGGGCCATGGGGAGCAGCAGGAGGACCCCAGATATCAAATGGGATTCAGTTGCCAAACACTGGTGCCTAACAGCGGCTAAGGTGGATGAAAGTTTCCCTACTGGCTTCTAGATGCCACTCCAGAAGAAAAAGGTCTCCTGAAGGTCCTTCTGGTCCCTTGAAGATGTTTTAGGTACCCAAGGCATCCGAAATGCTAACACACACTTGGATTGAAGTGACTGAATCCCTCTCACTGAACACAGCCAGCTCCCACCACAGCCAATGAAAGTCTGTAAACAATACCAGTTAACATTATTTGTGATCAATATCAGCAATCAGTATCTTCTGACAGTATAACATCTATTTAATATAGCTAACATTAACAATGTAAAGGGCCCATGGCATCTACTAACCACCTGATTTAGTGTGTATAACTGGTGCCAAAATCTCCATTACTCTGTTCAGTGCTACAGAGAAGACTAGTAGAAAGTTTCAGATGGTGCACATGCATTACTGATGCTCTCGACACCTTTCCACAAAAGGAAGAGAGACACAAGAAACCCCTCAGCTGACAAATCCTTGTTCTGCAGGGGAAAAATGATTGTGAATGCTTCTTTTAGCTTCACTTCTGCCTGACCATTCACCATACATAACCACAGTACTGACCATATGTGTGACAGGATTTTCCTCATTAGGAAGTCTTTTCTGCTTAAAGAATAACTTTAAGTATCCTAATGGGATCTGTAATTAGCAAAATACAATATTTTTTAACAGATTCCAAACTCCCATTTCTACTTCATTAAAACCAGGTTCATTTTCAGCAGTCTATGCATCAATATGTATTTACGATCCTCTTGAAGCACAACTTATTGGCCTGTACAGTACAGCTATTTCCATTTGTCGCATTGATATGTATTTAGGGACTATCTAAAATACAGACTGGATTGATTATAATGGTTGGTCGTGTAAATTTTCCTTATTTCAATGACCATTGCCACAATAGACTTTCAGAAGCACTGCAGTCTGTCATGCATCTAATCTATAGAAACTTAATGCTGATATACATTCATTATACTCAGGTTTTCATTTATGTTGCGGATGAACACAAAGGCTAATATTTGGAACTGGATGGCATCTGGGCATGTATTTTGTTAACTCAGATGATAGGTACATCCTTATATGCAAACTTCCACCTTCTTCATGAATCAAGCAAGATTAAGCCCCTTCCATCCTATAAAAAAGAAGAGTGAAGATTTTAAAGTGAAGGAAAAGTAGCCTTATTTTTTGAAAATAACTTTTCTTTTCCCTCCTTTAAATACTCCAGCTATCTGTTCAAGACATCTTATTACAAATACGCTCATTTAATTACATTTCTTTTAGGAATGTCAAGGGAAAAAAAAAAAGGTCCTGCTGCCCACCATTTCTTACAGAGAGGGTCAAAATGCTGTGTCTTGCCTTGTGTGTACACCTCCTAGCTCTTGCTATTGCTAGTAGCTATTTTAAAAATAATTAGCTCCTGGAACTGTAAAGTACTGCGCCAACTTAAAGTTACAAACAAGCATATCCAAAAAAAAGTCTGCCCTACTCTATGTCACAATATGACCTGGTTGGGATTCCACTGTATTTTCCATATAACTGGAGTGCTTACCCTGTGGCAGAATCAAATGTTCACATTCCTACCACAAAAAAAAAAAAAAACAACAACCAAAAAAAAAAAAAACATAACTTCCATAACTTCAGGGTAATTGCAACAGGTAAATCCTCCAAAGTGGTTAGTGCAGTTAACTTCATGTTAGTTTTAGTTAGAATCTAAGGGTTGCTGCCTACAAACACTCATTCATGAGTCATTCAGTGACAGCCAATGAAAATATTTGGTGAGTAAACTTCCACGTATGCTTATATGTTCCAGTCCTAACAGGGTACTAATAAGCAATTCAGATATGTAGTTTACTTCCTTATATGCATTAATGTTAATTACAAGTAACCAGAATTATAAAGACAATGTAATTACATTCTAATTATAGTATAACCACAGCCACTGTGTTATAAAGTGTAATACAATTTAAAAAAAAAAAAAAAACCTTTCACTCCCTATAGACACATCATTTTAGCAGATGCTTTTTGTTCTTGCTTTTTCATATCCCACCTTTCAATGATGCACATCTGAGCACTCAAACATTTTTTTGACCCAGCTTTCACTGGAAAGCAGAGCAACCTAAATAATATTATCTAACCCCATTTTAAATAAAGATATATTCACTTTTTCTTTATAGAACAGGGGAAACAGGAATTGGATAGGTAGAGTCCCTTTCTTTTCACTATACCTTAACTCACCAGCAGTCAGTGTTAGTCCAGTAGCTTTCTACATGGAGAACGTACGTACTGCTGTAAGGCTTAACAGTTAAGTAAATATACAATAATAGATGCTAGAGACATGTAATATATATGTATATAACAGGTACATTCTAGATACTCCCTTTCTGTCATGGTATTGGTATGGCAGCCATAAATCTAGCTTTTCCTGATCAGCGTAATGGGTCATAATTGGCTTTCTCTGGCACTAGGAACAATGGTACCAGCAAAGAAGCAATAGGACAAAGCAAGTCAAGATGCCTGCCACATCACTGAGCAGGGAGGGAAGAAATAGAAACAATTATTACTCTTCTATCTTAGTGCATTCTCACATCCAAGAGTTCATACTGACGGAATTGGTAATCTTTTTAAATATACTCCGAAAGCTGAGAGAAAGAGCAAACCAAGGTAACCATTTCCACCTGAAGAAGGGCATGCCTAGCTGTGGGAAAACTGAGCATGAGGGAAAACTGAGAGTGGCTGTCCAGGATTTCACTGTATTAAGCTGGAAAATAATTCCCTTGAGGAAACACCTAAAAAGTCCGAGGGATTTGCTGATATAGCTGGAGTCTCTTGTTTCCCTTGAGGATGAGAGGAGAGTAAAAACAGAACAAGACAACAAAGCATGACAGTTAGGAGAAGTGCTGTGTGCTCAAATATATGTTTCCAGGCTGGAAGAAGGAAATGTCGTAGAAAGATGATTCTTCCCCATTGGCAAAAGGTAGCATTGCCAAAGAGAAGAAACAAAATAAATCATAAGACAAAGCCAAACAAACCCAAGAGACTTAATTCTACTCTTAGAAGAGCATGAATCCTGTCTCCAGGGTATGTGTGTCATCCTACACACCTGTATTACATAGCCTGGCTAGTAACATCATGCCCTGGAAAGAAGAAGACACTGCCAGGTGGAAGTGGTTCATTCCCTGTTTGCCATACAAGGAGCATACTCAGCCATCTCGGCAGTAGCTGCCCACACCATCCCAGACCTACTCAGGGCTCATTGCTATTTTCTAATAGATACAAAATACTAGATAAGGAAGCCCAGTTCAAATCCTGGAGAGAAAGTTTTGAGATTCTGAGTCTCACCCATGTTGCATTTTCCTTCACAGAAAAGTGAGAAAAAAAAAAACATCTCAGAAATATTACAGCCAGCATACAGTGGCTTGAAGAGACAGTAAATGCAGCAAAGCTTCACCAAAGATATTTACTGTTTCGTTGTCCTGTTCAAGGAAAGATTGTACGTTGTGCTTGGGGACAGGGTGTAGTGGGTGACATTGGTGGTAGGGTGGTGGTTGGACTAGATGATCTTGGAGATCTTTTCCAACCCTAATGATTCTATGATTAACTAGGCCTTTTTATCAGGTGAGGCTATAACTCACCATACACATACCCTTTATAATGTAGCAGAGTCAACAACATTTAACAATTAACTCTTTTAAATTGTCTGCAAGGTCACACTATTAGATAAGTTAAAGGTGAGGAGATAGGGCAGTAACATAACATTTACACTCCAGAAGATGCTGGTTCTCTTTTAATTTTGTAGATACTAGAAGAGTCTTCCCTAATTACCAATAGAAAACAAGAGAACCATGAAAACTCAGTATTACCCACTAGCCATAACCAAGGTCAGAAAAATAAGGCACAGACACAGGGAGTTACCCACATGCTTAATGCCAGCTGCCAGAGCTGCTCTTCTTTATGACTGGCGTAAGTGTGATGACATGTCCTTAATGGAGAATATAGTCCATTTCGCAATGATACATTCACAGGACATCATCTGCATGTATGTTTAAGTTTCACTGCTGGGGAAGCCTTTAGATGATTAAATTCAAGAGGGGAAAAAGACTTCAGGGAAGAAACCACCCATCATTCAGTATTTTCTCCCCTGAACAATGGAGTAAATTAAATGAATGTGTGAAATAATAATATGCAAATCATTACATTTGCCCCTGCCAAAATGAAAAGGGCAAAATAAAATGTGTATACTGTAATGAAACATCACAAAACACTATATACGTTAAGGATCAGTTATTTAGAGTAAACATGGGAAACAGTATTTAAAAAAAAAAACTAAGACAAAACATAGCAGGTAATGGTCAGCAATGGTTGCTGTGCAAATTCATCATTACGGCCTGAATACAAATAACCTGTATGTGTATATTTTAAGAGTGGGAAAAGACTGAACTAGATAGTTTCTAATGCTAGGAGATTCTGGATAGGCAACTCACCCTTGCCAGCCTATATGATAAAGCATGTGTGAAAGGAGATATCTCTTAGGCATGTCTAATATCCAGTATAGCTAACATTAACATCACTAAAAGTTTTAAGTCAATAAGGTAGCTGAGTAACTTCCTCCTGTTATCCAATGCAGCTGTGATCGTCCTACTAATTACTGTTATATAATAAAAAAGCCTATGTTCATTTTATAGGAATCTCATTAAAAATGCATCTGACACTTGCAAGAACACTGACCTGGAGACATTGAGAAACTAAATTACTTATTCTGTACACATAGCAATAAGCAACATTTCCAAACAAGTGTAGTTTGGAAAGCACATGCACATTTACTGGAAGGGGGGGAAATCGACTTGGGAAACCTGAATAATGAGCCATAAGCAAACAGTCACAACCCCAACAATCTGATAATGGTGTCCTCCCAAAGCCATGAGTGTATGACTAACCACAATCTTATTTACATTACCTCCTGATTATATCCTACACACTTGGAGAAATCCCTTTGCAGGTCCAGCTGATCTCTTGTCCAAAGAAAATATTTCATTTCTGGAGAGCAAGGGGACCCCTTGGCGTGAGCAGCTTGCTCACAAACCCTGCATCAGGGTGTGGTACTGAGCAGCTGCAGCCCCTGGCCATCATTTGCCCTACTCCTCTTATGTCTAGGAAGCCACATCTCCTGCAGTTCAACTTTGAAAAGAATCATTTGCATGCACATCCTTGCTTCTGTTTTTCTTTAAGAAAATAAAAAGAGGGGAGAAGAGGTTCCTACATGACATTTATGTCCTTTATTCTCATCTCTTCTTACTGAACAGCCTCTTTTGTCCTGTAGGAGCTGAAACTATGATCAGAAAAATTCTTCATGCTGGGAATATGAGCTATTATACCCTTTTTTTTTAATGAAGTATGTGGTGTGATGCACTTGCACACATTTCTAACCCCTCAAGGGAAAGTGCAAACAGTAGAATGTGTAGTCAAAAAAATAAGAGCCAAATATATAAAATATATAATTTCACAATAGGAAGGAAGGAAGGGAAGGAGGGAGGGAGGAAGAAAGGAAGAAAAAGAAGAAGAAAGAAAAGTTTCATCCAAACTGGGAGCAAGCAGTCCAGGAAGCAAACAAGACAGCAGCTAGCATCTTATCAGAGCAAGGAGATCAGCAACAAAGATCAAAATGGTGTCTCAGCATATTAATGTTGACAATGTCTATGAGTCTCAGTGCTCAAAAAGACCACAGCAGTAATCTTGGTGCAACACATCCAATCAGCAGCAGTTTACTTGCAGAGTTCAACAGGAAACCCTCACATTTATCGACTCTACTCCCTCATCAGTATATGTCACTGCACTCCATAGAAGCTAACACTGTGTTAATTTATCAGCAAATCGAAAGCAGAATAAAAATGCAACTTCTGTCTTTTTCTGAGTCACTTATTTCCTTCAGTGCTTTATTTTTCACCCTACATGATAAAATGTAAGTTTTTAGCTTCAAACTCTGGAAAGAAAATGAAGAAAAAGGTAAATACAAATTAAACTCATGTTTGGCACAAGTGTACAAACACTATGTCTACAACCAATCCAGCAGGGTAGACACCTTGACCTGCAGAGTCCTGTTAACTGCATGAAGATCTGCTCACTACAATCAGACTAGAGGAACTTTCCAGTACTACCTTGGAATATGGGCTCTGAATTACTTTTTATTCTTATTATAAAGGAAGGTTGTGTCCAGAGCAGGCAGACTTCTTTCTCCCCTCTGAAGTTCTCAGGTACAAAAGCTGGTTGAATGGCAGTGAATGTGTAAAATAGCACATATGAAATGCAATCCAAAACCAGAAAAAGTCAGGTTCTGGCTCTGCAAGGAAGGTAGCATAGTCCTCACAGATTCATTGCCCATCTATGACTGTGTTTACTGGGTCACTGGGTCTCGCCTTGGGCTGATACATGTCAGCATATCTCCACAAAACTGGAGGACACACACATTTAGATCAAATTGTTTTTATGAAATAGTTAAATTTAAAAGTAAAGATATTAGATAGGTTTTGAAGCTGACACAGAAAAAATAATTCTCTTGATTTTTCTTTGAATTAATTTAATATGCTTTTTGTGTCAGTGAGGATTTTCAAATTAGGATCTCAGAGCAGGGAAGGAAGAAGCATCGCTTAGTGCAGTTTTGCCAGTATATGTCAATGCTCAGCAGCGGTTTACTACCACAGAAACAATATTGCATGAGAGCTCAGAGCTGTGCAGAAGAAAGCATCTAGCTGAAACCAGAGGAGATGGTATGGTATAATGTACTCATACTGTATATTTACCACACGTTTTACAAGCAAAGCTGTATAGGCCTGCTAGTTCTGTAATGAACACGAGTGGTCAGGGTGTTGATTTGCATCTCAGATGAAAAACAACTGCCCTGAAGCCAGTGTCCTTAACACTACACTGGTTACCGTTAACACAGAGGGAAAGGTGTCACCTGCAAAGTCAGCAGCACCAGCTCCTGCAGCAGCACACCAGGGTGTTTGCTGGAAGTCTTTTCTTCAAGAGGAGAAGAGTGACCTGACCTTGCTTGTGGGCTGTATACAAATCAAAGCACAGGATAAGATGGCAAATTCAGAACAAAAAGTGAAAGGAGAAAGAAGAGAAGCATGACTTCTTACAGCTAAAAATGCTTCATCCAAGAGCCAGAAACCAAAATTGTTCTTTGTGTTGTCATTATGTAATACCTAAGTTACAAGGAGACAGCAGTGTTTTCCCTCTAGTAGCTTCCTGCCCACCCCCTGCAAATAAAAATAAAATATTTTATAGTTGTTGGGTTTTTTTAATCTTTTATTTTTTTTTCTTTTAATGAAACTCCACTGTATAAGCTAACATTGTGAAACATTTTGGATATCTCTTTTTGAACCCAAGGAAGAAATCTACCAAGTCAGTTTCAAGTCAGAGAACCGTTGCAAGCTCTGGCTGGAGACCATGTGAAATATGACATGCCAACATTTGCTCTGTTTAGGCCTACTGTACTTGAAGTCAGACCTGTACAGCAAACAAAGACTGGAGTTCTCGTCTGAATGCTTTATACCTAGGGGTCCTGGGACACGGAGACAGGGAGAGAGGGAGAGAGGGAGAGAAGACTGTCAAGAGCAAATCATCAAAATGCAGATACAAATCAAACTGCTGGGCTCAAATCATGACTAAATAGTTTGCCCACAATGATAACATCAGAAAGATAAAGAAAGAACAGTTAGCTTCATTCAATCCCGGTTAAAAATGTGACTGTGGTAGGACAGTAACTAAACACAAAAAAAAGGGTTCTTGTGATAAAGCTATGCTCCTAAATACAGACCATAAAGTCAATTAATATTTACTTAAGTACTTGTCATCTAAAGAAGGAGCAGAGAAAAAGATCAATATAACTAAAAGCTTGTGACACCAATTTGCATCCAGTTCCAAATGCATGTTTTATTTATTTTCAATCAGGATCAATCAGGGAAGAAAATAATCAATGAAGTCGCAGTGATGAGTGGTATTTGGCCATCTGGGGGCCCCAGTATCTCTCGGCCTGCATTGGAAGCAAGGGAAATTTTTTTTTTTTCAAGAGCATGGAGGAGCTCCATATGGTTGAGATCAAAGGTGTTGCTGGGTGCATGGTTCTGCTTTATTGCCAGGCACTGCTGTTAATTAGAAAACAAGATCAGAGGCAGTATTAAAATCCAATTAAATTGATATGAACAGATTGCCAAGTGATGTTCACTAATGTATAATTGAGCACCATGCAAATTTCGGTGGCTGCCTTTTGTTTTTTCTCCCCTCACTCTGGAATGAATGATGAAGCTATGAAGTTTTTTCTCGTTGTAAAAGATAAACAAGTTAATGCACTGATCTAGGGGGTATTGCTTCAGTGATTGATGAAAATGAGAGTGGAATATTAACGTGTGACTTTTGGGGGGCTTCTTTTATAATCTTATTTTGTTCTTCATTCTTTATTATTGTTGTTGTTGTTATTCTTGTTATGGTGGTATCCAAGTACATGCACAGATCCTTCATCAATCCATCATTTCAGATACAGAGAAAGTTCCTTTGTAGCTGGAGATTTGATTCAAACAATTACAAAACCATGAATATTTCAAGTGACAGGCCTGCTACTGCTGGAAATTAACTTTTTCCAAGAACTATATGGACTTTATACCGTATATCTTTGTTTAGAATCCGCAGCTTCTATTAAATTTAATTACTTCCCTGTGCAGCTTTATATTGAGGGTGACTTCAAAACGAGGGCAGCAGCTATTAAATTTAATTACTTTCCCCTGCGGCTTGCATAGTAAAGGTGCATGGTTAAGGTGCAGCTACTAAATGAGAGTAGCTTCTAAACAAAGATATACAATATTTATACCATGTATAACTCCCCTTCCTTATCTATCTGTCGTTAACATATATACTGTGTGTGTGCACACAATGCAGGTGCATAGTTAAGTGAAATTATTAAATGCAAAATGCTAACTTAAAAAAAAAAATCTGTAATACTTAAACTGCATCTATGTTTCTTTCTCTCTTTGAATGGCTCACATGTTTCCACTTGCAATTCACTTAAAGTTCGACATAACCAGCTTTTGTAAACAACAACATTCCAGGAAAATTCCAGGATGTAAAATTCATTAAAATACTCCAGAAATACTTAAGTCTTTCAAAAAGAAAAAAAAAAAGAGAGAAAAAAAAAAGAGAAAAAAAAAAAAGCTTTTTTTGTGTGTATGTAGAGCTTATCTTCAGGAATAGCACTGGGCTCACAAATAAATGATAAGCATCATCTTGTAAACCTAATTTGTAAGCCTAATATATTAATATCATGGTATTTAATCTAATCTATTATTTGTTAACTGTGAAGATATATTGATATGAGTACTGGTTTTCAAAACAGGATCAAAGTTAGTGCATAAAAGACCAATAAGTCAAACAAGCCAATGTCTGACGTAGTGTTCATGAGATATTAGTGGAGCTTTTGGAAACTGTTTAAATTCTCTTCAAAGAAGATTATATTTAATCAAATGTCAGTTGTGCATGTGAGCAGATCAACGAAACTGATTTTGCATTTGTGCTTGCATCAAGATGGGAAGTTATGTTTGTTTTATCTGTGTTCACCAGTGCAGGGAGGAGAACACAAGGAACATTATGGCACAGGGAACGTAGGGCAGTACTTTGGGGTTTCACCCCTTTGTTCTATTTTAGATAAACACCATGGGACATTAAGATGTCAATACAACCTCATCACAGTCATGGGAATTTGTGTACTATTTCTAGCTTAAAGTTGACTTAAAATCTTTTGCAAAATTAATATAAACCATGGGAAACTCCGTTACAGTGTGAGCAAATGAAGAAGCTGTAATGTGTTAAATGCATTTCCAAAATCATTTTAAAGAACCTGATTCTACCCCAGCAGGAGGGAAAGAGGAAAGAATACTAGTGACTTCAGGAGGAACGTTTAGTGTTCTGACAAAACAGTGCTCTGCCAAAGTAGGTTTATGGAAACTGAGAAGTTATGCAGATCATGGCTTAATCCCAAGCAAAAATGTGCTTTTACATCAAAAACTGGAATGATGATCAGAAACATTAAAATACATCAGTTTAAGCTTGTGTGTGCAAACACAGAAATATGAGATGTTATAAATGTTTTGTTAGAAACTTTTTTAAAATAAAAATGGCCTTTAAAAAGTTTTATGAGGAAAAAATGTGGTTTTTTTTTCTCCTCCCATTCTTCTATAGAAAAAAAAATGAATGGAGTGTTTCATTTTCATTAGTTTGGTTCGAGTATTTTAGGGGGTTGAGGATTACCCTTTGTCCTTTGCTTCCTACTTTGACTCAAGAAAGAAAAACAGGAAAAAAAAAGTGATAAGCAGGAAAAAAAATATTGAAAAGTGAAAAAGAAAAAAAAAAAAGAACAGAAAAAAATAAAGGTAAAAGGTTGTGGCAGGAAGACACAAGAAATTGCTATGAAAAAAAAAAATAGTTAAACATTCATCATGTTTTTCCAGCAAAAATATTGGGATTTTTTTCCACCAAAAATTATTAAAGAAGAAAATAAATAAGAAAGCCCTTATGATGCATATTTAGCCCCTTTGTATTTCTGCTTTATTTTTTAGAAAGGTCCAGTAGAAACCATCCTGGCATATCTTTGCAAATGTTGCTTTAACATTGCCTTTCCTGACAGACAGTTTTGGTTAAGGTGCTGATTAACCATGGTAGAGCATCCACAACTCATTCTTTGCCAAATACCTGTGTTCAGTCAAAGGACTTTATTTATCAATGGATTTTGCAAATAATCATCAAGAGAAACAAGTCCTGATCCTGAACCAGAATGCTTTATATGTTGGCTCTGTATAGGTTGGGAAATATGACACAATGCAAAGAAAACAGGAGCTCTTTCTGAGGGCATTTTTCCTCTGTTGTGTCCTTTTGGGAAAAAAAAAAAAAATAGGTATTGTCTGTTTACACAACTTTGGGGATCCTTAGATAATTACTATGATGTGAAAGAATTAGTATAATACAGAGAAGAGGAAAAAGAATGAAGAGAGGAAGGAGAAATAATTAAAGGAGGAAGGACAATGGAACGTTAGTCAAGGAAATTGATCAGTTTACCTACAGTTATACTAATGTGGTGTCTGAGACACCCAGTTTCCTTCCTAGACCTACAGAAGGAGATGGCAGCTATTACAAATGTGTGATGCTCCTGCAGCAAGTCTGTGATAATGGTTGCAATTTAGACATAGTGGTGCTGTGGTCACAGAGGTTAACCTAGTTAGCCGATTTTACATTAGCTGAGTCTTTCTGTGTAGCATGGCTCTGAGCAATGCAGACTAGCCTGGAAGAGCATTTCTGCATGTGAAAACATGTACAAATGCTGACCATTTGAAAGACACTACTGGATTTAGTAACAGTGAGGTAAACAGAAGATGGGACCACACATGAATAGCTAAGTTAAAGTAAAATTTGCAATTATAATGTCCCTAATTCCTTGTAATTGCTAACTAGAAAACCATAATATGTCACCATAACCATGTCACCATAATATATGATCCTAAGCCCATGAAATAAATGCCTATACATTGACTTCAGTGTGTTCTGCCTGGCTTTTCCATTTTCAGACAGTAGCTACATTTGTGACTGTATGGAGGTATTAGCATTAGTCTTGCTTTTTTCTACTCGCAAAGTAGAGCAACTAAGCATCAGCAAGTAGATCCTGGGTAGCACTGAGTTTTGATATATGTTCCCTCATCTCTGTGGGCAAATATAAAGAGTATGTTTAAAAGGCTCCACAGTGAAAATTAAGTTCATTTCTTCATAACTAGTCAACAGTGCAATTGAGGTAGCTACAATGGACAAGCACTTTTTCACTTTCTTAGTGCAAGTCTTTCCTGTTGATCTCCAGGCTTCATTATCACCAAAGCTTTACATATTGGATGACATGGATAATTTAATATTATGCCGTCAGTGGTTGTAGTGTGAAGTTTGCCTTAACAGAAAGCTAACTGCTGATCTTCAGACACAAAGCCTAGGAAGCTATCAGCAGAGTTCAAAATTAGCTGAGATCTTACGGCCTGGGGCCACCCTGGTAACTAATGGCAATTTTACAATCATTAGTTTTTGCCTGATGGGCCGGTAGTAAGTGGGACCATGATCATGACCCAAATCTTAAAAAAAAGGCCTCCAGGCCCAGCTTTTTGTCAGATTATGGCTTTACTTACCTAAGCTGGTTTTATCTTATTACAGTGTGTAAGCTGTGGTAAGCTTGATACAGACAGGATGGAAGAAAAGAAATCAACCTAACCTTAGCAGGGAATTAATCACAGGCAAAAGGTTGTGAGAAAGGATCTGGGGTGTGAATCAGCACCATCTCTGCTGGTCACCATTTGATGAACTACAGATTTGAATCCAATTTTGTTCTGTCGTATTCATTTGGAAATTCCCAAATACAGTAAATATGACAAAGGATTTCTATTTAAAAAATCAGATTCCCAGTGGAATAACCAGCTGACACCTTGCTTTCATTTGCCAACTGCTTTACAATTACAAGAAACCAATACAACAATACAACATTGAGGCACCTGGAAAAAAATGCTAAATAATTTCAATGAAAGCAAAACCAAAAGGTTTTTTTTTGCATGTGCGTTATAAAGTTTTGCAAGATAGAAACTCTTATCCAAACTCTTACCATGCTCTGTCACATTAATTTCTGAAAATTAGAGATGATCGTGATTTTTTTTCTGACTCTTATCTTTGACTAAGAGTTTCTGCTCTGTGCATAAGAAATAACAACAGGTTTTAAGAGATTTTCAGAACTTGTTTTCTAGAAGCATTAGATTGTATACTGTGATCTCTTCTACAGCTGTTCATGTTTATGCTGAGCCCAATAACCTCTGTTTGACTAAGGTCTCTCTTTGAACATCCCAGGATTTGTTGGGAGGGACAGGTGGACTTCTGGAAAAACAATGGTGGGGGAGAAACTGTCTCCCAGGTGCTGCATATAAAAGAATAATGAATGAAGGAAAGGGTGCTGGGACTGCATAGGAAATACTATCTAAGCCATACTGGTACAGAAAAATAAAGTGGTTATGTTATATTTTTGTCTACTACAAAATACAGTCACAGGTAACTGGTAAGCAGGGAGAAATCATGGAAAATGTAAGCCTGTGGGAACGAGGTCCAGCCCCTGTCACGGACCTCGTGCACACCTTTTCTGCAATTTGGCTTCTTCAGCTGTAAATAAAATTCAAATTTACCTAATACCTCAGTGCTGTAAAAATTAACGTTTGCAATAACCTTTCTTTTCGCAGAATCACAGAATCGTCTAGGTTGGAAGAGACCTCCAAGATCACCTAGTCCAACCTCTGACCTAACACTGACAAGTCCTTCACTAAACCATATCACTAAGCTCAACATCTAAATATCTTTTAAAGACCTCCAGGGATGGTGACTCAACCACTTCCCTGGGCAGCCCATTCCAATGCCTAACAACCTTTTCGGTAAAGAAGTTTTTCCTAATATCCAACCTAAACCTCCCCTGGCGCAACTTTAGCCCATTCCCCCTCGTCCTGTCACCAGGCACGTGGGAGAATAGACCAATCCCCACCTCGCTACAGCCTCCTTTAATGTACCTATAGAAAGCGATAAGGTCGCCCCTGAGCCTCCTCTTCTCCAGGATGAACAATTCCAGCTCCCTCAGCCGCTCCTCATAAGACTTGTTCTCCAGACCCCTCACCAGCTTCGATGCCCTTCTCTGGACTCGCTCGAGCACCTCGATGTCCTTCTTGTAGTGAGGGGCCCAAAACTGAACACAGTACTCTAGGTGCTGCCTCACCAGAGGTGAGTACAGGGGGACAATCACCTCCTAAGACCTGCTGGCCACACTGCTTCTTATACAGGCCAGGATGCTGTTGGCCTTCTTGGCCACCTGGGCACACTGCTGGCTCATATTCAGCCGACTATCAACCAATACTCCCAGGCCCTTCTCTGCCAGGCAGCTTTCCAACCACTCATCTCCCAGCCTGTAGCTCTGCTTGGGGTTGTTGTGCCAAAGCTGCAGGAGCCGGCACTTGGCCTTGTTGAACTTCATGTAGTTGACCTCAGCCCATTGGTCCAGCCTATCCAGATCCTCCTGCAGAGCCTTCCTACCCTTGAGCAGATCGACACATGCACCTAACTTGGTGTCATCTGCAAACTTACTGAGGGTGCACTCGAACCCCTCATCCAGATCATCGATAAAGATATTAAAGAGGACTGGCCCCAATACTGAGCCCTGGGGGACTCCACTAGTGACCAGCCTCCAACCAGATTTGACTCCATTCACCACAACTCTTTGGGCCCGGCTATCCAGCCAGTTTTTAACCCAGCGAAGCGTACGCCAGTCCAAGCCCCGAGCAGCCAGTTTCTTGAGGAGAATGTTGTGGGAAACGGTGTCAAAAGCCTTACTGAAATCAAGGTAGACCACATCCACAGCCTTTCCCTCATCCACTAAGCATGTCACTTTGTCATAGAAGGTGATCAGGTTTGTCAAGCAGGACCTGCCTTTCATAAACCCATGCTGACTGGGCCTGATCGCCTGGTTGCCCTGTAAGTGCCGCGTGATGACACTCAAGGTAATATGCTCCATAAGCTTGCCTGGCACTGAGGTCAAACTAACAGGCCTATAGTTCCCCGGGTCTACCTTCTGGCCCTTTTCACACAGAACTGTAAAGAAACATAAGTACAGATTACTCCTGATAGCTAAAGACAGAGATTTAGCACACACACACACAGACGCAAATATATATATATATATATATATATCTACCTACTTACTTACCTAGGATGAGCTATGTAGTGCTCATCAGACTAAATGATATAGGTTGTCTCATTGCATTTTCTCACCTCAACGAGCTGTTTTTCTTTATCCATCAATGCAGGCTTACCTTATCTTTTCTATATTTCCCTTCAACATCCTCTATAACCAGTTTAACACAATGCATGGAGGGAGGTGAACTTCTCCTAGACTCCTGTTTACCAATCAGCATTGGTATTGGTATTCCTACTGTTCCTATGTCCTGTGTCTTATCTGTAGATTGTAAATTTTGGAGGGAAGGAATCATCATTTTGTTCTCTGTTCATACAGCACAATAATCACCTGATGCAACAACAGCAACATTGGTAAGGAGCAGGCAAAACTGTTTCATTAATATATCCAGACAAAAGAATAATACTGATCATCATGAGACAACAGAAAACTTTTTGTGTCTTCTTTGTGCAAGATAGTACTATTTTTATTTAAATATGTTCGTAATGACAAAAAGTAAACTGCTCTGTCAAGCCAGTGATCAGGAGGAAAGAGGCAACAGGCACAGCGGCAGCAAATGTATCCTGAAGTTATTCTCTTGCAACAGTGAGACCTGATGGGAGATCTTCAAATGAAGGAAAATGGGTAGGGCTGGAGCCATGCCCTCTCCAGGAGGCAGAGTGGTGATCAGAGCACCAGAGATCTGTCACCACATCAGCCACAGGGAAAAAACACATGGGCGGCTTGAAGTTAAAACAACACTGGCCCAGTATTTGAGACTTTCCTACTAAAAGTAGGAAACAGGACAACAAAGTCACCGATTGACTGGCTGTCCTTGAGATTATCACCTTTTATAAACCCTGGTGCTGTAATATCCATTCCTAGACTTTGGCTTATTCTTCTGGAGCTTGTTTGGGTCTAAAATGAACTAAAAAACAGTGAACATTTATTTTTGTCACTCACATAGGAGCTAGGACTGTGAACCCACACAAGAGTGGGTTTATTGAGAATGAAGTTGCCATTCAAAAGTTGAACTGCAGTTCAACTATTTTGGAGAAATATAAGCAGATAGCACAGTGTTGTTTTTTTGTTGTTGTTGTTTTGTTTTGTTTTGTTTTTTCATAGTGAATATGCTTGTTGGCTATTACAACAGAACCTAAGATTTATCTAAATGATCATACATTTTCTGGAATCTGATGGATGAAGTGAGGAAAGAACAAGGATATTAGGTCAGAGAGGCGGAAAGTGTTCTGGTACATCTTTTTAAACTAATTCTGCAGCTTGAATGAGAACTACTCACCTGGACTAGAACATTTTCAAGCAATAAATGAACACAGTGACTAATGCTGAAATCAAAGTGAGGCACCTCTTACACAACCTACCCACACATTTAGTTGGGTTCAGAAACACTGACCTGATCTTAATAGCCTGATCTCAGATTCACTCACCTACTCCCAGCCTTGGAAGGCAGGGTGAATTTGGTAGCTGCTAACTAAATAAACCATGTAGGAGTATGTCTTTCAGACACAGATGGTATTAGTCCTCCTAAACTAATGAGAGCTTGGCAATCATGAGGGGGACAGGAACTGGGGGAGGGGTGGCTAACCCCAAATGGGAAGGCAGCACTCAGCAGTGGATTCCAGGAAAAGGGAACATGGTTACCAAAGACAGACTTTCTGCAATTTTTGCTTGCTAATGTGATTAAGTAATTTGGGCTGTTAAAATATATATATATACTGAATCAACACTTTGTTTTGCAAATGACACAACTCTATTGAAGAGAAAGGCACAGTCTGCTGGTGTTGTCAGTCTCTTCTAGGTTTGCCAAGAGGTAAAAGTCAAGAAGACAGACTTTATTTTTCACTAATAGCAGCTAACTATCTGACTGCTATGTAGAAACTGATGGTTACACCAACTAGCTTTCCTCATTTCTCAGGTATCCCTCTGCTTGGACATTTCCTGTAAATTTGTACCTTTGAGGATCTGTCTGCCTGATGATGAACTCACATCGATTTCTTGGATGTTTGTGAAGGATAGGGGCCCAAATCCTGTTTGTTCACAGTAAAGCTTAGAAGATTCCAGCCTCATTCCCTTGTAAAAGCAGACCTGGAGGTATGACTCAGTGGCCATTGATGTCAGTGGAAAGATTCTCATCAATTTGAGAATTAGTAGTCTTGCCCAGAATATAACTACCAATTAAGTGGCCTTTTTAATAAGGGTACTAAATGAAACAGCTGCCTAATAAATACCCAGAAAATGAAAATGAATGAATTACCCCAGGAAGAGTGATGGTAATCAGTGACATGGAAATCTTTAGAGAAGCTTCAAAGTTTTTTTAAACATTATTTTTAGCTGCCACCCAAGAAATTATTGGCTTTTTTGCATAATTTTGAATTCTGCTCTTGTATTGTTTATCCCTCCAGTTATCTGCTTTCAAATATGGATGAATATACTGATTGAAAATTAAATATAAATATCTAGGTACTTTATTTAGTAACAAACACATACACACATATGTGCAGTGTATTTGCATTGTTGCCTGGGAACAAAATGCCTATTTTTAGTTAATATCAGGTGATTTTAATTTACAAGAACTACCTCTCCTCTCAGCATTTTAAAGAGCATACACAGAGGCACCTGCATGCTTCTAACATTTGATGTATCATTAAATATGCCTTCTCACACTTGGCACATAAACCCTGATAAAGTTTCACCTTTTAACGAAATAAATGACTCAATTAACAAGATGAAAAACAGCAGTGTAGTGGCAGACCCTCTTGGTGGAAAAAAAAAAAAAAAAAAAGGATAAAAAAGAATTATCCCAGCAGGGTGTTAATACAAGGAGCGCCACAACACACAGCAGGCACCTGGTTTGACTGACAGCCACCCAGCAAAGCTGACAGATTTGTCAGCTTGCTGACCGCTGGCTTGAGTCTCTCGCACCACCCGAGGAATAAATTGTTGCTCAGGAACGGCTGGGCAAGCACTCACTTGTCTCTGTTAATCTAATTGAATTTTTTTAAGTTGTTTTCATTTTTATCTGCTCCTGTGTGGAGATGTTCATTCCCAGGGCAGCAAATTTTGGCATCCGTAGATGACTAACTTCCTCACAGTGCTGGTGGCTTTTGAAGGAAGGCACAGATATGGACATGGGGCCAAATCCACCTCCTAGCTCCCAGGGCTTGAATGGATATAACTGAGGTACAGTTTGGCCTATTGTGAGGGAAGGTTGACTTTTTTAGTGGCACAGGAAGTTAGGGCATCTGTATTCAGGGCCCTGTTTCTCTGTAAGGTCCCAGCTGACACAGAGCACTGTTCTCTCCATTCCCATGTTCCCTGGAGGCAGAAAGGAGTCAATAGCACCTTCTCATTTCTAACCTTTCTCTGACTTGCCTATTTTGTCCATAAATGTATTGGCTTTGGGATCAGCTTGAGTAAAAGTGAGAGCTTTGTATCAGTTGTCTTGCTTACTGAAAGCAAGAGCAACCATATAGCTTTTTACATACTCTAATGGGTAATTATTTTAGTTCCATGTGTGTATTTGTACAAATCCATATCAATATTGAATCAGAAACTGTCCCCAGAGATGGCTACTCATAATAATGGTGGAGAAATGGCAGGTTTCACTTCTACCACTTAGTAAGGGGCCAGTCATTAACCCAAGGAAAAAAAAAATTATATATATATACACACATATATTTTGGTGAATTCCTAGGATCCTGGATCAAAGCTCATCTTGAGAGAAGTGCTTCCTTCAGTCTCTGCTCACATTCAATTCATACTATGTTCATAGACAAGTACTATTCAGAGGTATCCTTGCAGAGTCAAGCACTTCATTTACTACAGGCTATGGCAATCATGATTTAAAATGGACCCCAAAGTCCATATTATTCTCGCTACACAGTGTAAACTTCCACCAGCATCCTACATATTTTCATATTAAGTAAATCTCTAGCTCATTTCAGACCGAAGATATAATGAGTTGCTGTTGGTCAGTAGGTAATAAAAAGTGTGAGTATGGAGGACACAGAAATAGAGGACAGGGACAACTTGCAGTGTTCACACACAAGCTTCTGCTCTGCCTCTGGAAGCAAGTACATGCTTGATATATTCTGTATGACCAAAAACCTATCAGAAAGGGAAGCTGAAAAACAGTTATCCTTTTCCTTGAAGTAGACATTAGTCTTAACGTGAATAGCTTCTGTGCAGTTCAATGGGAAATTAAGTGAGCAATATGGATATGTATGGAGAAAACTGGGAGTGTGACTCTAAAAGTGTTCAGTACTGTCAGGTGTGGAAGAATCTGCCACTCAGCTGAAAGCCTGGCTAAGGAAAGATAACGTAATTTAAAGAAGAGTTAATCAGGAATTGCACAAAATCAATCTGTTGGATATCAGAGTTTCTGAGGTTAGTAGATGTAAAACCACAACCCCTATTATATAATCATGCATGTGTCTACATGACTGACATCTTTATAGCTGTATCCTGAGTCTTTCTATTCACTGTATATCATTAAGCACCAAGAATACTTCTAATCAGTCTAGATCTAGGAACTACCATTTACAAAGGTTTTTTTTTGTTTTGTTTTGTTTCATTGTGTTTTTCTGTTGTTTTTTTTTTTTTGAAAGCAAAATATATGAAACTAAATATGCTCTCAGTTGATGCAACACTGATCTACTGAATGCTACCAAAAAAGACCAGCTTGCTTCTAATAAATCATTTGAGATATTATGTAAAAGACTATGTTAGATCCACTCTGAAGCACTGAATTCTGACTCAAGGAAGATGCAACTAAAGTAATTTGGTGATAATTTTTACTTGATTGAGACATCTTTGCTTGTATCTTTGCATCAAACAAACATTAAAACTCCAGTGCTCCAAAGCCTCAGTTTCAATGACAAAGCTCTTACATGCAAAACCCCAAGACCAGCATTTCAGTTCCTGTGAATAAAGTATATCTATCTGAGCATTTCACATTACTTCAGTACGAGGATGTATTTGTAATATTCCCCAGGAATGGACAAGTCAAGGCAAATAGCATCATGCTGTTCTCAGTCACAAGGTTCTGCACTGGCTTTCATCTTGGCTCTCTGTTGTGATTTTAAATGGAATACCTTTTTACCTTTCCTCTGCTTACTGTGGTGAAGTTCTGCTCTCTCTAGTAGAACCATCCTCATGAAATCAATAGTGTTATTTGTTGAATAAAATGATATTAAAACAAAGCACAGACATAAGAGTCTGACCTTCAGCTAAAAATTTTCATGATAGTTAGAGAGGTGATTATTTCTAATATAGATTAGGGTTTGCACTGCAGACTGTCAAGAAATGTCAGTATAAATAAAGATATGGCTTATTTTTATGCCTATTCAATACATTTGGGGGGGGGGGGAGGGGGGAAGTATTTTTTATATCCTAAAGTATGGGTTTTGTATTACCTTTAACTTTAAATGGGTTTTGTATTACCTTTAACATTCTTATTTAACTGCTATCTACTATGCAATAGATGCATCAGCATATCAGCTGAACTGAGAGACTGGGAATATTTCCTCAATTTCTACACAGTACCCCTTCAAAAGGTATACTATGATATGAGGAAAGAAAGAAGTTTGTTAGGTCTTTCTCAGGACCATTAGACAGTAGCACTGAAAATAAACCTGAAAGTTAAATATAGACAAAATCAGGATATGTCTAGCACTAGAAGTTACAAATTTCCATTATTTATCTAGAAAATCATTCAGTGCTAGACCTTTTGAATACTTTATCATACTTCAGCCTGGATGATATTCAGAAGTATAAATGCTTGGCTTTACTACACTTAGTATACAGAACCAAGAGTAAGGGACACATGCAGCTCAGCACAAACACATAATGCAGATTAGATTTGCAATATAACTAACATATGCAGTGACCTTTATGCAACAAATGTACAAAGGGAAGAAATAAATAAATAAAAACTTTTCCAAAACTGTATGTCTGACTTGCAGAACTTTTGCCTGCACAAAACAGGTAAATTCATTGAGAAAACTGTTAGCCATCATTGATTTGCCAATCCGTACTGGTATTAGCTGAGGTATTAAATATCTTTTGATATAATTTAAATTATCTGATTTTTATTCTACAGAAATTTGGCTGCAATCTTTTCTTGTAAGAAATACAGTTACAGTTAATAACTCATCTGTTATTATAAGAATCCTACAGAACCATATTCAGGAATCACGCATTGTTTTTCAATTTTGTATGCAAGAAAAAATAAACATGAAACAGAATTCAGCACATGGATGAATAAACCCATAATTTATTAGATCATTTTTGCTCTGATCAAGGGAATAGCTCAAAGAAAAGAGGTCAGAAGGACTAGTGCTGTTAATATGCAATTGATGAAATCCTCAAACACATATTGATCCACTTTTTATTACATTTTTAAACCCTTGACTGTGAATATTTCCCAATAAGACAATAACTATAGCAAATATAATTTGCTGTTCTTAATCACAGTAGATGTTCTTTCCCCTCTAAAGACCATCACATGGAAGATATTTACATCCCATACACAATGTGAGTTTACCATGGATTGCAATTCATATATTGCCTTCTTTTTCACACTCATTTTTTCAAGCATATCATGTCTATATTTGACACTCTCTGTGCTAATATATTTTAGTCACACATGGAAACCGCAAACTTTCCTGACAATATAAATTGTTACTACAAAATAGCATAGTAATGTGTTAGACCTCTAAATCCTAAAAACCCACTACCTTGTTCATTACTTAAGTAAAGAGAAAAAGCTAAGTTAACTGGATTTTTTTTTTCTCAGAGCTGTAGAATTTTGCAAGGAATTCAATCTACAGGGAAAATTGGGGATAGCTGGTTGCTGAGACAGGCCTGCCAGGGGAAAGTCTTTCTACTGCTTGTGTTTGACACAGCTTGAGGCGAAGCAGGTTGTATAGGCCTTGACCCAGCAAGGTCATCATTTTGTGAGCAATTCTGAGGCCTGACATCTGTTGCCTGGCTTTGAGTAAAAACCAGACCCCCTTAGCCAAAATAGAGGCCTGAGTAAAATAATCCCTCAGCAAGGATCCTAGACTTCAGTGAAAAGGCTAAATGGCCCTCTTTTTGTCTGGGTGTCCAGGCTTTTTAGTCCTTCCTCAACATGTAGCACAGAGTTCAGAACAAAACCATTCCCAGAATGCAGATAAAGGCCATATTCTCACAACTTCACACCATAACTTCTTCACCTCATGTGAGACTTGCATTTATGCTTTTGGCGCATGGCTGTGCAAACAAAAGGGGATGAGCACACCACAGCCCAGAAAGGGACACATTCTTCTTCTAAAAATGTATTCAAAATGGCACCTTTTCCTTTGTATTAAAAAAAAAAAAAATCCATTGTAGCAAAGAAAGCATATAATATATGATACGTATGTTCTATTTAAAATTAATAAGACTGTATGCAAGAAGTGGGAGACCTGATTTTCAGGGTTTCTGTTTCTCCACAAGATACAGGAACACAGAGGAAATTGGTGACCCATACTAGAAGTGGCTTTTGGCCTTGGTTGCCACTTGATTTTGATTTATTTTGAAAGTCTTTCAGTCATTCTGGCATCAGAATGAAACTGATGGAGGGCATCTGCTAATATCTTGCTTACAGGGTATCTCCACATAGCAAACCTGGTGCAAGGGCTACCACCAGCAGGACATGCAGGCTGAAACAAAAGCCTATTTAGAGGACAGGTTATGGCAGTTAGAGTCGTTTTATCAGGGCCAATTTTAAGCATTCCAGAAGTAAATCTAATCTCATAGCAAAGATCAGGTAAGCCCCTGGATTTTTCTACAACAAAAATCTACTTTTATTTCCCCTCACATCCCAAGGTCTGTCTAGCCCCAATAACAAGCAAAAGCTAACACCAAAACAGAGCAATTCAGGAAATATATACATATATATTTTTTTTTACTATGTAAAACACACAGGCTCAGTATTCCTCTCTAAATATCTAGTTATCTGTCCCCATGGCAGCTACTGCTGCAGTGATGCCTCCATCCAGTAGCAATAGCTGTCTATGCCACAGTCTTCCCCCACTATCCCCCTTTTACAATGTCAACATGAGATGCAAGGTGGATGAGGTCTGAGGTAAATGCGTCCTACTGTTTCTGTCGCTGCTGATGCTCATAGCTCAGTTCCCCAAAAAACTGTCTGAAGAGCCTCTA